>NC_060070.1:142600070-142916678 GCF_922984935.1 Meles meles
CAGGCACACCGAATTCTATGGCACCTGCCCTCCTCTTCTAGGGTCTTAAAAGGTGTGCCTTCGGAAAACAACGTATTAGTCTCTGCTAAAAAGAAATGAGGGATCAAGGCCACTAAGCGACAGGGAGGACCCTTAAATGCATATTGCCAAGTGAAAGGAGCCGGTCTGAAAAGGCTACCTAGTGTGTGATCCTAGCGATAGAACATTCTGGAAAAAGCAGAACTACAGAGATGAGAACAGATGAGTGGCTGGGTTGCCCGGACTCCGGGGCAGGGGTGGGGATGGGCAGGAAGCGTAGGTGAAACGGAGATTGTCCGGGCAGTGAAACTACTCTGAATGATACAGCGGTGTACAGGTGACGTGCCGCATCTGTCGAAACCTGCAGAGTGCACAGCACGGAGAATGAGCCTTAACAGAAGTAAAATCACCTATCGGTCCTGGCTGATGCGTTGTCTCACAGGCCACTATACATATGCACGACTTTAACAACAGGGGAACCTCCGTGTCTGGGAATCTCTCTACTTTCTGCTCGTTTTTTTTCTTTTTAACTTAAAACTATTTTAAACAATAAAGCCTATTAATTAAAAAACAGCTATAACCAACAATGAGAGTCTGCTTCCCTAATACACATAAGACCCCCCCTGGTTGGGGGCACGCCTATCACACATGGGCTAAAACAGAGTCTTTTTCTTTTTCTTTTCTTTTTTTTGGAGGGGTACACAGGCGCATCAACAGAAACGTGCTCTTTCTGTTGGAGCCTTTCTGGCATGAGCAAGGAGGGGAGGCTTATCGCCGACTGCTGGCCCCAGCGCCGGGCTTTCGCACACGGGGGAGGTCACTACCTATTTTTTGATACATTTGGATTCATTCCCACCAAGCCCCGCATGTGAAACGCTGGCAAGTCAGTTTGCCTTGGCTGCTAAGGGACCATGCAGACTTCTGTGCTGCTCGCATGAGGTTTGGCTATTTTTAGGCATCAGCTAATCCATTAAAACATAATGCTGCCACTGATGAGTCATAGAACCCAGCAGTCGAATTAGAAATCGAGGCATGAAAGAAAAGCCGCTGGCCGACGTGCAGGAAACATCATTGTAACACACTGCACTAGCGTGTCTGCACACACGCATGCACACATGCACACACATGCACCCTCCCCCACGGCCCCCCCCCCCAGCTCAGCTACGAAAGGTAAATGGCACCGAATATTAACCAACCTCCAAGGAGGTAAAGGGAAGCAGTCACCTTGGGAGGATCCGGGAAGTGAGAGACAGCAGCTCGCCAGTGAGGAAAGTCACCGTCCAAGGAAAGTGTCACCCCAGAGCACTTTGCAAATGAAATTTACTACCATGCTACTGAGCAAGTTTTGCATGCTCCTGAGCAAAGCTGAGCCTGGGGAGCAGGAGACAGAGGGATGGGGGCGCTGCTCACAGGTGGTGCGTGTTTGCTCGCTGGAAGTGGAGGGGATGGCATCCCGGGCAGAGGTTGCCCAGGGGGCGCCTGGCACAAGAAAGGCGCATGGAACCTCTATTTTGGGGGCTCTTACTGACGTGGAGGGCAGGGCCGCCAATGCACTCCTCCAGGCCAGCACACGCTCCAAGAGATAAGGCAGGTACAACTGGCTTGCAGGAGGGCGTTTAGCCCTTTCTGGAGAAATAGCGGTGTGGGTGCTCTGGAACTTGTTCCTCTTTTCTGGACTTTTCTGGACTGCCTCTCCTTTCATAAATTCTTTTTTAGACCATGAAGCCTTCTATTTATTTTTTCAGAATCTAATGTTTCTCCCTCTCTCTTTTTAAAGATTTACTTATGTTAGAGAGAGTGAGAGCACAAATGGGAAGGGCAGAAGGAGAGAGACTCAAGCGGACGCCGTGCTGAGTAGGGAACCAGATGCGGGGCTTGATCTCATGACCCTGAGAGCCTGACATGAGCCCAAACCAGGAGTCTGCCGCTTAATGGACTACGTCGCCCAGATGCCCCTAACTTTTCTCTTCGCAGGGCCAAAGCCACCTCAACGGAAGCAAGGAAGGTCACCGATGCTCTCGGGGCTTACAGATGCTACATTCTGCCTGCTCCGGTTCTTTTAGACACATTTTCTTCAATCCTTACAACAACCCTCATTCTTCCCATGACGTCAGAGGACTGGAAGGCTGAGGTAGTTTGTGCAATCAATACAGAATTTGTGCACTAATTTGCACACAATTTGCACAAGGTTCCAGTGCTTAGGGAGGGGTGGGAGAGAGATCCTGACTTAGGTATTTTTAGCTCCAAGTCCTGCATTTTCTTCACCAGCTCACTAGCTGCCCACTCCAGCAGAGAGGATGCCCTGTCTTCTCACTGAGCCCCACTGGCTCCCACTAGACTGCTACAGACTCACAGACCCAATCTGTACAGTTGGGAGAAGAAAATCCATCGGATTACACTTGGGAGTGAGGCCCCAAGGGAAGGGATTCTGTGGTCCATCAGGGCTTTCAGCTGGAATCACCGAGCCTGCGGGAAGCAGGGAGGCCGGCTCCCCTCCCCAGGGTGGAAGGTGCTCCCTGCCCCCACAGCAAACGAGGACGGAGATGCAGCATGGCCAGAAGGAGGGGTCCAGCGGCGCATTTGGTGGGAACCGATCACACCTGGAATTCTTCGCTCCCCCACAGCCGTGGGCCGGGGGGCTGGGTGCAGAGACTTTGCCTGTGCAGAACACTGCAACGGGAACAGCCACGCCACAGGGACAGGGACGGCTCCGCGACAGCGCTTTTCTCCCACACTGTCTCCTCCGGAGCTCCAGCTGAAGACACGCCGGAGGCGTCTTTCCACAATAACAATTAGGAGTTCAGCTCCTTAAAATAGTCACCGAAACGAAAACCCCCTCCGTTTTACGCTTCGGCTTTTGGTTAGCGAATGCTGGTGGTTTCTACAAGCTCTGTTCTGCGAGGCAGAGAAGCCTGGGACTCCAAAAATGGAGGGGGGCTGTGACAGATCTGGTATAACGAATCATTCGCCTGTTTCAGGGATGAGAAAAACGGCAGCTGGGAGGGAAAAACGACCCGTCTTGCGGCCAGCCAGAGCCCAGGCTGGTGGTCTTCCCCCACCAGGCCGTGCTGCATCCCACGGGGATGGGGTGGGTTTCCTGAGGTCACACGCATCCCCGTGGCTCTCTTTCCACGCGGGAATCCCAAGCCTGGAGTCACAAAGCCACCCAGCTGTTGTATCAGAAACCATCCCTTCTCCCACCACTCCCCCCATCAATTTTGTGATTTTGCTAATGAAGAGAAACAATTGGCACATCCCTCAATCTCCCCGTGGGTGTGAGTGTCAGTGATTTCTAACGAGTAGAGAAGACATGGCTGATTCTCCAGTCTAGAGCAGAAAACTTCTCCGCGCCACACTGGCGAGGGAGGCAGCCCCGCAGCCCCGGGAACATAAATTAAATCCAGATATCAGCTCTCTGGCTCCCTTCCTCTCCACCCCCCCCCCCCGCCCCACTTTCTCTCTGATTTCTCCCTCATCCTCATCCTGTCACTCGTGGCGACCACAGCTGGTGGAGTATCTGAGCTGTGATGATGTCAGCCTGTTTCTGATAGGCTTCTGGGGAAAGCGACAAATCGCTGGCCGCGTCGGGGCCTTGTACTTTTTGCCTCTCTAGCTCAAAACCCAAGCCACCTTTTCAGCAGGCGGCAGCCGTCCCCAGCACGCAGGACCCCCACGCGGGGCTGCCCTGACAGACCTGCAAACGGGCCGCGACAAAGATTCTACCTTCTAATTTGCACCTTGGCTGTAGGCAGAGACTCATGGTCTGGCTGCCGGAAGGAAATGAGACTTCCCGGGGGAAGCCAAAGGCTTTATCATTCAGGCACAGGGGGCTGCCTGCTTTCCAGAATGCCCAGTCCGTCTGCCACCTCCAAGGGCCTGGGAAGTTTGCATCCACGAGGCTGCCAGGGTCTCGGAGATGCTGCCCACAGCCAGAGCTGTTCTCTGTTCTCAGGGTGAAAGGAGGTGCATGGGTAAGGAACCAGCAGCTCTCCAAGCTGACCTCTCTTCCTGTGCCTGCTCCCCGGTCCTAGTACCGCTTGAAGGGTTGAAGGCACCCAAAAAAATGCACTTTCTTTCTTGTTCATTTTCCATGCCTCACCTGGAGTGTGTTAGGAGACAGCTCTGCTGAAGGCAACTCGTTTTCCTTCTTCCCTGTGCCCACCTCCAACCCACGCAGGCAGGCAGGAGTGAGCGGCCCCTATGGATGGGCAGGGTGTTCGAAATAAAGATGCCACTTAAAAAAAAAAAAATCTGATTTTTGCATTTTTTAAAAAATCTGAAATTTGAGAAATCTTCCTTGGATCTTACCAAAGACTATAAGCCTATGGTGACCGTGCACCAGAAAAAAAGACATCTTTGGAGGCCAAGAGCTCTTGGCAGTGTTGGCCCTCTGACATCTGCTCATTCACAAGCACTTCTGGAAAAAGCCGCGAAATCCCCCCCTTCCCTGAAACTTGATCTCTTAAAAATATACTCAAACAGTTCAAACCATTAACTGATTTTTCTCCTGTTTTGTTTTCCCAAACATCACCTACAGCCTGACCGTTCTCAACTCAAAGCTGAAGGAGATGCCCTCACTTGGGGGTTTTTCGAAGTCCTCCATGCAAACATTCCCAGGACAGGCCAAACCTGTTTGTCTCCAAGCCACCTGGATGGGGAAAGTGCTGTTTTCTACAAAGGAGCTGGGGAATAGAAGTATTCAAGTGATTTAACAGACTGTTAAAGAGAGGACCGAAGGAGACCATGGAAATTAACAGAGTTAATAGTACTTCTAGGCTTTAACACAACTGACCTTGGCTGCATCTTACCCTTTGGGATTCCTATTTACTACATGCAGGAGATCACCTGGGATATCAAGACGATGTTGACCATGCCTTTGATTTTCTACATTCTGATGCTTTGACGTCTTGGAGCCTTGCTGACTGGAGGGACTGCCCCTCTTGGGGTTAGCTTCACGTGTACACCAAACACCCAGCCCCCCTCCTCCACTGGGCTCTCACCTCTGGGCCACTGTCCATCTGCCTTCATCACCCCATGCCCAGGTACCAGATACCCAGGGCAGCCCCTAGCTTCCCCAGAGCTCCCAGGAAATTATTCATGACAGTCAATCCTCAGCCTGATTACCCCAGGTCGCTCAGTCCTTCCCCTGGAAACCACCATACAGGCTCTTGGACATGTTCTCTCCTGGTTCCCTCTGTCTCCTGAGTGACCCGGGTGCTTCCCCGTGTGGCCCTGCTTGGCACGCCCCGTCTTTTTGGGATCTGAGTACCTTTTCAATGGTATCTGTGCTCTCCTTGGTCGGCCTTACAACCCCTAAATGATAACAGCATCTACATTTTGAAACACAGATGTTGGAACGGGACATGGTGACTGTAACCATCTAATGTCCCCACCTGACCAGCACTGTCTTTTTCCTGACAGGTAAAAAGGGCACAACGACCCCAAGAAGGGCCCTGAGCCCTGCAGTGTTTCTCAATCAGGGTTCCTCATCTAAACCACAAAATGAAATATAGAATATTCTATACCACAGAATTCTTAGAATTCTTAGAATTATTCTAAACCAGAGAATAAAAAAATATATCTATCTATCTTGAGTGGTGATTTTCTGACTCCTATGGAGGACGGTCCCTTACCAGCTTCAGTCCACAGGAGCAGGGAAGTGAATTCACTACAAACAGCGGATGCCTCCGGCACTGGGGCTAACCCTCCCGCACAGAACCGGCTGGGAAAGGGGATGAGTCTACAGTCTGGGTATGAAACCCTGAATTCTCGCCATAGCTCACTCGGGTCTGCCTCTTAGAAGACACCCTGGCCAGGAGAAGGTGATAGCGGCATGGTGGGTGCCCCTACGGGGGGGAGGGGCGGGGCCGCTGACCATTACCTGTGCTCGATGCTCCCCGACGGCAAACTGGATCACAGCGACGCCGGGGTGGTGGCTGTCCTCGATCCTCTCTACCGTGCTGGAGTCGATCTTCAGGTCGCTGCTGATCTCCGCGCTCTGGATGAAGTCCTCCGTCTTCAGGTCCTCCACCTTCTTCAGCTCCCCGTTGGCCAGCTGGATGATGGAGCCTTTCATGAAGTAGGGGGGCAGCGTGGGGGGTGCCGCGGCGGGGGACGCCACCGACTGCACCACGGGCAGGTGGATCTGGGCCTGCACCATGGCGGGGTAGGCGGCCTGCGTGACCAGGGCCTCCGGGCTGAAGTTCTCGCTCTTGGGAAGGGTGGTGGTGACGAATGTGTGAGGCATGGCCGCGAACTGGGGCGACGACGTGGCAATCGCGGGGGCCGCTCCCGAGCCCTCCACATCCGCGCTGCCCACCGGGATGAGCAGCGGCTGCGTGCCGGGGATCACCAGGTGCTGGGGCAGGCTGCCGGCGTACGTGATCGCTTGCTGCTGGCCGCTCAGGTAGCCGATGACCGGCGCCTGCGTCCCCGCGTAGAAGGCCGTGGCTGGCAGTCCCACCGGGAGGGGCTCTGAAGCGCTGTGTGGGGTCTGGATGACCGTGTGGGGGGACAGCGTGGCCACGGCGGCGGCCTTCACGCCCTCGGGGCCCAGAGCCTGTTGGGGGGACAGCGCGTAGGACCGGTGCGCGGGCTTCCCCAGGTGCAGGCCGCTCTTGTCGTTGAGCGTGGAGGGGGAAGCCTCCCGGTGCGCGACCTGCTGCACCTCCAGGTCGGTGGCGGGGGTGTTGCTGGTGGGCAGGACCATCACAGAGGCCCGGACCCCCGAGGAGTCCCGGCCGCCGTAGTCGGCGGCGCTGGGGTGGACCACCACGTGCCTGGACTCGTACGGGTGAGGAAGGGACTTGCCGGCCTTCACCAGCCCCAGGTCGGCCGAGCTGGGGGCCCCGTACCTCCGGCCCTTCTCCACCTCCCCGTTCAGGAGCTCCTTGGCCTGCATGGCCTGCTGCAGCCGGCCGCTCTCGGCTTTCTTGGCGGCCTCGCGGGGCACGAAGTGGCTGCCGGAGTCGGTGTATTGCACTACGACCTGGGGGGAGGGCCCCAGGGTGAGCGTGTGTGGGATCATCGTCTGGTGCGGGTGGAGGTGGACGGGGATGGCCGGCGGAGAGGCCGTGCGCCCGGCGCTCTGCGGAGAGCTGGCGATGTGGACGTACTGGTTCTGCTGGGTGGGTGGAGGGGACCCCGGGGTGATGAGCCCCGGCGTCCTGCCCAGGTGCTGCTGCTGCTGCTGCTCAGCCTTGTGTCCTGAGGCTTGGCTCAGACTGCCCATGTTGGCCAGCAGAGTGGAATAGGCCTCCAGCTGGGAGCGCTGGGATGGAGTGGTGGCCCCCGCGGCAGAGGCCACGGCACTGGTGACCGGGCTGGCCGTCGGGGAGATCAGCTGGGAAGGGATGAACCCGGTGTAGGGCCCACTGTACTGGGAGGACCCGATGAACTGGAAGGTGTGTGGCAGGTGGGCGTACTGCACGGGGGACACGGGCGTCCCCGACTGCGGGGGAGGGTACACCGCGGGCAGCGTGCTGGTCGCCGGCACAGACCTGGGCGCGCTGGGCGGGGAGTAGTCCAGCCCCGTGGACAGCGCTTTGTGTAAACCTATTCCCTGTTGTAAACCCAGCTCCGCGGAAGTCCCTGCCGGGCCGAGCCGGCCGCCCCCGTGGGCGCGGCCCCCGGGGTTGCCCGGGAGCCATGCCACGGCCTCCGCCCGATGGTTGTCGCTCGGCGGCGGGACGGCCTTCTCCTCCGAAGGCCGGCTGGTGGCGGGGATCTCGCGCTTCTTGGGAGGCAGGCATTCGTTGCTCCGCTCTTGGTTGGATTTCATTTTTCGCCGTCCCCCCTCCACGGTGACTGTTTCACTGTCTGGCTGGCTCTGGTTTTAGTCTGATACATGGAAAGTCACATTTGATTTCTGTAGGGGATCCAGGCTCTTCATGAGGAATCATCTCCCCGTGGGTGCGATCGGCCCGCAGCAGCTCTGGAATCTGGGAAAAAGGAAGAGGGTGGGGACAAGGGGAAGAGACAAGGCAGGAGGAAGGGAAGAGGGAAAAGGAAATCAAAATATCAGACTGAGACTAGGCCTCCGGCTTCATAATGAATTCCCCAAACCTGATGAGAGCCCCAACCTGAAAGCATTTAAAACACTCCCCGTGCTGGACAGCGGGTCAGGAAGATGAGGAATATCCCGGGGAGACAAAACCTTAAAGCAGATGCTGCTTCTTTTAATTTTTAAATTTTTTATAAGAAGTAGGTTCCAGCCCAACGTGGACACCAACACTGGGCTTGAACTCTCGACCCTGAGATCAAGAGTCAGATGCTGAACTGACCTAGTCAGCCAGGTGCCCCACAGCAGATTCCTTTTTATGGCATTAACAACTCCCCTAGGACTGTCTGCATTTCCTAAGACCTGTATCTCAACATACCCTCTCTCCCTTTTTAAAATTTTCTTCTTAGAGGGTAGATGATTTATTTCTTAAATTTCCTTTTCAGAAACACTGGTCTCTTCCTTGCCTCCTCGTTCCTTTGCCGGAAAATCAAATGAAGCCCATAGGGAGGGTGACATCAGGGAGAGTCAGCCTCCTATGCAGGTGCTGGGAAGGAGCAGTGAGGAGTGGGGGTCCCGAGCGGTCTCCGGGTATAAGGTCTGAAGCCTCATCCACTGGAGCTATTACTCAAAGGTTCTGCCTGACTCTGGGTCCATACTCGATCCACAACCATTCCTTGTTCCCTAACACACACACACACACACACACACACACACACACAGTACACATGCCAACTCAGCAGAGGGAGCCAAAAATAATCTTGTGCTCTACAAGTTTCCAAAGAATTCCCAGTACAGCTACTCATATGGTAACAGAAAGCCAAAAGAAATCTGCGAGACAGTTAAAAACTGAATATGGTTATGGTTAAAAACAAGACTAAGAATGCACTAATAGGGTGGATGGATTGAAGGGTCTTTCCCTCCCTCCCTCCCTTCCTTCCTTCCTTCATTTATTTCCAGGTAGTCTCTGAGTTTTCTCTTCACACAGCCCCCCTCTCCTTCTCTTTGGAACGGGCCATCCCGCCATTAACCCTAGAGATGAAACCTCTTTCAGATCAATCAGATCCATGGGCTTACCCCTGATCTATAAATCAACAGCGGCCCAGGAGCCAGGTGTTATGGACATACATCTCAGTCTCTCAGCGACCACTGCACATGGATGCCCACCGGCATCCACGGCACCAAGAAGGCTAGCCAGCAGCAGGTGTGAGTGCCCCCTCTAGGAACAGCTGCAGACAGGACCACCCCTATGTGCTGGGATCCTGGAAAGCCGTGGCATGGGCATTAGGCTTTGGGAATTCCAGGCCCTGGGGGGGGGTTTAGCATCTCTCCTACCCAGATGCTCTATTTTTACGATCTGATTTTAAAGCAAACACAACAAGGTAGCTTGTTGTGGTACCTGATCTTAGTCAACACCCCAGCAATGGTGATATCCCTACTGTAACACGGTCTCTTTCCTCTCCTCTGCCTGCGCAACTTCTCCCCCATCTCTCCCGGGGAGCTCCACTCCCCCACCCTAATCTGTAACTTTTGTTTTGGTCCGTGATTTAGTGGTCCTTGCTGCCCTTGCTCCAGCATCACCACGAAAGGGGAGATGGCACCGAAGGAAGTCCCCATCCTTAATGGTTGTGACGCAGGTATGTATGAGGCGGAAGTATGTAAATCTGGCTTCTCAATGTCAAAGCTCATCTCAATACCAACAGGATTTGTCAGGGGACAAGAAAGGCACTTTAGAGACTGGGATGGAGGGGCACCTGGCTTGCTCAGTGGGTTAAGCGTCTGCCTTTGGCTCAGGTCATAATCCTGGGGCCCTGGGATCGAGCCCCACATCAGGCTCCCTGAGTCTGCTTCTCCCTCTGCCTCTGTCTCTTCCCCACCATTCATGCTCTCTCTTTTTCCATCTTTGTCTCAAATAAATAATTAAGCTCTTAAAAAAATAAAGACTGGAGTGGAAGCAAAAAAAGGGAAGAGATCTAGGATGTTAATGCTGGAGAAATAACTGTGTTGAAAGAGTAATGTCAACGATTTGCCCTCCCGAGCTAGGGCTTTGAGAAGTCCAAAATAACTGTTCTCTGCAGCCTTCTTTTATAAACAGTGCAGCACGTAATTCACACACAGTATTTGCAAATCAATCAGGATGACAGTGCTATTTTCTCCCTCTCTCTTTTGTATAGTGGTAAGTACTATTTTTTAAAGACTTATTTATATATTTTAGAGAGAGAGGGAGAGTGCACGCGTGCGGGAGCAGGGTGAGGAGCAGAGGAGAAGGAGAAAGAAGGCTCAAGCACACTCCCCACTGAGGGCGGAACCTGCCACGGGGCTCGATCTCACCACCCTGAGATCCTGACCTGAGCTGAAGTCAAGAGTCGGAGGCTTAACCAACTGAGCCACCCAGGCTCCCCAGTGCTATTTTCAAAATAATGACAGAACAAAATTAAACTACAGAATTGTAAAAATCAGTGGCCCCTTCTGGCTGCTTAAAATGTACTGACAATGATCTTTTATCTTTAGATTTCAAGAGTCACTTAAGAAACAACTGTATAAGCTCCCACATTCCCAGACCAACTAGCAAAGAAAAGTCATTTAGGAGATCTGCTCAAAGCAAACCGTTCCCTGCGCCCCCTGCTGGTTCCACGCCAGCACTGCTCCAATAAAACCCCACAGGATTTCATTAGGGATGTTCATCCAAGAGTGATATGTCAGAATCCAAAATGAGAACATTTGCATATAGTAGGCCCAGCCAGTAAGGGAATAGGTTAATTAGCCCAAGGCAGCTCGAGGCAAGAAAAAGCAGCAGCATAAAAGTCCTTTCAAAGCCAAGCAAAATGTCAAACACATTCAGAAGAGGTCCATTAGCAATGCAAATGTAAAATTGCTTGTACAACCAAATGCACAATATACAAAACTAGAAAACCCCTCTGAAGGTACTTTTTAAAGAACCCAGCTTTCGTGAATCTGAAAAGGAATGCTGACTTGGTTCTCAGTAGTGCTCTGGTTTATTTATAGTGCTTCTTTGAGACACACTGGCTTAGCTAGCCCTCAAGGTCTCCGTAGAGCCTCCAGGGCCGGTCTTCTGCTAATGGACCACGAAGACATACTGGCCTTAATGCACAGATTCAAATTTATTCTTCTGAAAAGCCATCCATTGATGAACGTCTTTTCCAGATAATACTAATGATAAATCCAGGATCCAGAGATAAACACAGGTGCTGGAAAACCTAGGGCCAGACTGATAAAAAGTCCAATCTATCCTCCCGCTCCACGCAGAAGGACCACTTACCAGTGCAGCTTGGAGGAGACAGGGGCTCTCTAATTCTGGGGTCATGTGTCCTTTCTCTATGCTCACCGGCTCTGTACTATCTCAATCTCCCATGAGGGAGAAGCACTGTGAGGGGAGGGATTGAGTCGCTGTATTTTCAGAGGACCACCAGAGGGCGCCACAGTTTGCCACCAAGTCCCTGGAAGGCTGTGGGACTGGTTATTCACCGCACTGAAGAATGGAAAGGTGTATTTTGAAGGTTGAAGAGCACGTAAGGGAAAAAAGGAAGGGAGAGGAAAAGAGATACAAAAAAAGAGAAGAAGAAAAAAGGAGAGTAGGATTTTTGCTTTCACGGTCTCTTTCTAGCTGTAGACAAATGGCTTCCTCATTTCCTAACTTCCTAATGGACACCTAAGGGTGTCCCTAATTTACCTTCTTGGGGCTGAAACACACCCGTGGTTCACCCGGACCCCTGGGATGCTCACTTCTGGATGCAAAACAAAAAGATTTCTTCCAAACATGGGGCCACACACTACTTTATAGATGCCAAGTTACCAAAGAACCACACGTGCGGACCCATGGTGCAAACATTATCATTAAGACGGTACTGGGTGGGGGCACCTGTGTGGCTCAATGGGTTAAAGCCTCTGCCTTCGGCTCAGGTCATGGTCTCAGGGTCCTGGAATCGAGTCCCGCATCGGGCTCTCTGCTCAACGCGGAGCCTGCTTCCTCTCTCTCTGCCTGCCTCTCTGACTACTTGTGATCTCTCTGTCAAATAAATAAATAAAATCTTTAAAAAAAAAAAAAAAGAAGGTACTGGGTGAATCAGGGCAAGCTTACAGATGGTTTGCCTAACAATTTCTGTTCTGAATGTGCTCATCTTAAGTGTTTTTATGTCTACATTTTTCTCTCTCTCAGTATTTTATGATTTAGCTCAGGGACGTAAAGCCTAGCTCTCCAGAGTGCCGGCCTCAGACCAGCAATGCCGGTCCCCACCCCCCAACCCCCGCGGCCCCCAGCCACTCTAGAAATGCAGGATCTCAGGCCTCACCCAGCCCTCCTGATTTCAGATCTGCATTTTAATAAGCTCTCCTGATGATTCATAGGCACAGAAAGGTTTCAGAACCTCAGGTATGAGAGTAAATTTTCTAAATCATCAGCTACTAAACAAATTAAACATCTCTAGCCTTTCTTTCTGATGGGGTAGTTTCTGAGAAACAAAACTGGATGCTGCCTATGCAAACGCATGAGTGGATGGGGCCTCAGAGATGGGCAGCTAATATTTAGGGACTATCCAGGGGTTTATTTTGGGGTCACTTAGACTCAGTATAGTTCTAAGTAGGGAATGTTCCTTTTCTTCCGGTTCTTTGTGCCTCCAAAAAATATTTGGAAGCACGCTTTAAAAAAGCTGCTATCATCAGTTTTATACATGACTTAATCATCTCCAAGAAGAAAAACAAAATTCAACAAAAGAAGCCCCACGCTTCCATCTCTGCTATAAATTCAACAAAATTCCCCCACGACCACGGATTTATGCTCTTTCAGAAATGATAGGGAAACGAGATGCCTTGGAGCTGGCAGATGTGGGAATGTGTCCCCACTGACTCTTAGTCTTGTAAATAACAATGAACTGCTTTGAGTGGAAGCCACTCCTTAGAACTTGATACATACAGTCCTAAAAAGGCACCCCAAGGTCATGGCAGTAAACTGGGGTTGCTCTGCTGAGCCCGCCCCATGGCGCGAGTTTCTCAGTTTGAGTGGATCCCACAGAGGCACGGTTTCCGAGTTAAAGAGGAAGAGCTGCGGAATGATGAGTCTGGGTCAGTTCCAGAAAAGCTGGATGAGCATTTAGGAGACAGAACATCTGGCCCGGAAGGTCACCAGGGCACGGCAAGGGTTCTCTAAGTCTGGATCTGGAACGTGCCAATCTTCCTTTCTGTTTTAGTCTACTGCTAAGCTGGAAGGTCCGTGTCGTGCCCTGCAAAGAGGACTTCGTTTAGGTTAAATACGAAAAGTCGGCCTTGGGGCGCCTGGGTGGTTCAGGGGGTTAAGCCTCCACCTTCGGCTCAGGTCATGATCTCAGGGTCCTGGGATCGAGTCCCGCATCTGGCTCTCTGCTCAGCAGGGAGCCTGCTTCCCCCTCTCTCTCTGCCTACTTGTGATCTCTCTCTCTGTCAAATAAATGAATGAAATCTTAAAAAAAAAAAAAAAAAGAAAGAAAGAAAGGAAGAAAGAAAAGTCGGCCTAACCCTGTCATCCATGGGGCTTCCAGAATGGAGAAAGGTGGGCTGAATAGTAGCACGGTTAGATGCCTTCACAGTCGGTTGGACAAGCAGCCCCAAGGGAGGTGGATCGCTCATTCATTCATCAACTACTGACTTCATCTCTAGTACGTGCCGTGGGCCTTAAGTGTTCAGTGTCCGCATGGAGCGAATGGCCCAAGAGTACTCTATTTTTAGTTCTATTCTGTTCAACATTTTATTAGCGTTTTTGGTGTCATAATTAGAGGTAAGAGAAAGCTGGAGGAGAGGCTTTATTATTGCAATTAATATTCAAATACACAGGTCCTCCACTTTTTGAAAGTTTGTTGTACACACTTTGCTTTTGCTAAAGACATGCATTAGCACCTGCTTTTGAAAACCAAAAGAAATCCGAAGAGGATTTTGCTCTTACGAAAAAGGCTAAAAGCAAAGGTAGCCTTCAGCATCTGTTTTGCAGGGAGGGGTGGTGGAAGCCGAGCGCACCCTGAGCAGTGAGAGTGGCGCCACCACGCGCCTTTCCTGGGAACTACACCCAGCATCTCCGCCGTGAGCCTCCCGAGTTCGAACCCTGTTTTGCAGCCTCTGGGCTTTATCTGGATTTATTTCGTGCATCTGTTAGCAAGATGTGTCCTGAGGTATCATAAAAGCCTAAGAGGGGTTATTTGGGGGCCTGGGAACGCTAAAACCTCCTCCATGTAAATTAATGATAATTGCTTCTTCATTTAATGTCATTTTGGTGTACAAGAGTTTTCATAGGAATGCTCTACTCTGAGATGGGCGGGGCGGGGGTGGGGAGAGGTCCTATATATCCCCAGAAGCTGGAAGTGATGGCACGAAACCAAGAAAATTAAGATTCATAAGAGTAAACGTAAATGCCTGCAGTCGGTTTCAGTAGCTCAATGCATTTGATAGCAGGGGCTGCAGGGATCTGGCTTAGGACTGGCTCAAATGAAGGAGCCCAGGAGTCTTGCATTCCACCACCCATTTAATGGGAACCAACAGTTTGGTAGGAGGCCTGAAAGACTGGAGTAATTACCAGCTTCACTGATAGATGCGCAGTGTTCAGAATAAAGGATGAAAACTGCAACATTGTATGTTGGTAAAGCCAGGGTCCAAGGGGTCAGGACACGGTGGGGTGGGTCTGGGAGGGACGATCGGGTTAGCAAGAGGTCTGGACACAAGCCAGGCAAGGAACGGAGGGGCCAACGGAGAACGTTGGTCTGGGGAAGTGCAAGAGAAGCCAGATTGTAGGTATAATGCTCAGGTCTGTAAAGGGCTCTCCCTGGAAGGTGGGAAAACAGACCTGATCCCCACATTACATGAGTATACACAGTGAAAATCAGACAGCAATCAGAACTGCTCAGAATGGGCTGGGCTGGATGCTTTGTGTCACCCCCAAGCACCAAGACCGAGTTTGGAGGCTCTAGCTGATGGTCCCACATAGGTGGGGCGGACCCCTCGCCTTGCCCAGGTGCTCAGGTCACCTACTTTTATATTTTTTCATCACAAGGACTTTGAGACTGTGATTTTATCTGTGTCAAGGGGGCTTGCTTAGGATAAGCCTCACCTACTTTCCAATTTTCTTTTTTGCTGTGTCCTTCACGAAAACCGCTCATTTGTTCCGTCTGCTCTGCCTAGCATGGAGCTTTGCTGGCCCGGTCTCTTGGTCCAAAATGAGGCGGCTTCTAAAGGGGATGGAGGGTCCCACCCAGGTCTTGTTAGGCCAGAGACCTCTTGAGAGGTAAGCACAACTTTGCAGAAGAGGCTGATATCCTCACCCTAACACACACAGGCCCCCCCTTTCTCTCCTCTGCACCCCGGGACACGGATCTTGATCTTCACAAAAGTGCCATGAGCTCAAAGAGAAAAGCAGAGTGACAGCTTGTCATGCACAGTCTACACAAAGTCTAAAGACAGAAAGAACACGTATATGTGTCCCTTAATTTGTATCACTAATCAGACAGGGGAGGGGACTGAACAGCGGACCCCCAAAAGGTATGTCCATCTGGAACCGATGAGTGTGACTTTTTTTTGGAAAAAAGGGAATGTAATGGGAGGAGGATCCTGGATTATCCAAGTGAGCCCTAAATCCAATGACAAGTTTTGTTGTAAGAGAACAGCAGAGAAAGATTTGAGATGCGCAGGCAGAGATAGTAGAGTTTATGGCCCAAGACCAAGGAACACCAGAGCCTCCCAAAGCTGGAGAAGGCAGGACAGATCCTCCCTATGAGCCTTGTCTCCAGACATGTGACCCCCAGAATGGTCAGATATGTTTCTGTGGTTTTACAGAACACCGCGTTTGGGGTGATCGGTCATGGTGGCCCTAGGAAATGAATACGAATGGCGCCCATTGATCGATCAGCTAATACATACCAATAACTCAACTTCAACATCTTATTTACCTCTCACAACAAACTCCTGGGGTTTGTGTTTTTACCTCCATGAGGACACAGGCTTGGGTAAGGCATCAGAATCAGAGAGGGGAGCTAGCTCTGGAAACAACTTTCTTGTTCTTTCCAACCATGATGCTGGGCGGACTGCTGGAGCGGGATGTGCTAGGGGGATGGCAGCCCTGTGGCAAAGATCCTTTTCTTGCACGTGCGAAAGATCCAGGCTGCACTGAGGTAAGGGGGGAAAGACAGCTGAGGAACTTGGAGCCAGCGCTAATCATGGACCGTGGCCAACGTAGTATCCAGGGCCACGGGCTGGGGTGACTAGAGACCAGATCTTGTCACCTCACAGGTAAGTGAGCCGGGGATCCCCAGCACTACCCAGCTCCCAGCTCAATGCCACCCACCCAATTCTGATCTGGATCTTAGTACCAAGAGCTGGATGGTTGGATGTTCAGCCGGCAGAGCCCCCCAGGTGCCCCTCATCTCTAGAATGCTGTGGCCTCAGGTATGGGCACTAAACATACTACAGTGATTAGAAGGTATGAATCCGCTCCTAAGAGCACAGTCCCATTGGGGTGCTGCCTGGCCAGGCGTTGCACCGGGAGACTGAGAGTCATTCTTCTGATTGAAAGCCTGAGTGAAGAGGTTGGAGACGAGTCCTCCAGCCGGAGGGGTGCTCTGTTCTGCTGCTGCTACAATCCTCTGCTTGGCAAGGAGCAAAACCGCCGTGTCCCTCACCCCTCAGCGGGGCTCCCCTCTTTGCTACTCCTGTGAGCCACACGGAGAGACAGCCTTCACCAAGTTTGGGCCAAACTTGACTCTGCTTCCTGGCTTCTGCCGTTACGGTTCCTAGCCGACACGACGACCGTGAAGACGGGGACATTCTCTGTGGGTCAAGGAGATGGGTCACGCGGATGGGGTCCACCGCGTTCATGGGCGCTGGGGGACAGGATGCAGGAAAGAGGCAGGAGAGGGCCAAGCCTGCAGCTGGGCCGTGCTATCCCTGGAAGTCGGCTCATGTGGACTGCCACTGCAGCATCTGGGGAGCCAGTGTCCCCTGGCAGGCTGCCCGTGCTGGAATTCCTGGAGAGGCTCAAGATGGAAAAATAATCACTTGGAGGGATAACCATCTAGACTGAAACCGGTCCCAAATGGATTGTCCAGCGGGGTTTGAGTTTTTAGAAAAAAGCTGGAAATGCCTTTCTTGTCAAGACCTTCCCTGGCTCAGAACACAAGTAAATACCTTTCTGCTTTCCAGTGTCCGTGGGCGCCCGACGCGCTCCCCGGGGACACCCACGTCTCCCTGTATTCGCCGCTCTGGCGGAAGACGGGGAAGAGTTGGTGGTCCGGGAACGTCCCAGCGCCCTACACTCGGTGGGTCTCACCTTGCCCTAGAGGGAACTGCTCCCAGGGCAGTGGTGCTTGGCCCCCGTCATCGCCTCATCCCTGGGCCCCCCGCGACAGGTGCAAAGAACTGACCACGGGAACACAGAGCCTGGGCTGGGAGGACAAAGACTCTTGTCATTTTTTGACTCTCAATTCAATGTTCTTAGCACAACATGGGTGCATCTCCCTACAGGATTCATGCAGAACAGTTGCAATATGAGGGAAATATTAATATTTTTATACAAATACTGATGACAGGGAATATTATAAGTATGACATTGAATAATCTGAATACTGATTGATACATACGATATTATGCTTACTACTAATTAGAAGGAGGACAGAGCATAATAAAAGGAATAAGCTGTGGGTGGGCAGGGTACAGGTTCTAAATCTGCCTTCCCCTCTAACTCCCTATGTAATATATTTTGTCCTTTAATGTCATTTTAATCTTAAATGACACACATGCCCCGTTTAGGGAGGCCAGTGTTTCAACAACGTGTCACGTTGTAATTAATGGCTCAGCCAATTAAATGGACACACGCACAGCTCCTGGCATCCTGTGCACACTCAATGAAATAGTAGCCATCGTCATTTTAATTCAGCAAACGCGTTTTTGCCAATCCCGATTTCCTCTTGCCGCCGTCTGCTGCTCATCGCTCCTGGTTCCGTGCTAAAATGAATACAGTTACCTTCAAACTGTCAATCCCTTCAAACACCTGGGTGGTTCCCCCCCCCCCACCTGTGATTTACATAAAAGAGAAAGTCACGGGCATCTGAGAATTTATTTTCTTTCTTCAGTCGATCGATAGGATGATAACATTTCCCAAAGCAGAGGCCCCCCAGTCACACCAAAGAGCATGCAAACCAGTCAGCACAGACCAGTAGAGTGAACAGAAAGGGGGATGCCAAACTCCAGTTACAAGCATTTCCCGGTCAAGGGCAAGTGTCTGGGTTCCTTGTTCCGCTCTGCCTGCTTTTCCACAATACTTCTTGGATGAATAATTCCCAAAAGGCCTGGTGGAGAAATGCAGAATCTTCTTCCCACATCCCACAGGAAGGCTGCCAGCTGTCTCCCTGCACACACTCTCCCCAGCTTTGCTACATGCCACAGAGCAGCGCACCAGCAGCAGCTACGGGAGGCTGAGAGCCACCAGCCACCGGGGCCCGGATCTCTGCGAGATCAGATGGTCCAAGTTTACCAACAGAGAATGTGAAAATCTCCACCCTGTTAGAAAAATGCCTTGCTGGCCCCGAGGCCTTCGTTGTGCGGTGGAGGGGGGTGGTTCTCAGCATTACTGCCCTTGATGTGGCTGGATAACAGGGGAATCCGTCCACTAACGAGGCCCTCCTCCAGGATAGTAAATGTTGGTTTCTCTCCTCTGGTTGTTTTCCGGTCTCTAGGACACTGTACCATTTCTCATACCTCTTAACTACAAAGGCCCCGAGACCTCCTGGGACCCAGCCTCCCCAAGGCAAAGTAGGTATCACAGAAGTCACCGAGGCTTTCCCTGTGCAGGAAGAGCGATCCTTTCAAGACGTAACAACCGGCGAACGATCGTGTGTGGCAAAGACAAGGGCCCTTGGGCTCAGAGTGTAAGGGACTTGCCTGAGGTTATGTGGCTCCTCCAGGACAGAAATAAGACGAAGATCTTGGTGTGTCTGCTGCACGCCCCTGGGTTCCTGTTCTTTTTTTTTAATCTTTTTTTTTTTTTTTAAAGATTTTATTTATTTATTTGACAGAGAGAGAGGTCACAAGTAGGCAGAGAGGCAGGCAGAGAGAGGAGGAAGCAGGCTCCCTGGAGAGCAGAGAGCCCGATGCGGGGCTCGATCCCAGGACCCCGAGCCTTCACCTGACCTTCACCTGAGCCGAAGGTCAATCCACTTAATCCACTGAGCCACCCAGGCGCCCCATGGTTTCCTGTTCTTGTATGGTGCGTCAGACTGGCTGGTATGCCGTGCGGGATTAACCTAACTCCAAGACAGCGCTGGCCTCTGGGGCGTCCTGCCGGATAGGAGTATGTTGGTTTGCCTGGGAGGTGTGGCCACCAGACAGCCTAACATCGTGATTTATTAGGATGGGGGCTCTGGGCCAGGCAGGATCAGTTCCGACCTCTGGAGGAACACGTGATTGAAGGTATTTATCTGACCCTGGAGGGGCTGGGGACAAAGGGTAGCCACATGGATGGTATGCAATTGAGCACCAATAAAAAAACAAAACAAAACTCCACGGACACGAAGGCTCTAGTGAATGTCCCTGGGAGGCAATACTCCACCGGGAACACATCAGGTTGGGAGGACGTAAGGCCCTCGAGCTCCGCGGGGAGAAGGTTCCTGGAAGCTTGGGATCCTCAGGTCCCTCCAACATCCACCCCGCAAGCCTCTTCCCCTGGCTGACTGAAGTCTGTATCCTTTCTCCGTGGTAACCTCTGTTAAGTGTAACAGCTTTCCACGAGTTCTGTGACTCCTAGTGAATTACTGAAATGAAGGCTGGTTGGGAAACCTCTCCCCAGATTTGTAACTGGTGTCAGAAGTAAAGGCAACCGTGTGAGAACTGTTCTCTCTAACGTCGTAGTTGGCCCATAAACTCTTTTTTTTTTAAGATTTTATTTATTTATTTGACAGACAGAGATCACAAGTAGGCAGAGAGGCAGACAGAGAGAGAGGAAGAAGCAGGCTCCTTGCTGAGCAGACAGCCCGACGTGGGGCTCGATCCCAGGACCTTGGGATCATGACCTGAGTTGAAGGCAGAGGCTTTAACCCACTGAGCCACCCAGGTGCCCCCCATAAACTCCTTTTTATAGCTCGTGATGATTATACATTTAAACAGATCAAGTAATAAAATAAACAGGCGCACCCGGGTAGCTCAGTCAGTTAAGCATCTGCCTTTGGCTCAGGTCATGACCCCAGGGTCCTGGGGTGGATCCCCGAGTTGGGCTCCCTGCTCAGCGGGGAGCCTGCTCCCCCCTCTTTCTCTCTGCCTGCCTCTCTGCCTACTTGTGATCTCTGTCAAATAAATAATATCTTTTTAAAAATCTCTTTTAAAAAGATATTATTTATTTATTTGATCGAGAGAGAGATAGAGAGGGAACATGAGCAGGGGGAGAGGGAGAGGGAGAAGCAGGCTCCCCACAGAGAAGGGAGCCCTTTGCAGGGCTCAATCCCAGGACCCTGGGATCATGACCTGAGCCGAAGGCAGATGCTTAATGACTGAGCCCCCCAGGTGCCTCTAAATAAATAAAATCTTAAAAAAAATAAACATAATAAATGAAGTCCACTAGGGTTCATGGATGAGAACAAGTCATTAACCGACAACTAGATCAGTCCAAATCAGTGTCCCTCCAAACAACAGCCTGGCAAATGAGAACAGAAAGAGGGAGGAGAACACGGTACCCAGCGTAATCCAGTCTGAGCCA
Organism: Meles meles; assembly: GCF_922984935.1. Classification (NCBI taxonomy): domain Eukaryota; kingdom Metazoa; phylum Chordata; class Mammalia; order Carnivora; family Mustelidae; genus Meles; species Meles meles. Next base: position 142,620,803 of record NC_060070.1, read on the forward strand.
GCGCCCAGTCCAGAAGGCCTCCCCATGGCAATTACCCAGTGTCACACGCATATACGAGCATCGAAGGGTTCAGTTTTCTAGGTCCAGAGTTCAGAGTATTGGAGCAACGGGGGCAACCTATCAGCTAACTCGCTAGTGTCTGAATATTCTCCGTCTGCTGGATGAACGGACTTGCCAGAAGTCTCCCATGACCGCCAGATACTGACCATCCCACCAGACCAAATGGAGGGCTGGACGCCATCCACGGGCTCTCCAGTTTCTGGAGGAAGTAATTCCTGCAGAACACAAAGGAAGGGGCATACGTGCCTGGGACAGCAGCGGTTTCCCTGTGTTCTCGGTTCTGCTCAACAAAAAGGATGTCAGTGGGTGCAGTAGACAAGAAACTTGGAGCCTTCGTTAAGGGCCTTACTCTCTGCACCTCCAGACTGAGAAGTCAACCCTTGCTGCCCGTCAGGCTCCCCCGGGGTGGGGCGGGGAGCTTTAGAAACAGTACCAATGTCCAGACTCACTCTAGGCGGCTCAGTCCAAGCCCTCGATGGTGGGGACCAGCAGCTGCGTCCTTAAAAGACGCCCCAGGGGATTCTAACGTGCAGCCAGAGGTGAGATCACACACGTGACCTTCCTTCTACCTCCGCCACTGCTCAGCAGAATGCCTCAGCGATGCTTAAACACAGCATCCGGTCCTCCAACGGAAAGACAGTGTTCGCGCCGCCTCTCACTGCACTTAGAACATCCATTACGTGTCCGTAAGGAGACACCACTTACACACCCATGAGAATGGCCATTACTTACGAATAAAAAAAAATGTGTTTATTTGAGAGAGAGAGCTCATGAGCAGGGATTGGAGCAGAGGGAGAGGGAGAAGCAGGCTCCTCACTGAGCAGGGAGCCCGATCTGGGGCTCAATCCCCAGACCCTGAGATCATGACCTGACCCGAAGGCAGATGCTGAAAATCTGAGCTACCCAGGCGCCCCTATTTTTCAGTCTTAAAAAGGAAGGGGATTCTGATACGTGCTACGAGATGGGTGAATCTGGACCCATCAGGCTAACTGAAAGCAGCCAGATGCAGAAATACAGATGTACAACTCTCCTTACAAGAGGTATGCAGAATTGGCACCTTCCCAGAGACGGGAACTAAAACAGAGGTGACCGGGGGTGGGCGGGGGCGGGGGAGGTGGGAGCTACCGTTCTAGCGTGTGCACAGAGTTAGTCTGGGATGATGAAAACGTTGTAGAGACGGATCGTGGGGATGGTTGTCCAAAAACGCAAATGTGCCCAATGCCGTTGAAGCATCCACGTAAAAGGGGCTAAGATGGGAAATTTTATGTTATGTATGTTTTATCACAATAAACAAAGAATTTTTCCAAAATTACAAGGCACGATTTTAAAGAAATTAGAATTTGTTTAATTTTTCTTTGTTCCCCCCATCTTTTTTTTTTTTTTAAAGATTTTATTTATTTATTTGACAGAGAGAGAGAGATCACAAGTAGGCAGAGAGGCAGGCAGAGAGAGAGGAGGAAGCAGGCTCCCTGCTGAGCAGAGAGCCCCATGCGGGGCTCGATCCCAGGACACTGGGACCATGACCTGGGCAGAAGGCAGAGGCTTTGACCCACTGAGCCACCCAGGTGCAAGGCACGGTTTTAAAAGTCTGAAGATCCACAGCAATTCTGTTTTCCAACTGGGCTGTGCCCCCGACCTGGGCCCCCCTGTTCTGCCTGGAGATGCAGGGCTCAACAAAACGCCTGCTGGAGATAGCCCGCGTTCCCTGGCTGGACTTCAGAGCATCTCTGAAAGCCCGCACGATGGTTCGCACTTCTCCACATTCCCCACCGGGGCGACGAGCCGTGAGAAGGTAAGGCGTACGGATGTCAGGAGGCCTCCCCAAGTTCCCCATGCTGCGGCTGCTGGCTCAGGACAGAGGGCTGGGGGGCTTCCCTGGCCGCCTCTGCCCCCCTGTACTTCAGCCCCCGGGGCGTGCCTGCCCTCTGCATCAGCGACAGCAAGCTTTGGGGGAAGGGCCACCTCGTAAATATTTTCAGCTCTGCAAGCCATGCGGTGCCTGTCACAGCTCCACTCTGTCACCATAGCGTGGAAGGGCCACAGATAACATGGAAGCAAGCGGCCGCGGTTGGGTCCCGGTCTAACCCTCCAACACGTGGGGCTCCAGGCCTCTCCGGGTGTGTGTATCCCTGCGTTCTGGGCCCCTTCCGCGCCAACCCCCGCCCCTCCACGAATGCGCCCTGTTGCCTGTTTTCTAATCCGGGGGTTCTCACATCTGGAGTCCCAGATGCTGCAGGGGCTGGTGTCTGGGAACCACACTTTGAGCACCGCTGTTCTAAGTTACCTCTCACGTGTCTCTTTCCCAACCCCATATCCCATGCCTCTCCTCTGTCCACCCTCCCCCCCCTCCCCACACACACTGGCCTACAGCTCTCTGCTTGTCTCTCCTCCCAGTCCGCCCCCTGGGCTAATCCCCGCCAGCCCCTCCACACCCTTGCCCACAGCGGGAACCCTGTTACTCTCCTTGGTAAACACTCCCCAAATCCCAGCCAAGGCACATGAGACCACTGCAGTCTGACCCATCCCGGCCTTCTCCGAGGCTCACCAGTGCTTACAATAACCCCTGGTCTTACTTCATTGCCCTCACTGTCCTTGAAACTTGTTTTCGTGTGTCCTTCTCCTTAGATCGTGACCCCCCTCCCTGCCCCCACCCCACCCCTACGCCAGCCTGAAATTTCATCACCCTCGACCTTGCCGGTTGCTGACCCATCTTTGTTGGTTTACTGCGTTCACCCTGCGTCTGCCTACTGCAGTTCGTCTTTCCTAGAAGTTCGCTCCTACAAGGCAAAGCATTTCTTGATCCTTTTCTAGGTTTCTGGATATAATGATACAGTGTTGGGGCAAACACTGAACTCACGACAAAGAACAAAATACTGTGCATTTGAAAAGCATCTGTGCTTGGAGATTCGGTTTCAAACATAAGTTCTCATGTGAGACGATGAACCTCCCAGGCTTCCTGCACCAGGAAGGGCAAGCGGGCCACGCAGGAGGTTGTTGAAGACGTGTGCTCGATGGGAAGGCCGCTGGAAGTCCACATCCAGGTATCCCAAACTGTACCCAGACTGTTCTACCGCCAATCCCAAGGAAATGCTTCTGGTCGTCTTCGGATTTACTGGAAGGAATATGTATTTACAAAGACAACAATTCTATTGAAACCAGCCTAAATCAAGCATAGAAAGGACAGGGAGACACGCTGTAAGGCAGCCAAGATACGAACTCTCTCCGAAATAAATGTTTGTTTTAAAATTAGGGGTATGACTCACTCGGTGAATGGGCGGCTGGGTTCTGACCCTCCAGAGATGAGCGGTTCATTCTGAAAAGCAAACCAAGGGGGAGACCTACTTTTTACCTTCGTTTATTTCAGAATGAGGCTACAGAGGGAAGCCGAAGGTACCCCTGAGTCTTTTCCAATCACCAGCAAAATGGACAATGGGATGACTCGCTACCTGCCGCCGTTTCCAATCAAAAAGCTGAATAATTACTTTGGTCTCTCACGGGGCTCCCACGCAGCCAGCACGAAGCTGCTGGAGCCCTGAGGACGCTGAACGGGCCGCCAGGAACCCTGCAGAATCGAGCTGCCGACCGGCTCCCCCGCGGGCTCAGTACCATTACCTTCATCAGATAGTCTTTCACTAAGAAAATATTTGACGCTTTCCCTGGAAGAATGTCAGTGCCCTCGAAGTCAGGCACACTGTCGAGCTGACTGCATTTAGCAGAAGATGTCAGGGCGGTTTTACATTCCTTTATTGAACTTGGGGTCGGGGAAGAAGAGAATCACCCCTCCCTCCGTGTGGCCCTTCTTGGCCATGCAACGAAACAGACGTTGTCGTGAGAAGCTGACCAAAGAGAAGAAACGCTTTACCGATTCCTTGCCGTTGGAGACCTACGTCGCTTTGGGCGTTGTCCTCGCTGGGCCATCGGGACACAGCGGGACTTGGGTGTCACATGGATCTGGGCTCCACTACTGGCTTTTGGCATTTGCTGACGGGTGACTTGAGGGAAGCTATTCCATTTTCTAAGCTTTGATTTCCTTTTTTTTTTTTTTTTTAAAAGGAGATAGTAATACACCCTAGCTCAGGGCGTTGTTATGGGAGCGCATGGGATAACGCAGCCAGGTCCTAGCATACGGGCTGGAGTATCTCGAAACAAGTGACCTCTAGCAATGAACCGCTTTCAAGCATCAAATGACCTTCTGTTGGGGGACGGAGAGCACAGGCTTGGGATCCAAACGGCCGGCGCCGTCATTCTGACTCCTTCGCCAGCCAGCTGTGCCTTCGTCCCTTTATCACTAAGGTGGGAATAATACCAACACGTACCCCATAGACTTGCGGTGAGTTCACACGTTCGAGGAACCTACACCAGGGTCTGGCATACTGCAAGGACATCGAAAACTGGCTGTTGCTGTTAGGATTATCTCGTGAAAAGGGCCCCCCACACCCCCTCCTTCACACAGGGCACATTTTCATCCGTGCTACAAAAATACTTTCCTTTCTTGACTTCTTTCCCCGATTCCTTGGTGAATCACAGCACCAGCCAGTCCCAGCAAAGACGTTAGGTGAAACAATGTCTAATTAAAAGGTTCCTTGTCTCCCCTCCGTTCACGAGGGATTGTCAGTCTTAGCGGTTCAGAAAGTTTACCAAATCTCTAGAACTGTCTTCTAGGAAACAATGCATGCTGGTGCGTTGGTAAGTTTTTCCCCTAAGCTGGATTAAGGCCTGGCCTGCAGAACAAATAATCCATTGTATCTACATTCAAAAATAAAACCCACATGCACTCATGTTTTAAATTTGGCTTTGCCTGTATTACGTACCATGTATTCCTGCGGTATAAATAGAAGCTTTCAGGTTTCTTTGACAGGGAGCACAGAGCACTCATTAGGCATAAATACTCATCACGTGTTAAACCAACCTCTTTCCTACTTAACCTCTTCAGGGCACCCATGCCTTCCCCGGAGTCTCTATGACGCTATACATGCACACACAGAAACGGGGACTGGAGGCCCTCATGGCAAATGAGAGGCGACCAACAACGTTGCCGTGGGCCGGAAGAAGGACAGGGTTGTATTCTCAACCAGACTGTTCGACGGACAGATGAAACGCAGCAAAGTCGGACAGTGCCCTGTTGACAAGAGCTCATTTTCCTTCCTCACACGGGGGCCTCGGAGGGCAGCACACCTCTCTGAGCCTCTGCTGTCCCCTCTGTAATGTGCAGACAGTAACGACGTTCTCAAGAGTTCACCGCGAGGGAGGCCGGAGCGCGTGAGAAAGTGCAGAGTCGATCACAGAAAGAATCCGAGTACCTCTTCTGACCTGGACTTCAGTCTCAATCCCCTGACCGCCGGTAGGGAATTTCCACACGGACACTCCAGCTTCCCTCCCCGTGCCTCTCACACCAGTCTGCTCTGGTGTTAATGGTTTTGTGCCCCTTCCCGAGAGCAGAGCCTCATCCTGGGCGTCTCCCCACCGCTCAACTCCTATGTCCAGTTACTCCCCTGGGTTTGCGGGTCTTCCTTCAAAGGTCCCAACCACTGCTGGGAAGAAGCTCCCTTCTCCCACCTCTTCCCACTCCCATGTGGAGTGAGGACTTGGCCTTGCCGGAGGAAGGGCTAGCCTTCGCTCCTGGCTACAGGAGGCCATCTACGTTAGACCTGATCGGAGCACCTGAGCTTAGGACAGGTTACAGAGGCAAGTCTCTTACTTCCTCATCTCCAATGGGGATAAATACACACGCCCTGCAGGAGTAGGGTGAGCACTGAGGTACTATGGATTTTTTTAAAAGATTTTATTTATTTTTTTGAGAGCGAGAGAAAGGGAGAGCACAGAGGAAGAAGCAGACTCCCCGCTGAGCAGGGAGCCCGATGAGGGGCTCCATCCCAGGATCCTGAGATCATGACCTGATCATGACCCAGGACCCCGGGATCATGACACTTAGTGCAGTACCTAAGCACAGAGCATTCGATGCAGTACCTATGAGCTAAAACACGCATTCAGTAGGAATGACTTCCATGTTCGTTTCTTTTCCCTTTATAATTACGAGGGGAAGGAAACAGTCTGGGCGCAGAGAATGAACACATTCAGTATTTTCACTACCTGCCACTGAGTATTTTCGAGTTTTGCTTTTGCCCTCCTTTTCAGAGATCTACCATTCCTCCTGATTGATTTTTTAAAAATTATTTATTTATTTGACAGAGAGAGATCACAGGTAGGCAGAGAGGCAGGCAGAGAGAGAGGAGGAAGCAGGCTCCCTGCTGAGCAGAGAGCCCGATGCGGGGCTCGATCCCAGGACCCTGAGATCATGACCTGAGCTGAAGGCAGAGGCTTTAACCCACTGAACCACCCAGGCGCCCCACCTCCTGACGGATTTTTTAAAAGTTCTGCTTCATTCTTATGTAAGGGGGATCAATACACTTCCCTTGGAATGTAATTCCACAGACTGAAGGGAGCCTGGGCCTCGTTTTAGTGTTTCGCCCTGGATCCATCGGTGTCCCTGGTTTCGTGACGGTGGCTACAGACGCAGCTCCAGATGTGTGCTGAGGGTCCCCACCTCCCTGCTCTCCTGTGGACCATACTTTTGATTGAGAAATGGAAGAAAAAGCCTTTATGTCAGTGTGATAACGGTGAGATAATGTCTTAAAACAGGTTGGGTTGGACTTTTCCTTTAAAAACTATATATGGAACATATATATATCTATAAAATATATATATTTATATACATATAAAATATATATTACATATAATATACATTATGTATAATATAAAATAGGCCTATTTTAACCTCCCCCTCTCCCAGTGATTTTAATCGGCAGCTACGTTTGGGAAGCTCTTACACTAAACCCATGGTTCTTAACCTTGGCAGCATGTCAGAATCACCTGGAGGATTTTTAAAAGTCCCACCCCAAACCAACATGTCATAAAGCCTGAGGTGGGACGAGGGGTATAGGATCTCAGCCAAGATTGACAGTCACTGCCCGAGGGACAGATCCCCGAGGGACACACGGGGTCATGTAGACAGCACCTCCCTAGTATCGAGGACAGTGCCCGCCATGTGGTAGGTTCCCCACAGTACAGCCACGGGCCTTGTGTTTTTAAAGCAGAGAAGTGTCCCAACGATAGAGAAACACAAACGCAATACCTACCTCCAGGTCCATCTAGAAACATACTGAGCTCCCATCCTATTTGTTGACCCACGAGGAATTTACTTTTACTGAACTTGGCTTTCCCCAGGAAGCAAAATCTAGTCTTGCAAAACCTAGTCTTTTTGCATGGGCGTGAGATATATAGAGGATAATGGAATTTCCTATGATTTGGGAGGGTGCAGAGTTCTGAAAAGAGCTCTCCCAAGTCACTCAGAGGCCAGCATCTCAATCAGGAGGAGAGGCTGGCTGGTGCCTGATGCCATGCGGGTCCTTTCCCCTTTGTGACAGGAACAAGGAATATGCCCCCTGAGCATATTCCTGGTTCTCTGATGAGCAGGGCGCTTATGGAGCAGGTGTCCCGTTTCTGCTTCCACTCAGGAGCACAGACCAAATCATAACTAAAGGCTCTACAACCCAGCCCTGCCAATCTCCCCGCCTCGACCTCTGCCCCCACAGTTCCTGCGTCCTGGGACCCCAGCACCACCCGAGCCTCCAGATCCCACTGTGCACATCTTCCCTCTTTTCTCCCTCCCTTGAGAACAGGTATTGATTTGAATTGTGAAGACCTCTGTGACGTACAGTGCCAAACCGCCTTGAACTCACTGCAAACGAAATAGACAGAAAAGGAAAGGAAGGTCCGCAGCCTTTTCCTTGGGACTGAACCAGTCTGCCGGGAGTGGAATCGAGTCAACTTTGCCACCCAGGGAATTTCTACAGGGCCACGCGCGCCGAGCACCTAAAGCAGGGGCACTGAGACGTGGTGATTGGGTCTCAGGGAGAGCAGCAGTCGTGATTCACTGCCAGCTTCCTTTCTCCTCGGGGCCAACACCTACTCTTCCTGAGGGCTGAGTCACTGCCACGTTCCTAGCAGGTTCTTCTAAGTTAAGACGCAGAGAAGGGCAGTTCTGACCCCGATGGATGAGCTCGGTGGGGAAGAGGAAGGCTCATCTATGAGAAAGGCATGACTGCCCACTCTCTCACCATCCCTTTCTCTTGCCTTCTCCTGTAGCCAGACACCCCCGGCTCCAAACACCCCTTCTCAGAAAGAATAGAGGAACGGCTTCCTCTGGGTGCACCGTGGACGGAGATCACATCTTCCTTGTCATCACTCTCCACTCTTCCTCCAGAGACCTCGAAGGCTCCAACACGCGAGAAGAAGGCATTGAAGCATGTGGCCTCGAAGGCACCTCTTGGTTACCACCCCCGTGTGACCCGGATGCAAGTAAGCGAGTACGGGGATTTCTTATCGCGACACGTGGGAAACCGCCAAGGAGACATTCCCTTCTCCTTCCTGTTTCCTGCCCACACCGTGCAAAATACATCCAGCGCTCTTTGGACAGACCAATCAGGGACAGAGCAACGACACAAGTCATGTATTTGCCCCTTCTTCCCTGCTTGTCCTACAGCATGGAAGGATGCACATGAAGTGTTTCTCACCTCACTTGACCTTTGCTGGAAAATGGCTCCCCTGTTGTCTCTCCTTGAGTCTCCAAGCAAAGGTGAAATGGAACAGGGCTGTATTTGATTCCAAACATGCGCACTTTGCTGTTGGCAATGCTCTGGGAATAGTAATGTACTTTGCCCTCCGATGAATAAAGTTTTCCAAATCTACAGTCAGGGTTCAAATGATTGTTAGTGTTTCCCTCCATGGTGTTTTTTCAATGTTCCTCAACAGAGAACTGGCAAAGAGGGGAATCCCATTAAAATACCTCGGTTTGCATAAGTGACTCTTAATCTCACAAAACAAACTGAGGGTTGCTGGGGGGGGAAGGGGGGAGGGGGGTTATGGACATTGGGGAGGGTATGTGCTATGGTGAGTGCTGTGAAGTGTGTAAACCTGCCAATTCACAGACCTGTACCCCTGGGGATAAAAATACATTATAAGTTTATAAAAAAATTAAAAATAAATAAATAATTAAAAAAATACCTTGGTTTGGGGTGCCTGGGTGGCTTAGTGGGTTAAAGCTTCTGCCTTCGGCTCGGGTCATGATCTTGGGGTCCTGGGATCGAGCCTGCTTCCTCCTCTCTCTCTGCCTGCCTCTCTGCCTACTTGTGATCTCTATCACATAACTAAATAAAATCTTAAAAAAAAAAATACCTCGGTTTGTCACTTGTAAGCTGCCAAGCACGGTGTGGCCTGTCCTGAAACTAATCAAATTTTAAGGACAAGTAAAGGGATACCAGGAAAATTGCGTGGGGTCCTTGCACGAAAGCGTGTGGCATATGCAAACACCCTGGGTTATCGGGTGTTGTAAGATCCCAGCGTAGTGACTGTACAAACGTCCTTGGGACCAGGCTTCTCTTCTAAATGGTAGCTCAAAGGCAGTCGGCAAATTTTCAAGTTAGGCATTTGTCAAACATTTTTAGGAAGATCAATCTGGAGCAAAAACATTTGAACGGTATTCAGGAAAAATAAACCCCCCCCCGCGCCCCACAACTCTTCCTGTATTTGGTGTTGCTGTTCCAGAGGTCCAGACAGCAAGAGCAGGATTCGTGGAATAAAACAATCCAGAGGGTTATGTGTGCCAGCAAAATGGCGTGTAATGCCCGACCCTTTCATCTCTCTCCATCAGCATTTCCAATGCTGGTCTCAGCATCAGGCCAAGATATCCAAATCTCTAAGGAATTTATACAAATTCCCCCTAGGCTTTTAGTTAGTAAGTTACTCTATTTATAAAATAGAACCTCTTTTTTTATAGGTGGCGAAACCGAGGCCCAGAGAGATGGTTTGTATTATCAAGGTCATAGAGATTTAGAGTGTGTTTTATTTAAAGGCAGAACTGAGACTAAAATTCCGTCTCTCCAACTGCTACTTCATTGCACCTCTGACCCTCTGCCCTGTCTCGCCAAGCAGAAGGCTACAGTCATATCAGAGCAGGCTCCCAGGGTCTGGACTAACGTAGCTATGCAAGTGTGGAAGAGAGGTAAGAAGGATTAGCAAGGCTCAGAATTCCTGGACAAAGCTGAATTTAAGCCAAAGGGATGAGAGTACTCAAATGGGAATGAGAAGGGCATGACCATTATCAGATGAACACAATGAGAAGGATGTTATTCTGGAGGAGGAAAGGGTGATCAATTCAAGACTCATTCCAATTTACACGGGTCTAAAACAAACACAAGGTGTGGTGCTCCTCTGGGAGGACGGAGAGCAGGTAAAGAGACCAACATTTCAGAAGATGTACCGATATCCTACGAGGAGAGTTGGAGCTGGGAGAAATACCCAAGGAGGGCAGAAAAAAGGAAGACGGGTGAACATCTAACTCTGGTTCAAGAGAGGAAAAGTAGTCAAGAAGGTGGAAGCAAACTAAGGCCATCGACTATATTAAATGTAGCAGAGAAACTGAGAAAGGCATGACCTAAGAAAGACCGTTGGACTAGACCAGTGGTTCTCAGTCTATGATGACATTACAAGCCCTGGAGAGCTTCTAGAAGATACTAACCCAGAATGTGGGTTCCTAACCACTGGATTAAGCTGTGTGGACACAGAGGACTTCAGGGGCACCTGGGTGGCTCAGCTGCTTAAGCATCTGACTCTTGGTTTCAGCTCAGGTCGTGAGCTTAGGGTCATGGGATCGAGTTCCGAATTGGGTTCCGATCAGCATCGAGTCTGTTTGGAATTCTTTCTCTTGCTCTCTTTCTGCCCCTCCCCTAGCTCACATGGGTTCTCTCTCTCTCAGATAAATAAATAAAATCTTAAAAAAAAAAGCTGTGTGGACACGGATGACTTCAAAGAGGACAGTCTTCCTTTAAAGCAGTAGAATGGATATATTCCAGCCCCTAGATTCAATGGATCAATTTGCATTATTGACGATCTTACTTTAAAGTTACGTATGTCAGTGGGAAATAATGTGTTTGAGTCACATTCAGCATCTGAAAATCGCATGCCTGGGATGACATTGGCTCAGCCTCCCACATCATCAAGCGAATGCTCGAATAAACAGATGGGCTTTGTACAAGTGCCCTGAAAGCCAGGAAACATGATTATGTTTCAATTTAAGGGATGTAAACCTCTTGGAAAACACTGTGCCTGTGGTTTGCCTTCTCTTCCACTGGTTTTAAGCCGTGGGCTCGTTCATGGGGACCCCGTGGCCAATCTCAGCTCTTCTAATGGTAACACACTAGGTAAGCAGTAACGTAGATCACCTTCTCATTCCCTTTGGTGATCTAACAAGTTTACGTCTGAAAAGATACAGTGGAGACCCCTACCAACACAGACACTACCCTTAGATGTCTGTCTCCATCAGCCCAACACATCCTCTGAGCCCTTACCCATATTCCGGATTCTAGAATAGCCCCGTCCATTTGTTATAGAACAACACAACAAGATCACAAGTTTGAATCCAGCACGTGAGACCACCTCACTGATTCTAGATAAATGATTCCCAGGGACAAGGTGGCATGGAACTCGCAGCTTCTTCAACGGAGGAGCACATTTTCAACATGCATTTAACTTAATGCAGACAATGAAAAGGTTCAATAGCTCATATTTCTGGGCCCCTGTAGAAAGCAAGTAATGTACTACCCAAAGACATGAAGCATTTAAAGGGCGCGAGGAATGGAGAGAGAGAGTTGGGAAGATGGCTCTGTACAGGGACATTAAATTCATAGCCAAGAGGGTAATACTGATATTATAAAATCTGGAGTAACAAGGCGAGGTGGGGGGAAGACAAAAAAAGAAGAACTTAATGTTTCATTCAGTTCTGTTTTGAAACAGGATTCAGAAAGGATAATGTACCATTTGGTATTAATTATTTTGGTTCGTGCACATGGCTAATTATTTCTACAGCATTTAAGATCTCTTTAAAACAAACATATTTTGTACAAATACACCCACCTTTCAAAAATATGCCTTTTATCCCCTCTTCCAGAGCTTTGAGGAAATATCTAAAAGTCTTAGGGGCAGCCCTCTGGGAATAAAAGTCGATTGTATGCTAAAAATGTAGCTAGCCCCTAAAACTTGCATAAACAAATTAAGGGAGAAGACATTGCAGCATTTATAAACAAAATGACTCTCAACTTTAACCTGCAGATTAAAAAAAAAAATGTTCAGTCATAAATTTCCTCCCAGCAGATTCCACTGTCCTCTCTCTTTCCAAACTTCTCCTCCTCCCACATCCCCCCCGCCAGTTGTCTTCATGTCAGACCCATAATTCAGTTGTCTGGTTTGGACTCATTATGTGAATCACTATATTTGATTTCTCTGCAAGGCCAACCTCGAGTACGATCTTCTGGTCCTAAACGATCAATGTTTCCATGCTCTCAGTGTGCGCCCGAGTCTCAAGGGACTGGCACCATGTTGCACTATTACCTGGTGAATGTGCGTGTCTTCCTTTTCCTCAGTCAGCCCTGCTGGGTTCAGTTAATGGACATCTGCTGCATTGAGCACTCTGAAGAAGCAGCATGGAAATGGTAGACAACGGAAGCCATTCTTGCCTCACCGCCCAGATGAGCCAGCTGGTGACTCTGGAGAAACAAGGCAGCCGTTCTCCTCATGAGTGGATGCCACGGGAGGCCCAGCTCTGAGGAGTCCTTTGTAACCATCTGGAGCTTGATGCCCCTAAAGCAAGAAGCTAGTTCCCATCTTGAGAAAGGACAGGGCATTCCCAGGAAGCCGCCTGGTGTCCAGTGGTTAGCTTTGTCTTCAAACGCTCATGCTCTTGTGCTGGTCCTGGCCTTCACTGTCCTCCCTCCACCTTGGCTCCCATTACTGACTTCATCGCTTCATTCCCCTGTGGTCCCTCTTTCCTCCAGAGGGAAATGAAAGGATGCGTCCCCATGGGTCTTCCCACCGGCAGCACAAGGGAGATGTTGCTGTCACTTCTTTATACGTGGGGGGTGACGTGGGGCAGAGAAACACTTTAGAGGCCTATGTGTTTTGAGTAAGATTTCAGATCCTTTTTGTCAGAATAGAATGTGAACATCTTGGTCTTACTCCTACTACGCAAGGTTCCCTATTTATACAGATACGTTATACGCAGTTCATGTATAGATTTAAGTGCCGGCGCTGACTTTAATCCCTGATCCACTCATCGAACAAACCTTTCTTCAAGGCCTACTCTGCATTAATGAGAAGGAGTGGAGATAATAATAACTAGCATCTATAAAGCACTTACTACTATATGCTAGTGCTCTCTTTTTTAAAAGATTTATGTACCTATTTGAGAGAGAGAGAGAGAGAGAGACACCACCTGAGCGAGCGGGGGGAGGAGCAGAGGGAAAGAATCTCAGGCAGACTCCCTGCTGAGCATGGAGCCCGACTCTGGGCTCGATCCCACGACCCCGAGATCATGACCTGGGCCAAAGTCAAGAGTCAGACACCCAACCAACCAAGCCACCCAGGCCCCTGTGCTAGTACTTTCTACAGAACATGTCATGGAAGTAAGCATTCCCCCAGCAGCCACGATCCTATCTGATCGAATGAGATGAGTCACAGCGACAAAGATAGAACTACACAACGTGTATGTAATTTGACCCTTTGTGGCTGGACCTCCCCCATGTCTATCCCCATCTCCCTTATTCCACCTCTAAGAGAATTTTTCTGGGAACAGGAATGCTTGCTAAATGCCTTGTTTACAGTGTCGGAAATACAAAGGGAGGGACATGGAAAACAGAATCTCTTAAGCTCTAGACTCTCGGCTCCCCGTGGGCAAGCATATGCCTTTCATTCTTCATTCCTCCCAGCCCTGACACCTGGCCACACAGTGCTGTGTACGTACATGACAGGACAACACTGAATGTTACACAAATTAATTTCATAAGGTACTTATCTTGTGTCTTGTAATAATCCTAAATGCTTATGCATATTTACTGACTGGGCTCTTCTGGTGCCTCCAGTGAAGGACACAAAACAAATGCAGAGGTGGAGTCAGGGTTCTGCTTAGAGTAGATAAAGTGTGAAGGGGGACACAGCTGTGGTATAGAGAAGGCAAAGCCAATGCTCTGTGACATGAACTGGTCTGTTGAGCATGGTAGGTCTTAGCCACAGGAGAAGGCCAAGCAGACATGGAGGAAGCCTCCCTCCTAAGATTTTTAAGGTAGAACCTACTGAAGGCCTGTTTCTACTCCCACCATCTCAAACTAGCTGATTTTCACTGTATTCTCAAATTTTACCAGGATACTCCTCCTCTCGACCAGCCTCCTCTCCATTCTGAGTCAACCCAGGTCGCCTGGGTTGGCCTGGGCTGGAGAACGAAGTTAGGGGTGAGTGTGGAAGCACCTCATGTGATCTGGGTCAAGGCAGGCATGACTGAGATGAGGGGTTCACTGAGATAGCTTCCAGAACCAGAGGTCACTGATAAATGTTGGGGCCATGACATCTGGGGAGATCGTTTTGTTAAGTGACTTTGCAATAGAGACCCAAAAATGGCCATGTCGATGGGAATTTCCCGGGGCCTGAGGCAGGCCCTAGAAATCGTCCTGATGATGAGACAAGGCAGTAGGCACTTGCTTTTATTTCTAAGCTCAGGACTTGAAAGTGTCTGGTTCACTAAGTTCGACAGGCAGTGTCTATTAAAAGGGGACTCTGGAGGATGATTGAAGACCTCTCAGTATTTCAATTACACTAAACACTGTTACTCGGGCAGCTGGAACCATGTGAGTTTCACTATCCAGTTTACAAAAAAGAATCCCCCAAGTTGAATCGCCCATCGTTGACTAAGTGTGGGGCACCATTTTAGAGATGATTTCATGCCAAAGTTCTAGATACTTGTAGGTTGTTAAGAATAAAGATGGTCTGCCTCTACTTGCAAAGATACATGTACCTCTAGTGTTCCAAGGACCTAGGTTTTTAGCCCAATAGGAAGCTGTGGCATCAGATGAAGAGCACAGTGTTCATGGATGCACCCTTCTACTTAGATCCTACTTAGGAAGGTAGAAGTGACCCATTCATTGGGATTATGCCACAAACGTTGTGTGGACTGGGGGGCACATGAGGGTTCTGGGACAGGACAAAGAACTTGACCTAGTGCCATGTCTCCTTAAAGAACTTCCAATCAGAAGGGGGAACAGAGGGAGAGCCCAGTGACTACAGTCTGAATGAAGTTCCTCCTGTCTTTACAGCATGGCCGGCGGTAAGCTACAAGTGCGTGCGAGTGATGACAGCATGAGATGTGTGTTGTCTCTGTAAGGACTGATTTTTTTAAATTTATTTTTTATTTTAAATTTTTTGAGAGAGAGAAAGAGAGTGTGTGCTGGAGTATGTGTAGGGGGATGGGCAGAGGGAGAAGGAGAATCTTAAGTAGGCTCTAACCTACAGCAGAGCCAATGTGGGGGTGGGGCAGGCGGAGGGGGGGCTCCAGCTCACCACCTTGAGAGCATGACCAGAGCCGAAAACAGGAGCTGGATACTTACCCTACTGAGCCATCCAGGTGCCCAGTTTTGTTTTGTTTTTTTTTTTTAATAGTAGAGCAAGGAGAACTAAAACTGCATGACCAGTTTTTTTTAAAGTGTTTCTACTTCCTTCTGCTTTATAATCCAGAAACATCTAAATGACATTTGGGGGCTTAACCAACCTAGGCCGCAGCCAGATGTGTTAGCGGGAGAAAATTATGACAAAACCAGGTGGCTCAGTGGGTTAATCCTCTGCCTTCGGCTTAGGTCGTGATCTCGGGGTCCTGGGATCAAGCCCCACATTGGGTTCTCTGCTCAGCAGGGAGCTTGCTTCCTCCTCTCTCTCTCTGCCTGTCTCTCTGCCTACTTGTGATCTCTCTCTGTGTGTCAAATAAATAAATAAATAAGTAAATCTTAAAAAAAAAAAAAACCAGATAGAAAATCTCTTGAAAAATTATTTCACTTTTCATCCCTATGTCAATTCTAGTCGATCCATAGCACAGACTACGGTCTGAAGAGTATCTTCAAACTTGCCAATGGTACAGAGCCGTGTTTAGGTGACACGGGTTGACAGCCCCAACCACTGGGCTGACCTCGTATTGAACAATTATCTTGTCCTCCCCTGTCGTCGGCTCTAGGAACGTCCTGCTGCTTCTCTGCATTTGCACGGGACTGCTCCCATCTGTATCTCCATATTGATCTTCTCTGCTCACATATCAGCCGGCGGGGGGTCCACGGGGAGTCCTACCTATGCCCACTCCCCATCTATACCAATGTGAAAAAGAAAATCATTTCCTGCTTCTTGGTTTGTTCCTCTGAGTTTCAACTCATTCTGACCTTTTCTCGGCGTCAGGGATTATGTTTATTTTTTGTGGTTAAATATTGAGCAGCCCAATAACAGCATTTAAAGAAACAGTCTCAGATGTCTACCTTTTATTACCTGCGAGGCCCTGCTGAGATATGGAGAGGACCCTCTCCAGCGACGTTTCAGAACACGTCTGCCTGTTAAAAACAACAATAATAACGGTCCGAACACCACCTCCACCTTCCTGACCACTTGCCCTCCTGGAGGTTAGCGGGATGCTAACAGTTTCCTAGGAAACGACATTATAGCACACAGCAATTCACATGAATTCACAAACCGTCCCCTAGCTAAATTCTGGCTCTGGCACCCTGTCAGCTGACCTCTTTGCTACCATCGGGTGCAGCAATGGACTTAGAATAGAACAAAAGGGACTCTTGGATTTTGTTAATTGATCAAGAAATCACACATTCGAACATATGCACGCAGGGAATAAAACAGGCTTAAACCTTCAAGCAACCCACATATCACATATTCACAAAGATCCTGTGGAGACTCTGGCCCAGAATAGAAGAGTCCTAGTTTCCATTAGCTACTAAAACGGGGGACTTAAAAAAATACGACTGTGTGATCTTTATTTCTCTTTTACTTTCTAGAACGATGTTATGCATAGAGCCCCAATCAGAGGGCTGTAACCTTTAGTGATTTTCTCTCTCAGTTATGCCGAGGGAACCTCCCCTCCTCCTCAGCCCCACACCTGTTTTGATAGACAAGCCGTGTAGCAGAACATCGTGGGGCTGCAATTATTCGTAGTCTTTGTGACCCCAAGTAACCTTAGCAGGTGCAAATGACTCTTCCGGAAAGCCAGAATCCCCTTCCCAGTCACTATTAATTATAGGAAGTGCGGATAGTGTGGGGTAGCATTGTGTATGCTGACACTGGGTTGGCGGGGGAAGGGACAGGGACAAGGGCAGCTCCAAAGTGGAGTGACTGTGTTTATATTCATCACATCTTGCAGAAGAGGTTCTCTCTCTCTTTTTTCTCTCTCTCACATGCGCGCGCGCGCGCACACACACACACACACACACACTCGACCTAACAAAATTCTGATTCCAGGACTGAAAATAGAATCGCAGGTCTAAGTAACAGGTACAGTTAATGAAGCTTGAGTTTCTTGATTTGTACACACTCCGCATACATTCAGACTTGACTGGACAGGTCACATTTCCCCCAGAAATATGGGATTGTGGCTTTTTGAGCTAAAAACCTTAGGCTAATCATTGTTTGCCCCAATATCCTTGTCCCCCCCTCTTCCTTAGAAGTAGACACCTTGATTTTGAACTGGACGCATGGCTGTGCAGCTGAAGGGTTTGCTCTTCTCTCTCCCTTTGCAGCTAGCTGGGTTGAGACTAAATCCCGGCTGACACAAAGTACACAAAAGTGTGGTATGGTACCTCTGGCGAGTATCCATGAAAAGAGGTCTAGGCTCTCTTTCTCCCTTCTTTCTTTCTGCTGCTTTTGGGGATGCTAATGTGATGACTGGAGCTTCAGCAGCTACTTTGTGCATGAGAAACAGACTAAAGATAGCAGAGCAGAACGACCGAATTGGGTTCCTGAGTCCATGTAGCTGTCACATCTGTCCTGGAATCCTCCCTCTTCTATGTGCGGGAGGAATAAGTGTCTATGTTTTTTAGCCTTTACTTTCGTGTGTGTGTGCAAGACATGCCACTGTACCTAATCCTATAACAAGCAGACCTTAGAGGTCATAATAGACTTCATTTCACAGATAAGGGATCTAATGATTAAAGATCAACTGTGATAAATGTCTCAATCAGGGAAGCAGAGTTGGCAAATTAATTACACTTCTGTTTAATCTGCTACTTCTAAAGATAGATGATGGAGCTTCTATTTTATATGTCTATCAGTATTTGTTAAATGAATATGGTTTTATGTTTCACATGCCTGTGAATTTCTGAACCTCCGAGGTCTTCCAATTGGCACATCGAATCCCCAATCACACATTTTCAAGGAATAAGATATTAAACAAATAAAAAACGTAAGAAGGCATAGTACTGAATTGACATGAGCAAATTTTCTTTCCGGCTATGTTCGTTAGCTGGTGCATGCCTTCATCTGAATCCCAGCATTTAAATGTATAAAACTATGTTACTTTGCACTGACGTTTAAGGGAGCCCTCACTTTTCAAATTTGGGGGATGAGTCAGTATCCGAAATATTAAAAGGTTACTTCAATACATATGCAAGATAACGACAAAACACACCCCTAGACGCTTTTATAGAATAACCCTCTGAAACTAAAGGATATAAAAAAAACCAACAAAACTCACTTATCAAATTCAGTTAATGAGGAAAAATAAAATCAGAGTCTCTTCTTGGTCCATCCCGATCATCACTCCATGGCCATTAAAAATAGAAGGAAGCGTTCTTCCCCTAGGTTAGAGTAACTTGGAATCGGCTACCTAGTCTAAAACTCCAGGGTTGTGCTTTTTAACATTCAAAATGAAGACAGTAGCAGAGGGGTGGGCAATAGGTCATCTCCTGTAAACTTCTGGTAAAATCACCACCCATCCATGTGGCCGATGAACCCAATGTCCGACACCAGGTCTTCTGCCCCTTAGTTATGGCCCCCAAATTTGGAAGGACAATGAACGAGGAAGCAGCAGAGCCCAAATCTCACACCATGTGACCCACTTCACTTATTTGGCGAATGCCCACGGATGGGGTTAACCTCTAACGTTTGCATGCATATACGGTTTCACTTTGGCTTCTGAGCAATTACAGATATTTAAAGATATGCAAAAGGGCACAAAGTCTTCCACGCTCCCCGCCCCCACGGCATGTCTGATCATCTCTAAACGTCTCCTTAAATGCTAGCTTACCTGAACGATAAACTGCCTTCCTTTATTTCATTCCACCAGGACCGAACCCTTGACTTGAGACTATCTGCCTTAGAAAATGAGTTTTCTCTACCTCTGCAACGGAGGACTACTGTGTATGATGGTCTCTGAAATGCTAACACAAAACAAGAAATCACCTGTCTTGAACCATGAGGCTATTAGTTATGAAGAGCATTATTGATATTTACCTTCTGACTCTTCATGCTGGAGGGCAAAGCAGAGAACACCTGGATTTTCCTGACTCCTGTACCAGATAAAGAGACCATCTGCCTCTCAGCACTTCTGCCTTTCCGGCCGGGGAAATAATGCCAGTGGCGATAATAACTTCACAATTATCATTCAAAGCACTTGCACACGTATTACCATCTGATTTGCTCTCCCACGGATCCTGCATGCGGTGGGTATTATGAATATTATAGTGTCCAGAAGAGGGAATTGAGGCAGAAGGTTACATGCTATGCTCCAGGCAACCAGACAGAGAATGGCAACACGGCCGTCTCAGCTGTCAAGTTCACGAGGAGCTTTTCTTTCCACATTAACCCCCTGGACATACTTTAAAAATGTAACTGTTTTCCATTTGGGTCCACCCTTTTCTTCACTAGTAACAATCAGAGATCTGAAAGGTACACAACGACCAAAGACCAGAAGCTTCTGAAACTGCTTTCCCATTGGTTTTGCCAAGACTCGAGAGCAGACATTAAGAACTGAGTAATGTCATGAATGCACCTGGTGGGCAAACAGGATCTTTAGAAGAGTTGAGACCCCTGTGAGAGAGGTGACGACAACCATTTCTTTCCGGTGTCTAGGCAAGGATGGGTGGTGAAACAGGGATGGGCCGTAAAGAGTACGGTTGTCAGTCTGAGCACTGAGCAATGCACAGAATTGCTGAATCACTATATTGTACGCCTGAAATGAATAAAACGCTGTGTGTTAACTCTACTGGAATTAAAATAAAGCATCGTAATAAAAAACTGAATATTCCTAATGTACAGTGTGAATGTTTTTGCCTTTTCTGATATAAAAACAAACTGTGCTCCTTTTTGGAACTAGGAGAAACTTCAACTATATATAAATTGCTCATAATCCCACTAACCTGATAGAACCACTATTTACATTTTGATTATCTTTGGCAACTATGTAATATATGTGGATATATTTAAAGTGCACGCATCTCTCTATATGTTTGCACAAATGGAATAATCCTGAATATATCTTAAACTCTCTTTCACCTAACACTGCACTGCTAGAATTATAGGATGCAACCAACTATTTTTTAAAATTAAAGGAGGGATAAGACAAGACTGGAAAAAACCTTCAGCACAGTTTAGAATTAACTGTCAAATTCAAAACCACTTGGCAAATGGTAAGTAATTTTGGCATATAAATTAATACAGTTAAATCTTAATCAATCAGCAAATATTGAGTCCCAAGCATCTGGAGGCTGCTTTCCGAAAAGCAGGCATGGGGTGGTGGGTAAGACAGTGTCCTTCACGTTGGAAGCTTCTATTCTAGAGCCTCAGAAATCAGAGAAATGCAATGTATTTGAATAGAGCTGGACCAATTTGTTTTCACACTAGCTAGAAAGATGAGTTTTACATAGCAAATGAATGGTATAAACCATACTCTAAGAATAGCATTTAATTTACTTACAAGAAGGAACCATTCTAATCACTTTAAAAATACTCAACTGCACACAAATATTTTGTTAACTAAAAATAAGTATCTTTTCAAACACCTATATGTGCTAAATATGAGCCAATACAAGAACTAAAAATGAGGCAGTTACATTTCATTTAAGCCTTGACTTTCTCTAAGCATGTGAATGAGTGAGGATTTATTATACTAAACAAAAATTCATGATCTGCCCTGCAGATGCTAACATCTCTAATTAACACTTGCCACATTTGGGCTTGTCAGGTAAGAGGAAATGTGATCACAAATGATATGTAATATGCTAATCTGGCTTTTAAAATCAATATTTAAATTGAATTGATAGAAGCGTTTTAACTTGGTTTGATCCCAAGTGTTTGAAGAGGTCACAGAAATTTACATATTTCTTTGACTTCTTTCCCTACTGGACCATATAATATTGTAAAACTTCTGTTATATGATGACTCTATGATTAAATCCAGGGCAGACCAGAGTCCTTAAGCCAGTTCCCTCTATAAAATGTTGTTGATACACATTTTTAAAAGTCACATTATAAAAAAATCAACCAGGAGTGGCTGGGTGGCTCAGGTCATGATGTCAGGGTCCTGGGGTTGAGCCCTACATCAGGCTCCCTACTCAGCTGGGCGTCTGCTTCTCCCTCTCCCTCTCTTTTTGCCTACCCTCCACCCCCTGCTCACGCTTGCTTGCACACTCTCTCCTCTCTTTCAAACAAATCAATAAAATCTTTAAAAAAAACTGGAAAGAATATTAGAAAAACAGACAGATGAACATCTGAGGGAACGCCAAGAAACAGACTGTGCTTTGGAAGAACAGCTGGCCTGCAGCCTACACCGTGTAAAGTCTTTGTCCTCGCCATACCTGGGGCCAGACTAACAAGGAAGAAGGGAAAAGGCAATTAAAAGAAGCAGAAGATAGAGAAACGAGAGACAAGAGAACAGAAAAGAAGTTGAGAGTGAACAGAAGAGAAGCTTACAGCTGGGAGGGATGGGTGAGCTCACCATTGAGAGCCCTCCAGTACAGAAATGAAATGGAATATGACTCCATTTCGTCCACCCTACATCTGGCCTCCAAACGATCCATTTGGATAAGGTGGACGCCATTTTGGTCATGGCTGGCGGTAGCTGGCGTTTCTGAAATGGTAAGGATCCTAGTGACCAGTCAATGGACTCATTTAGGATGTTGGAGAAGGTGGCTTTGGTAGAGTCAAGAATTAGGGGTAAGAGCTTTATGGGGCGGGAAGGGGCTCATGATATGAGGCAGAACAAGAGGTCCCACTGGAGAAGGCTGCTGGGCTTTGCAGGTGCTCTGGTAGCCTCCTTCAAGGAGGCTGGGGGATATCCTGTGCAGGCCGTGTGAGCACATCTGTTTGGGGCACGTCCTCTTCCTAGAGGCCTGCAACCAGCACCTGCGTGCCTGTATCTACAATGGCTCGAGACTATGGTTTCTACTGACAAATGACCCAGCCACTGCTTGCAAATGACCTAATATTTCTCATTCGTGCCTTAGTTTTTCCATTGAAAAATAGTTTAACCACTTATATTTACTTAATTTTCCATCTGCTTCAAGGACATGTTAATGTGTACGGGCAAAAGGCAAGTATTAGCAATTGCCAAGGGGAAGGTCAAAGGCAAATCCACCTCTTGATCTGTTCCACCCACATTTCTTGGTGAAAGAATCCAGGCCATTCCAGGGGGTGGTCTGGAAGGCTCCGCTTTATCAGGCTAATAGCATCACAGCCAGATGAGATCTGTTTATCTTTTCCACTTCCAAATGCACTTTACAGCGCTTTCCGCTATTGCTGATAACAACCTGCTCACAGATCAACACGTAGAACCAGCATCAGTTGCCTTTTCTATAAAGAGATACAACGTTTCCCGTGAATCACCATGACAGAAAGCATATGATCCCACACTGGAATGACATTCTAAAGATGGAGCCATCACTCCATAAACACATTCTTTAACCTCTGCTGTGTACCTAGAACTGCACCAGAAGCTTTTAGGATGGGTGAGTATGAGCGTGCGTGCACACACACACACACACACACATTGCCCCTGTAAGAAAGGAACTTAACAATCCAGATGCAAAAATAACGCTCGCAGGTAACGGAATTAGAGTGCGCGGTTGTACAGTATAATTAGCGAGCTAGAGGGTTTATGAGAAGTTACAGTGGCTTATCAACTTTTTGCACTCCAAAGCCATAGTTCAAGGCTGCTTAAACATCAAATCTGGTTTCCCACGACTGATTAACCTGAAAATGGTTAAGCACAACACTAATCCTTTAACTGAACAATCTACCACTGCCCTCTTTAACAAGTTCCACAGAGCCCTCTCTTGGACTCAGGGTGGCGAGGCGCGTTCAGCACGCCAGCCCGTGCTCATTCTAATGAGCACCTCTGGACCTTCATGAGGTACCACAGGGCCAAGTGAGCATCCGTGAAAGGGCAGATGTCTCAGAAGCTATCGGTGGTGATTCATCATCAGGGCATCCTGCTCCGGGCCGGCTGGGCTCAAAGCACCCCCGTGTGGTCTGGAGGGTCAGGTCGCCCACAGATCAACAGCCCCCACCCCTGTCTGATGTTGGGATATACTGGGGGCTTGCGGGGGTGGGGGTGGAACGAGGTGAAGCCCAGCCCACAAATCTTCCGGGGAATTTGTGGAGAGAGAAACTCTGAATGAAGGGAAAGACATCTGAACAATGTAGAGTACCTTTGGTGAGATCTGCCCATTTTCTTATATTTTCCCAAGGAAAGAGGAGAACACAGCGTGAGCCCAACCCCCTTTCGAAGATGTCTAATTTTGTAGAGAGGCAACAAGCCCGCCCGGCTTTGAGGCAGCAGTGAGCCCTGCTAACGAGCCTGCGGAAGAACACGGCTCCTACTGGCGACGAACGGACACCTGCTCCCGGGGTGTCTCGTGGCTCTGCAGACGTGTGGGGAACAGAGTGAGAAAGGAGGCTGCCGCCCAACCACACAAACCGAGACGTCCCCGCTCCCGCGGCCCCCAGCAGGCAGAGCCCAGACGTGCTCAGACCCCACCACCACTTCTGGAGAACACCAAGGAGGAGAGAGAGTTTTGGGATTACCAGGAAGGTGCAGGGATTTGGAAGGGCTATGTTACTGCCCAGACTCGACTCTGCGGATTCTCAGGACGAAGCCACCTTAAACAGAAAACTCCCTTCACAGGCACAAATGGTTAAACTTGAAGAACGACAGCCTTGGGACTTAGGGTCCGAAGCAAACATCTGTAGGAGAAGTGTCTCTACGGACACAGCTGTGGACCATCCTCTGGTTCCTGCATCCACTACAGATGATGATTTCGATCCCGAGCCTACCCAGTGTCCCTCTGTGCTGGGTTACAGGAGTAGGGGAATCGACAAAATTCTTCGTCCCTCTTTCTCTTACGCTGCTGACTGTACAGGTTCTGGGGTCTGGAGAAAACCTTTTATTTATTTATTTATTTATTAAAGATTTTATTTACTTATTTGACAGACAGAGATCACAAGTGGCAGAGAGGCGGTGGGGGGGGGGCTCCCCGCTGAGCAGAGAGCCTGATACAGGCCTCGATCCCAGGATCCTGGGATCATGACCCGAGCCGAAGGCAGAGGCTTTAACCCACTGAGCCAGCCAGGCGCCCCTGGAGAAAACCTTTAAAAAAAGATTTATTTATTTGAGAGAGAGAGAGAGAGAGAGAGAGAGCAGGGGGAGAGGCAGCGGGAGGCAGAATCTCAAGCCGATTCCTGGTTGAACAGGGAGCCCGACCCAGGGCTCGATCTCAAAACCCTGAGATTATGACCTGAGCTGGAACCAAGAGTTGGACGCTTAACCCACTGAGACACCCAGGCACCCTGTGGATAGAAATCTTTTATTAAATTTTGGGACATGTAAAAGGCTGGGCCATATCAATTCCTTTTGATTTGTAAATGGATGCTGGGGTAAATTACCAGGGATGATAATGCTTATGTCTTTGCTTTTTCCTGTTAATTGCCTTTCAGGAACCCTCATTTAAGGGTTCTGTCTCACCCAAATTTATCTGTTAGTTCCCTGTTCTGAGCCAGCATCGTCTCTGCTAGACCAGCATTGCTTTGAGATCCAAAATCACTCAAGCAACTTGGGAAAATAGAGTCCACTGAGAAAGGCCCACGGCCCCTGTGCTGTCTTCTTCCTCAACCATAAAGACTGAACAGGGAAAGAACAAGAGCCTGATAAAAAATGGATTCTCTGTCCAATTAGCTACAGATTTTCCAGCGGAGCTTTCTTCAGACACTTGTACCCTATAATGCTATCCGCAGACCCTGGGCACTGCTTTCTTGCCCCCACAGCTCAGCTGCCTGCAGGATGGGACACGGGACACTAATAGAACACTTATTATTAGATTTTCTGCATGGTTACATAAGCCTACAAAAGGGGAAAATGTAAATGATTCAGGAAGATATTCTTCATGTGGTTCTCATGAAATCTTTAATATCTTAAGACTTAGGAAGAACCCTCCTGGCAAGATACAATCAATTTTCATGCTTCATTAGGAAAAAAGTCCTTTCAGAAACGTTAAGAAAATGGCTATAGGCAAAAGAGGGGGAAAAAAAAAAAGCACTCTCTGGACTGAACAAGACCTTAAGGCACTTTGGACTAAATCCTTCCTTCGTGCCCACAGCATATCTGAAATGAAAAGAAATGTTCGCTTGAGGGTCTGTGGGGATTCTATTTGGACGTGTCTGTCTATCCACAGAATTGCACTTAATCCAGTGGAACTCATTTTTGGATCTGAATGGACCATGGGTTACACCGACCACACTGCGCACACCCCCTGCTCCCCTAAAAAAAAAAAACACACACGGACAGCGGACATGGGGCTTAAGGGTCGGAAGAGTCAAGAACAGCATTGACGAGACAACATGTACACACTGAGGTGCCTCAAAGATAAAAGCAAATCACACCAGCTTTTCACTTTCCTTTTCCTTTAAAAACTATAACTTTTCAAGACACAGCTTTCCCTCATTTCCTAAAAACCCAGAATGCAAAAATAAATTTCTTAAGAATTCCATTTACATGATGTTTTCTGACACTTGAATAATTAGTTGGCGAACTCTGCATTAACATTTTTTTTTTTAAATCCAAATGTTGACACCAAATTCTATTCTTTGGTCTCCAAATGATGCGTCTTCAGTACTGCCCAATTTAAAAGCATTGGCATACTCTCGCTACCTTCGCTCAAGGAGGGTTACTTTGTGGAGAGTACTGTGTTGTTGAAAGGGAAGGGGCGTACACAGAAATGCCCATGGGCACCTAGCAAACTCATTTCATTCATGAATTGATTCATGATTGAATCTAATTTCTATCTTGTTTCATGAATGATTTCATCATTCATTCACACGAGTGCTCCCATCAGTTTATTTCCAGTAACCTCAAGAGTTAGACCACAAAAGTTCCTGTGTATTTAAATAAATAAAATAAAAACGAAGCCCACGTATAATTATAAATAAGGAGCAACATATCATGGTTTCTACCCAAAGCCAAAAATCTGTTGAGCTCAAAGGAAGTGAGTTTGAAACCCCTCCACGGGCCTGGACAAGGCGCACTTTCAGAAAGCTTTGGTGCACAAGTGGGCTGACTGGCCATGGGATCATGTTTCGTTCTCATCAATCTCGAGTTCATTTCCTGATGGGAATCCGGGATATGGCTCTTCCCACTGGCAAAGATCTAAAGGCAAAAGTCCCGCCTTTCTTCGTCAGGGAAGCGCAGAATTTGAAAAGATCTTCCTTCTTCCCTCTGTCCTTCCAAGCGCTGCTGGATTACAGGGGCAGGGAGAGGCGCTGGGGGTGGTGGTGGGGAGGGTCACGCAGGAAGACGGACACGGAGCAAACCACCAGAGCAGGCTGTGTCAAGGGAGCCAGTGCTCAGCTGGGAGAGCGGACAGCAAAGAGTGTCTGCGCGAGGGCAGCGCTGACATGGGGCCGTTGTCAGGAACGGGAAGACGAGGTCTGGCTGGATCCAGGAGGGTGAGCAGGCACGGAAGAAGGAAGGACAGCAGTTGGATGACTGCTGGGGAGTGTGGTAAGACAAGTGGCAGAAGAGGGTGCCGCGTGTCCGGGCAGTGGCGCGAGATCTCCTACCTCTACACTTGAGACACAGCTCTGTTACGCTGAAGCATCATCAGAAACCTCAGCAAGGATTTATGCGATAAAATGGATGAGCAAGTTAGCTCTGTTGGAGAAACCGATGCTCGAAGCACCTTGCACCTATTCCAGGATGGCTGCAGCCATTGCCGGCACCGGCCTTGGGCCTCGTCCACGGTCCCCCTCGCACGTGCACGCTTTGCCTGTGCCAATGGAGGACCGCTATCAGGCTCTTTCCCTCTGCCTTGCAAGACGGCCTTTGTCTTCAATG
Source organism: Meles meles (assembly GCF_922984935.1). Lineage (NCBI taxonomy): Eukaryota > Metazoa > Chordata > Mammalia > Carnivora > Mustelidae > Meles > Meles meles. Next base: position 142,648,103 of record NC_060070.1, read on the forward strand.
CTCAAGGTCAGACGTACACCTGCTTGTGCATTACTTGCCCTCTTCGGCCTACAGACTCAGAACCCTTCCTACCTATCCCTCTCTGCGGGCCTGTCCTAACTCAGACACTGCCTCGTGTCACAACAACAACACACCTTACGTTTACGTAGCCCTTTGTCCCTTACAAAGCTCAGGTGCATCATTCCCTTTAACATCCACAGTAATTTTAAAGATGGGCATTAGACCCATTTTTCAGATCAGGAAACTGAGGCTTGGGTAGATTAAGGGGAATTTCCAAGGTCCCAGAATATGTAACTGGTGGAGCCAGGACTGGGATTCCAAACCTGCTGGAGTCTAGGGGCAGTGACGCGCTGGGCCCTCCCATTGATTTGTGTCATCACTAGGACACCATTTGTGCTGGATTTTGTAACGCAAGCTATGTGGAAGAATGTCCTGCCACTCTGTGCCCTCCATGATGATTCACACCAGCGCCATGCCAGCCCAGAGCTGGGAGGCATTCATTCATTTGGTTGGTTTATCAATGACCATATACTAACCACCCAGTATGTGGCAGCTTGGTACTGTGCCAGGTATCAGGGAAACCAAAACAAGCAACATGTCATTGAGATGCCACATCTAGCTGGGAGACGGGTGTGTGCAGAGCCCCCTCAAATGCAGGCTCGTAAATGGCTCCGGGGGTGTCCATGATGTGCTGGTGGGAAGGCCAAGGGGTCAGCAACTCCCTCTGCTGCAAGTGCTGGGGAAGACTGCAGGTGGGCCATTTCGGGAGATCACCTCCAGATGGGTCTTGAAGGGAGGAAGCAAGAGAGAGGCAGCAGCGGAAAAAAGGAAGGACCAAGGAAGGAAACAGGAGGGCGAGCACGCACTGAGCACATCTGCAGGATTTTCCGTAAGCCTGGATGTGTATTTCACGGACTTCCCTCGGGATGTCAGCGAGACGTCCATCGCTGGCTTGTGAGCTCCGGGATGTGTCCGGGTCGTGTGAGCAGTGATGCCTCCATGTCCCCCTTCTCAGAACAGAAAAAAGGACAAATGCAGGGACCATTATGATCCATGCCCGGGGAACAGAGCCTCTCATCACTCATCGGTTCTAAGATCTCAGTGAGTGCTGAGTACATAACAAGTGGACTGAGAGTACAGAAAAGGAAGCTTAATCATCCTGAAATATGATGAGGTTGCAGACTCTGTACCCTCCCTCCAGACTTATTCAGAGGCTTGGTTACTCATGGTCTACTTCCCCTGCAGGTCCCCGCGTCTAGATCTCCGTGTCTGGCTCGTCCAGGGAGACAGAGAGTAAGGCACCGGCATCCACGTGATGTTTTTTAAAGGCTTCTCTGCCTGAAAATGCCAGACACATTTCAGATGTCAGATCTAACGTGGGGCTCAGGATGGGTGACTGATCCATGTGAAGGCTCTTAAGTGGGTGTAGAAACCTGTCTGACTGTCTTCTCTGCACATGCGCATTCAAATGTTCACGGGCTTGGAGGCCATAAATAGCTCTTGGGGGAGTGTGACATTACATCACAGACTCGAGAAGGCCCCGTTACCCGAAATCAATGAACACTTGTTATTCACCTCCCCAGAAGAGGACTCTGTTGAATGTAGGGCTGCTAAACTCAGCCGGAACCCCAAAACCATCATTTGTGAGGCAGTGTTATGGGCTGACTTGCATCCCTCCCCTGACTGATGGGGGAACGAAGTCCTACCCCCCAGTACCTCAGAATGGGACAGCATTTGCAAGTCGTGTTATTGCAAAACTCATTAGCAACAAGGAGGGTGTGGAGACGCTATGTGGCCCCATACGCAGAAGGACTTCCTAAAAAAGCCCTTTATACCTCTCTTCCCGAGTTCCACTTTGTGTGGTATGGTTCTTCGACGCGCCTGCTACCTCACCCTACTCTTCTCTTAGAGGCCGAACATTCCTGCTGTCATGTCCCCCAGCTCCCAATCACCACCATATTTTCTCCTGAGGGGCCTCCCAAGATGGTAAGGAAGGGAGAGGGTTGCAAACACTTATGATTTCTCATTTTTTTCATTTATTCATGGCACAGTCTGCACTAATGCAACAGAGCCGGAGGACTTCTACTTCGGGACACTCTGTCTCACCAAACTTGTTCCAACGGAGCTCTTGCTACTAAATGCACATTTAATTATATTTCCTTTTTTTCCCCCAAACCATAAAATTTAGTCTTTCAGTTAATGGGAGAAGCAGTAGAGCTTAGTGTTCAGAGTAAATGCTCACTATTTCATCCATTATTGATGATAATTAATATTGGATTTATAGTCAAATAATTCACCACTTATTAAAACATAATTCTTAAAATATAAGTTTCCCCTCCACACACTTTCCTGTTTATGCTCACTAGATCACTCTGCTAATAGCTTTGCTGAAAACAATTTATTCCTTTAACATCCAAGTGCCAAACACTTAGCTAGGAACCCAGAGATGGAGATGGGAAGTCACTGTCATTCCTGCCCTCCATGGAGGACGGGACTGACACACGGCACTCTTTCGGCCACTGAGATAAAGGCCAATGGACCAGGACATCAAGAAAAGATTAAAATTGTCTCAGAGAAGGTTATGGATGCAATGCCACATAGAGAATATTTCACTTTACTTCACGAAACTTGGTCAGTAAAGGAATTCTCCATTTAAAGGGGCAACTGTGCTAAGCTGTGATCAGAAAGCTGGCAAATGCCAATTCATGCCAGCAATTCTCAAGTTGTGCTTAAGTTACATAAGGCATCTGGCCTGTATTCTCTCTGCTCTCTGTCTTCAATTCTACTTTGTACCCCCACATAATTCAAGAGACTCAGGTGCCCTACTGCAATTTATATAATGATATTTTGACACCGCAGCTTGAATGTCAAGATTATTCCATCTCTTTCACTACCAAAAAGAGACTGTGCTTTGTCAAAAAACATGTGCCTTTTCTGACTTTCTCTATGTATCCACGGCAGTCAAAGCTTTCAGAAATACTCTTCCATTGATTGTTTGGGACATGGACCCTATATAAAGAAAATCATGATAAAAGACTGAACGTGGGGTTGAGTTCCCAGAAGGTTCTCTAAAAACAGTGTATGGCCTTCCTGAGGATGGATGACGTTAGAGAGAAGCTATAACAAATGACACAGAAAGCAAGGAGTATAAAAGGGTGATATCTTTTCATATCCATCCCCACTCGGCTCAGACCTAAGACTTTATGCACTGAGTAAGGGTTCACTGATATTGTGTTCTGTACCAGACACGAGAAATAGAAGATCTAAAAGACATAGTTCTTGGTTGCAAGGAGCTCAGTACCTAGTGTGCAGACATGGTCCAGAGAACAGACAGGAGAAATCTTACATGATGAGTTTCATGGGCAGGAAGCACAGCACGGCTCGGTAGGAGGGGAGAAGTCCTGGTGGACTCCTTGGAAGTGATGGCATTGTTGAGTTTTGAAAATCAAAATTAACTGAGGAGAAAATAGCTTTAGACAGAGGACGGAGCATGTGCACAAAGGCACATGAGAGAAAATATGCCATGTTGGGGGAAGTCCAAGCGTGAAGTATTCAGGAAGGGAAGGAGAAAGGGGGCAGTGTCCTTCCCCACCCAGTGTGTCTCCTGAAGGTCACGGAGATCTCTGAAGGGTTCAGCAGGGACCTTTTCCTATTGAGAAATTCACTCTGATCAGAAGATGGAGGATGGAGTGGGAAGATATCAAGTTCTAGGGGCAGGGAGAAGAGCCGGCAGGACTTTGCTGCAGCGCTACTGTGGTATCACGAGGTCCCGCCTGGTATGGGGGCAGAGCAGACGAGGAAAACGATGCAGGCAGAATCCATGCCACGGTGAGTGAATGGCTGGACGTGGGTGCACAAAAAGAAAGGGATGGGGGGACTTCCGGGGGGCTGGTGCCATTCACACAGGGATACTGGAGAAATTACGTAATCGCTTCTTGCTAACCCCGTGGTTTAATTTCTTACCTTTAGGATAAAGTTTAAGATGTGTAACTTGGTGCTGAAACCTCTCTAGAATTCACTACACACGGTACTCAGTACACATCAGGTGATTGGGCAACGTGGACTCGCAAAACACCTTTCTCCAGCTGCCAACATAGCAACATTTTCTGAATGACTGCTTTGCATTTGTGAAAGAAGAGAAATACATTGTAACTTTTTCAAAGAGTACAAACAAGTGCCAACACTTCCCTGATAACGCGCTCATCTCAAACCATTCTCCCTCCTGATAGAGGGCTCCTGGCCATCCATTGATTACCGCCCGTTCCTATCTTGCTTAGGGTCTGCGTCCTCTCCTTCACCCTGAAAGCTACTAATCTGCCCCGAGATAAAGAATTCTGGGGTAGAGACAGACACTCAGGGTGCTAAGAGAACAAGCTGTAACCCTCAAACACAACACACTCCAGAATCTATAAAGTCTGGTCTGATTTACTAGATTTTTTTTTCTTTTTTTCTAGCAAGGAAGCCACACTTCGGGAATCTGTGCAGAACTAATTAAGCGGAGGTCAGTCCACCAAGTTCCCATCTATCACTCCTTCTTGCCGTGCCTGCCCTTCCTGAGATGACAATGTGTCCTCTGCTCGTACGGGCTCTCGACACCGAGCTCTCCACATTGTTCCCGCTGCTGCTTTCTAGACTGCTGGGGAGTGCTGACAGCCCGTTAATGGTGAAAAATGGGAGTTCAGGGCTGGAGATGGCTGAGAACGTTTTAACCTGTTTGCCAAGGCACAAGATCATTAAGAGAGAGATGCTGAGATCTTCGAGATTCCCTTTCCGATCAGAGGGAGCCCTCAACAAGACGTCTGCATACAGAAGTAAGAAGTCCATGCTAGAGTGGCACGCATGCACAAGGTTGTGCTCCTCTAGAAAGTCAGGAGAGCCGATGGGAGTGCTCCCGGAGTTCCTCCGACCCACCATGCTGGGCTACCTGGGTTGAGTCTCTGATGCTCCCTGGTGAAGGGCAAACACCTTCTTAAAGAGTGCAATGGAGACAAAACTAAAAGAAATAAAGAGACGCACTCCTGGACAACAGATGTACATACAGGCAATTAGCGTAACTTCTTAGGCTAACAGACTGGCTCTAAGCAAGAACGGGATGCCACTCCCCTACGTCACTTCCACGTAGCTCTGTTCTCCACCAAGGGCTATTATTTCTTTGAGGATAAGGGTCACATCTTAGTCATTACAGTATGATTTGTCTAACAGCACCTGGCCTAGAATAAATGCTTAATAAATGTCAGTTTGTTAAATGCCTCTGAAACAAGGGATCGAGCAAGTCCCTGAATTACAGATTGATACAGAAGGTGCGTGGCTCAGTGGGGGTCATAGAGAGGCACTCAGACTAACCAAGAGTCCTGCTCAAAGTATGTGCAAACAGATGAAGCAGAACCAAGGTCCTTCCTCTCTCAGTAAACCACTGATGCTCTCTGCAGGGTCATCGGAAAGCTGGGTGACGGCCCCTCTGGAGGCATGCCCATGTCTGAGTGCTGAACCAAGAGAACAAGTTAGATCAGAAATTCTTCCCTCCTCAGCTCGGGTCAGCTCTCTCCCACTGGTCACTAGGGCGGCGCTGGTGCTGGTTCAGAGCCAAACCCACGTCTGCCGGTGACTCTCAGCCAAGGAGGGTGTCACCTTCCCAGGGACATTTCAAAAGGAATGGGGGGCACTCTGGATCCTCACAATAACATGGGAGACATGACTAGCATGGAGGGCAGGGACAAACCAGGGTACTATTTGTACTATAATGAACAAGAGAGTACATAGCTCAGGGCTGTCCTGCCTATTATGAAACACTGGCCATCTAGACACCCTCAAGAACAGGCTGTATTGTCCTAGGATCTTTCTGTATTTCATTCTTCTCTCTGCATAAAATACTTAATCAGGTTAGCAGACGTCACCTGTCAGGGTCTGACATCTGAGGAGATCTACGGTGGTACTACTGATAGTCCACGTCTGCTGGAGTTCATCTAGGACATAACCAAATCTTCACAACATTATTTTTTTTTGGTAATTCCTAGATGAAGACATGCATTCAGGGAGGAAGAAAAGCAACTTACCAATAAATGCAGGAGCTGAGACGTGAACCCAGGTTCGAGTCCTTAGACTTGACCATTAAACAAGGATCCTGGTTTTCATGGTGGACCATAACCCCAGGCTTGCCATGCACAGGGCAGGCATGGAGATGCCGAGGAGCTGGGGCAGAGATCTGACCACAGATGGAATCCCCTACCCCAAGAACCTACAGCCAAGGTGAAAGGGTACCGTCAACCGCCATCACGGAATTCATCAGCAACAATGGCGCACAACTCAATTACATGTGCTTCACCGACTTCTGGCCCAAGTCCCTGCTACCAAAGGTCAGAACTTCCCTGAGAGCAATTTTTTCCATAATAACACATGAAAGTCCTGGAGACAATGGAGGATTCAGCAGCACGTCTACCTCCATAAGATGTATGGACTCTCTTAAGACCCAAGTCCACGAGGAGGTAGACTTCTGAACTCTGGTGCAGGGAAATGCTGCTACTTCAAATTAAATGTATTAGATCAGGTCTCATGTGTATCTTTCAGAGGAAATCTGCCGTTGTTACCACTGGGAATTCCACCAGTGGCTTTTTATGGCTGTTTTATGGACCGTACCGGAAAGCTGGCATGATTCAGTGGGACTAGGAAAAAAATGAGACACCAGGTAGCTGAGTTTTTACCAAAGCTCAGCTAGTGGAATGCTGCATGACCTCAAGAAACCTGTGTCCAATTCTCATGCCTCTGCTTCTTACTAAACTCTTCTAATCTAAGATTATCTGTACTCTGCAGCAGCTGTGGGCACCTCACAGGCTTCTTATAAAGATAAAATGAAGGAACAGTGAGTAGGCAAGTAAACTCTGGAGATACGACTCAGAGATACAGTGGCATCACCACCATTTTTAAAAAAAACAGAGGGGCACCTGGGTGGCTCGGTTGGTTAAGCATCTGACTCTTGATTTTGGGTCAGGTCATGATTTCAAGGTCCTGGGATGGAGCCCCACATCAGGCTCCCCGCTGTGTGAGAAGTCTGCTTCCTTTCTCCCTGACTGTCCTCTCTGTCTCTCTTTCTTTCTCAAATGAATCAACAAAATCTTTAAAAAATAAAACAAAACAAAACAAAATAAAAAACAGAGAAGACAAGAGAGTCTCCACTCTACTTGGTTTATACTGCCTACCCGACCAATACCACCTTCATTTGCCCAATTCTCACTCAACATCTTTCTCTTTCACTGAGCCCAATGTGCCTCCATTAAAAAGGCATTAGAACCCTCAGTAGGACTGTACGGAACATCTCCACACAGACCTACAACCCAGAAGCTGCCACAGGAGGGGCTCCATGGGTAAGCGCCGTGTTTTACATTTACTGCAGACCCACTTCCCAGTTTCGCTTGAGTTCCTTCTGTCTTGAGAGCCCTTAATTTGGTTGCCCTCCTCTAGGCTGTAAAGCTACGAATAGATGAAGGGGAGGCACTCATCTTGGTTTCGGAGGTTGTTGGTCATCCTTTCACTACAAGAACTACTCAGCAGATGATAATAAGCTAGCATACGACACACCTTCTGTTCTTTTTCCTTCTGGAGAAAAAAGAGACCACAGCCACGAGAAGAGGGCCAATGGGATGCACTGACAAAACATGCACGAGCCCCATGATGAACGTGGGCGCTGCACTTGCCCGATTCCAAACACGTGGAACCAGCCCACGGGGCTACGGGTTGGTGGTGTGTTCCTTGTGCCACAACCAACGGCACAAAGGGGGGTGCCCATGAGCAATGAGGCCACTGACCAGGGATCAGCACTGAGGAATCCCGCCTGCATTCATTTCTCACCAACCCGCTCATCGACTCACGGCACTGAGCCATGTTCTGCTACTCCCTTGTCAAACGTGGAGCTCCTTGCTGCAAGAAATGTAGAGACCGCTAATTTGCCAGCTCCTTGCTTTACAGACAAGGAAAGGGAGGCTTGCTCCAGGTGATGTAACAAAGTATAAGCATTCTGTCTGGCTCACTTGAGCTTCCCAGCCTTCAAACTCACTGCTGGTCCAAACCTCCAGACCCTCGTGCACCCTCATGCTAGTCCTCTCATTACGAGATCCTTGACCCATAGCCCCAAACTCTCGTTTCACTTCTCAAGAACTTCTGGCAATGCAAATCCTTCTTCTTCTTTTTTTTTTTCAGTAAATTTTATTTACTTGAGAAAAAGGGCACAAGGAGGGGGGAAAGGTAGAAGGAGAGGGAGAAGCAGACTCCCCGCTGAGCAGGGAGCCTGATGTGGGGCTCGATTCCAGGACTCTGGGATCATGACCTGAGCCAAAGGCAGACGTTTAACCGATGGAGCCACCAAAGGCAGCTGTAAATCCTTATTTCTGAACTCTGGTGTTCTCATTACCGTATCTTCAGAATCTGCTGCCCTATCACCTTCTCGGCTAATCTCTGTTATCCTCCATAGCCTGGACCTTGGACTCCACTGGGATCACTGTATGCACACACACATTTTTGGGGTACACTTCTATGTATGGTATGCATGCAAATAATTCCCTCTTATGAACTAATCTGTTTTTTAGACGCCTGATTTGACACTATCCCTAGCTACCCTCCAATGCAATACATGAACTCTGGCCTTGCTCCCTAGTTCAGAACCTGGGCTGTCAGACCCCTTGGGGATACTTTTGCTTCTGCCTCTGTTTTCAGTTTGGCTTCTCACCTCCACGTACACCCTGATCATCTGTGGTAGTGGCCAGCAGTCCATTCTTTTTTTTCAATTTTGATTCCAGTGTAATTAACAGACAGCGTTACGCTAATTTCAGGTTTGCCATGGAGTGACTCAACACTGGCACGCGTCACTCGGTGCCCCGCAGGATGAGTGAACTCTCCATCCCCTCCACCTACTTCACTCATCGGTGCTCGCCTCGGCAGCACATACACCTACTTCATCCGTCAGTCTGTTCTCCACAGTGAAGAGTCTGGTTTTGGGTTTGTGTCTTTTTCATTTTGTTTTGTTTCTTAAATTCCACACGTGAGGGACAGCATAGGGTGTTTGTCTTTCTCCGACAGGCGTATGTCACTTGGCATGATCCTCTCTAGCTCCATCCATGTTGTTGCAAATGGCGGCAGTAATCCACTCTCGGAAAGCAAGAGGACAGACGCAGGGTATGAAACACACACACACGCACGCACACACACACACACACACGTCCACGTAGCAAGCCCCAGAGGTACTACAGTAGAATGCGCACCAGACACGAGGCTGGAAGGGTGGGTTCTCATCCTGGGTCCACTCTGTAGCAGCACCTCAGAAGTCAAATGGTACCAGTAACACATGTCCTGCCACCTGCCTCCCGGGAACATCGTGAAGAACATAACACGACTGTTATGAACGTCTTCTGAAAATAAGAGAACACTATTGAGGTTGGAACTATTATAGCTATGGATTCCTGTTAGAGATTTTTTTTTTTAAAGAGACTTTTCTTTGAATGACTCATAATGTAGCAACAGCATAATCCTCCCCATGGAGACTGGGCTCTGTCCAATCAGAGGTTCACAGGCATGGCTGCCCATCAGAATCACCACCACTGTGGGCCTTGTAGTAAACACATGTTCTCAGATATCTTCAATCATCTATGGAGCTTGAGCTCTCTGCATTGATACAAGGGAAACAGTATTAAAAAGAGAGTTTGCCAAAGAATGCTGGTCACTTAGGCTTAGGGTCCACGTTTTTAAAATAACGTGTTTCTCTGTGACTGAAGAAACTTGAGTATGATTCATGAATTTGTTATCTGTTCCTTCCTGCAGAGGATATCAGCTTAAGTGTAAGTTTTCTGACTAGCACTACGGAGTCTAACTCTGAGTTTTCTGGAAGGCACTAGAAGGTTCTGGAGAAGCAGTGTGTCCCATGAACCTGTATGTAAGGAATGTGCACATGGCAATGGCTGACTCCAAAGCTTTACTGCTGCCTCCGTGCCTCTCCCCTTGTAGATTCTTCTCCGCTCTCAAGGCGAGAGGAGAAGCGCCTTTCTCCCATGCCTAATGTTTCTACCAGACCTCTGGTGGCCTACTGTCTCCTCCACCCAGCAATCTGGGGACTGAGTCCTAGAGTCCTAGAGTCCCCTGCAGCCAGATACCAGGGTCAGTGATCCCTGCAGAATGACTTTATCGAGAGGCACTGGGAAGGGGGAAAAGCAGAGTTTTGTAGCAGGAAACTCTGATGCCCCCGCAGGACACAAGGAATCATGGTGATCAAGAACACACCAGAAAGTTCTGTCTGCCTGATTGGCAGGAGAAAGGACATGTCAGGAGCAGTCATCAATAATCTTGTCACCACCTTCTTTTCAACTGGCTGCTGTCAGGCTATTCCATTTGGGAGAAATTCGGATCTTACCAGCAGACTCGTGACATGTGGGGAGGGTTGCAAACAGCAAAGACAGAACTCGGTCTCCCCAGGATACCCACCGACAGGGAAACAGGCTAGCGTTAAAAGTCGGCGAGACCCAAGTGCCCTTCCATCAGCTGCAAACTGGAAAACTGCCAGTCATAAATTAAGTGTTCCTAAAATGGCCTGACTTCCTCCCTCCCCTTTAGAATCCTCATGTCTGAAGTTCTATTCATGGTCACTTTACGCTTACTGAATTGCTAGACACCCCCCCCCCCCACTCTTTATCTCTAAAATCACCAGTCAGTGGTTCTCAAAGCAGGGTCCTGAGAGCCAAGAGCGTCAGGATCCCATGAAAACTTGTTAGAAATGCAAATTTCCAGGCCTGGCAGTTTAATGGGAAACTCAGGGGTGGGGTAGGTCAATCTGTGTTTTGACAAGCCCTCCGGGAGATGTTGATCCACTCAAAGTTTGAGAGCCCTTATCCTAGGAAATCACAGGGCTCCCCTTAACATAAACATGCCCAAAGGAAGTAAGAACCATTTTTTTTTCAAGAATCTTCAAAATCTTAAAACATTTTATCTGAGTGAAGTCATAAGTGAAACACAGTAACATACGGACATTTTTGCTTGATGAAGACTAATTTTTTAGAACTACTAAAACATCACGTATTTCCCCAATACAAAAACAGCATATGACTTACAAATTATTAAACAGGAGAATTATGGTTAAGTTGGTTTATTTTAAAATGTGTGGTTCTATTGCCACGTTATTTGCCTGCAAAAACGTCTACCAAATTCATGATAGATGACCAGTGTGCATGGACCCAGCATGGGCTGATGGCATTAATGTAAGACTTCCTCAAGAAAATAAAATGCAATGCTTGGCTTACATATGGGACTGAATTTAAAAAAAAAAGGATTTTTTTTTTTTCTATCTACAGCACAGTACAATACATTTTCAAAATGGATTCTAACACGGGACCATTCCCTTTCCAATCACCAGACTCCTACCCCCTTAACCTACACTTGGCCCAAATCTCATAGGTCTATAAATTTCTTTGGTCTTCGTACACACTTCTGCCTCAAGATAATCCCAATGCCTGGAACACATCTAGCAGTAACTTAATAATTCAGTATCTGAAATACTAGTTTCACTGGCTTTTAGACCTTGTGATGGTTTTGATTACAAAGGCTGCCTTTACATTTTTTTCCCTCTGTTTCCAGCTAGGCTTCTCAAGTTCTCCGCAGTCCCAGTGTGGCTGGTCAGACATGAGGCAGCCGCTGTATCACCTTCTGGTTATGGAAAAGTGCAGGTCCTCTGTAGGTCCCTTTCCCGAGCGTGTCCACCACCATAAACACGAATGGGCTAAACTTTTAGTCCAAACCATTTCCCCCGGGATCTGTCAGGAGAGCTAAAACAAACAAACAAAAATGTACTTTTCTCTTTTTGGGAATATTTTCTAGATTCTTGTCTTAAGGACCAATAAAGAGAATAAGAGTGCCTATAAAATTCAGTTCTCTTTAAGTCTTCATATCTTTCAAATAATTAAAAAGTTGAAACTATTTCAAATAGTAACCTTAATAACTAGATCCATAAACCACACTCATAAACCAATGCTCATTTTCTTTGCCAAAGGGAAAGTCAGTAGAAAACGTGGGGGACCAGGAACGTACGGCTCATCCAAAATCCACAGAAATAAAAATCCATTTATGGCTGTACTTTCCATGCTGGTTTTCCAGGATGGTCCTGAACTTGCTGATTCATGGTGCAATTCTGTGCTTTTGCGTAGCAGCCAACAAGAAACAGGGGTTTGCTGGCACCAGGCTATTGTAGCCAGAGAGAGCGGGACTTAAACCTTCAAGCCTCAGGTTAAACACGGCCATTATGAAAAACTAAACTATATAAACTTACAGTTAAACACGTTATATTAAAAAGTTATCACTCCCTAATTATTTGACTCTATTTCACTATCATCTCTTGATCGAGGTAAATTCCATCAACTTGTACGGTAGAAATACTATATATAATGGTGAACTACTACACGTCCTCGGCAACCTCACATTTGATAGAGCCACGTGGGCAGAGTTGAAACTGGTCACCATGGGAGAATTTACGTCATAGAAATCAGCAAATGTTATACATCAGAACCCCCGACATCCCCTCGTCATATCAGCATACTGTGGCGTTCATTCAAGTTTTCTCTTAAGGGGACTAGAGGTTCTTCTCACGAAGGCCAGGACTAACATTCTGGACAGCACCGCAGCAGGACCCGTGACCTTTCCATCATTACACCGCACAGCACACACAACCCCTACCCATCCCCCAAGTCAGTACTGGGCTAGACTTTCCAGTTAATCTACCGATGATGTACCATTTCCATTATCTGCTACTGCCATCGGTCTGACTCAGAAATGGAATTATGCATGCATCAGCAAGAACTCACACAAGGATAAAATCTCCAAGAAAGAATGCCACTTGACATCCGCAAAAACATCCTTCGTAATGTCCTCCTAATCGGACGGATTATCTTGTTGAGTCCGTATAACCGCCACTGTGCTGTTTCCTTACCCTCATATAACAGATGTGGACCGTGAGATTAGGTGACCCGTCCAAGGTCATGCATCCAATAAGGTGCTCCGCTGGGACTCAACACCCAGAAACCCAAGTCTAGTGTTCACTAGACCCCACTGAAGATTATTGCTTTTATGCTGATCTCTTTTAAAAATGAGACTTTTCCCCCCAAGCAATCAACATCTGAGTTCACTCTGTTCCTCCATCCTTCGGTTAGCAAGGCAGCCAACCACGACACACCGGTGTCTACGTTTACAGGTAAAGGCCCCCACAGCCCTGCTCCTTTCTTGACCACACATGGAAACTATGTCTACACTGCTGCAACATCCTGGATAAATCAGATCCAAACACACTTTGGTTTGAATTCCTAAAGATGTTGGAGGCATGTGGGCAGAATTAGGAAATGTTCTATACTTTGGATCTAAATTGTGCAAATCCGGGGGAAGGTCTACAGGATCCAAGTTAAACTGAATTAGAACAGTCCGTAAGGAAGCCAGGTTCTTGTACTCAGTGGTGGAAGTAGGTACGTGTGTGTGTGTGTGTGTGTGTGTGCGTGTGTGTGCCTGCATTTGTGTGTGTGTGTGGTTTGTCTTCCCAGCCCTAGGAAGCTATACAGCAAAAAAGAAAAAAAATTGCTGCCCTCTATCAGATATGTACACATTTTATCCTTGTAATATGTCTAAAATGATTTTATGACTAAATCCTGGGAAAAATGTGAAGAATGCTTGGCTAGATACATGCTTTTCCAGTAAAAACACAACATTGCTTATTAACTGTAGCACTTGGAGGAGGCTATTCGACATGATGTACATTTTTGTTTTAGCTTGAGACGAAAGCCTGTTTGGAGCTAAGTTTTCTTTGGCTTCCAGAGAAAGCTTAACTGATTGTGCGATGGGGGCCTTCGGGCTTCTGGTGCAAAGGCAGGGGTGGAGGACAGATGAAGTGCTAGCCCATTAAAAGGCCCCAGGCCCCAAGACGCCAGCCAGGGTTAAAACCTTGAGATGTTTTCTCAACACATTAAACAGAAATAACTGTAACAACGGCAAAAAGCAAACCCATCTGTCCCCCTTGTCAGGATTTTTGAGACTGTCGATGGACTGACCTTGTAGCTGCAAAGCTTTTCCGAGGCCGTGTAAGAAAAGTGAAATGTGGCAGCCGACGGAGAAAGAAATTCTTCGAGGTCACGGGTGAATTACTAATACTGGGAACCTGAGAATAGGTGATGGGGTTTCCAGTTTATCTCAGGATTTGGAGGGGGGCGTGTGTGCTGATGACTTGAAATGATGTCAGGTTACTTAGCCAACACTTTCTTGGAAAGAAATTTCCCTACTGTTCTGCTAAAGCTGTAAGGAAATGGGGGGCCGAGGTGCTGGTCTGTGCTGAGGACACTTAACAGTAATTCAGGTTGTCAAACTGAAAGCAAACAGTTTCTCAGCATTTCTAAAGACTGAAATAGTGAATAGTGTGTTGCCTTCTAAGTATATCAGGGTTAAGTCACTTCTCTGCCTTGTAGTTCCAGAAGACAGGAGGTAGATATGTCTGGTAGGGGTGGGGGGAGGGGAGTCATAGAATTCTCCCTCTAACCTACTGGTTCTCAACCGGGGCAGGGTAGTAAACCGCCCCTCCCCCAAGGGACCCTTGGCAATGTCTGTAGACATTTGTAGTAGCCACAAATGAAAGGGGGCACCTTACCAGCATCCAGCAGGTAGAGGCCGGGGAGACTGCCAAATATCCCATACAGGACAGCCCCTCCCCCACTGTCCATCCCACAAAGACTTACTGCTCCCAACGTCAGTAGCAATGTTGAGACATTAGTCCAAAGAAGACATCCAGATGGCTAACAGACACATGAAAAGATGCCCAACATCACTCATCATCAGGGAAATGCAAATCAAAACCACAAGGAGATATCACCCCACACCTGCCAGAATGGCAAAAAGCCAACAACGCAACAGGTGTTGGCAAGGATGCGGAGAAAAAGGAGAACCCTCCTACTGCTGGTGGGAATGCAAGCTGGTGCAGCCACTCTGGAAAACAGTATGAAGGCACCTCAAAAAATTTAAAATAGAAATATATGATCCAGTAATTCAACTACTGAATAGTTACCCAAAGAATACAAAAACACTAATTTGAAGAGATATATACACCCCTATATTGCAGCATTATTTACAATAGTCAAACCACAGAAGCAGCCCAGGTCCCTTGGCAGGTGGATGGTTAAAGATGACGTGGTGTGTCCAGTCAGAATGGCTAAAATTAACAAGTCAGGAAATGACAGATGCTGGAGAGGATGTGGAGAAAGGGGAACCCTCCTCCACTGTTGGTGGGAATGCAAGCTGGTCCAACCACTCTGGAAAACAGCATGGAGGTTCCTCAAAATGTTGAAAATAGAACTACCCTATGACCCAGCAATTGCACTACTGGGTATTTACCCTAAAGATACAAACATAGTGATCCGAAGGGGCACGTGTTCCCGAATGTTTATAGCAGCAATGTCTACAATAGCCAGACTATGGAAAGAACCTAGATGTCCATCAACAGATGAATGGATCAAGAAGATGTGGTATATATACACAATGGAATACTATGCAGCCATCAAAAGAAATGAAATCTTGCCATTTGCGACGACGTGGATGGAACTAGAGCGTATCATGCTTAGTGAAATAAGTCAATCGGAGAAAGACAACTATCATATGATCTCCCTGATATGAGGACATGGAGAAGCAACATGGGGGGGTAGGGGGATAGGAGAAGAATAAATGAAACAAGATGGGATTGGGAGGGAGACAAACCATAAATGACTCTTAATCTCACAAAACAAACTGGGGGTTGCTGGGGGGAGGTGGGATTGGGAGAGGGGGAGCGGGCTATGGACATTGGGGAGGGGAGGCGAACCATAAGAGACTATGGACTCTGAAAAACAACCTGAGGGTTTTGAAGGGTCAGGGGTGGGAGGTTGGGGGAACAGGTGGTGGGTAATGGGGAGGGCACGTTTTGCATGGAGCACTGGGTGTTGTGCAAAAAGAATGAATACTGTTACGCTGAAAAAATAAATAAAATGGAAAAAAAAAAGAAAAAAAAAAGATGACGTGGTGTGTGTATATGTACACACACACACACACACACACACACACACACACACATAGCCACCCACACACAATGGAATACTACTCAGCCATAAGAAAGAATGAAATCTTGACATTTGCAACAACATGGATGGAACTAGAAGGTACAATCCTAAGTGAAATAAGTCAGCGAATGACAAATACCTTACGATTCCACTCATATGCAGAACTGAAGAATCAAAACAAAAGAACAAAGGAAAAAAGAGACCAAAAACTCAGACTCTTAATCATAGAGAACAAACAGTGGCTGCCAGAGGGGAGGTGGATGGGGGGATGGGTAAAATGGGTGGAGGGGATTAAGAGACAGTTGTCGTGACGAGCCCTGAGTCATGTACAGAACTACAGAATCGCCGTATTGTACACCTGAATCTAATACAACAGTTAATATAGTGTATTAACTATACTGGAATTCACATTTAAAAAATAGGGCTCTTGGTGAGATGCGCTGCTGTAACGGAGACAGACATGATCTGTTGCGAGAGGACTTTCCACTGACATTCTCGCTGGTTCCCAGGTTCCCAGGTTCCTTGGGTTCCTTCCATACCTTTCTTCTCTTCTCGGACCTGAACACTCGCTTCTTACAATGTGGTCCACAGGCTGGCAGCAGACAACTGGCTAGGGATGCCAGGATAACAGCCCCAGAACGTGTAGTTCAACAATGCCAGGTGACTCATCTAACTTGAAAGTTTGAGAAGCACTGAGTAAGCTTCTCCTCCACTGTCCTCCAGTCCTTCTCCATTTGTCCATTTCTCTGCTCACACGCTGTCAACTTTTACCACTCTGCTCCCTGATTAAGCACTTGTAGTAAAAAGTGGCTCTCCTCCACTTCAACTTTTCCTCAAGCATCCCCCCACCCCCGGCACGGGCTCCAGTCTGGGCTCCGGGCAGAGACCACTGTCCACCTGACATCCCTTGGAGGCAGGGGCAGCTCCTCCCTCACAGCCCCACACCAGGCTCCGCCATTTCATCTACCCTGACTCAAAAATCCCTTCTCAGGGTACCTTCTCAGTCGGCGAAGCGTCCAACTCTTGATTTCAGCTCAGGTCATGATCTCAGGGTGGTGAGACTGAGCCCCATGTCAGGCTCTGCACTGGGCACGGAGTCTACTTATAATTCTCCTTCTCCCTCTGCTGCCCCCCAAGAAAAACCAGACCAAAAAACGAAAAATGCCTTCTCTTCTGACTCTGTGGCCAGGCCCATGACATGGCTACCTGCTTACAGTTATTGCTTCAAGGTACCAGTTTCCAAGTCACCTGTAGTCTTTAAGATATTCTAGAAATGTGGCTGATAGCATTCTTATCCATCCTCACCTTAACCATGAAATTGTTCAGTGACCACACGGATGGCCATCTTACTCAAGGACTCCTGGTTCCTTCACTTCTTCTGCAACTATGACCACGGCCACCACTACCTTCCTTCCCCCCACTTCAGAACACTCATCAAACATTATGGTGGGCCTCTTTTGCACCTGACTGTGCTAAACGTATTAAAAGCACCAGACTGTCTTTATTCTCCAAGAACTTACAGTCTAGAAGAAGAAGGGGGAAAAAGTCTCTATTTTGGCACTAGCAAAGAGCTTCAAGAATTACAAGCCAAAGAAAGGCTCACAGAAGGTCATGGTCTATTCTTGCCGGGGTGGGATATTTTGGCCATTTTTGTTGGCTTACACTCTAACCCAGTAGTTCCCACACGCTGCTCTGAGAACCAGGGCCCATCCACGGAAACAAAGAAAAATAAAGACGATGTAATGAATTCGTCACAATACTCAACTTCTGTGACTGAAATTCTATTATTCTCACTTTGGGGATGTCAACAAACATAAAAAAAATTAGGAAAGTTACGTCACGGTGTCCTTCTAGTAAAACAAAGATTTGATATATGTATATCAGTTCCCCGCTAATTAAAAAAAAATCATCTTTGAAATCGAGCAGTGGCTCTCAAGTCCTGCCAACGAGAAGCTTGCCTGGATGGGAGACAGTCTGTGTGCGGTGGGGTTCCTTAGACTTGCTTCGTAGCCGCATTCGCCCGGCTCTTTACCCAAGAGGGCGAGATCACCAGTTGTGCTTGATGAAAATGGGAGGACTGACAGGAACTAGGTGAGTCCCTAAATGCCTCTAAGCCATCCCTTGGTTACCACCACTAACAAGATACGCATATTTAGAAGGGGATCCAAGAAGTTGGAGGCAATAGGGTTTCCCGGGGCAATAGGGTTCAGTGGCAGAAGTTCCAACACACAGGGGCACCTGGGTGGCTCAGAGGGTTAAGCCTCTGCCTTTGGCTCAGGTCATGATCTCGGGGTCCTGAGATCAAGCCCCATGTCAGGCTCTCTGCTCAGCAGGGAACGTGCTTCCCCCCCTCTCTCTCTGCCTGCCTCTCTGCCTCCTTGTGATCTCTCTCTGTCAAATAAATAAATAAAATCTTTAAAAAAAAAGAAGTTCCAACACACAGAGTTAAGAAGTGAAAAGTCCTTGAAACTATATGGCTTTTGGGTTTTTTTTTTTTGGTGAGGGAGGGGGTTTTGCTTTGGAATGCTTCTCCCTCTTGATACTGGAATGCAGGCTTTGGGCTGGCTGCCTCTAAGAGGGAGGACAGGATGGCCCCCAGGATGGCCCGTTTGGGCGATTCCTACTCTTGGCTGCAGAGTAAAGCTTCCTGGGGGCGATCTCTTCTTTGGGTTGATCTTCCCACCTCTTCTCTCCATAAGGGTGGCTCTACCCTGGAGGCAGAGCTAGGAAGGTGGGCCTGTAGCAACAGCAGTGAGGGCTGCAGGTCTGAGGGGCCACACAACGTGTCTGCAGCTGTCCCCACATCAGTGGCCAGATTCACAGACAGTGGCCGGTTGTCTGTCTTTGAAAGCCCAGAAACGTTCAAAACAGCACTCAACCTGCGTTGTCTCCTTGACTTCTTGTATCTTTATTATGTCGTCACTAATCAAGTAGCATGCCATGGATAGAAAAAAAAATTCAAAAGCAAAATAATTAAATTTTTTAAAAAATCAGATAAGCCAAAAATAATGTTTGAAAAAAACTGAAGAGTCCAAGTACTCAACATCCACATGCATCTCCCTCCCATGTTGGACACATGAATGCATCTTTTTTTCTGAATGAACATTCAGTTTATAGAAATTTGATTTTCTAACTAACTAGAATCTAATTTTGGAGGGTATTTTCCAAAAGCATGTCAACCCTGAGTTTCATTAGAGGCAGGGTATGGACTAGAGAAGGGAAGAAGGGAAGAAAAAACAAACCCCAACTCTTGGATGGAGTTCGAAAGTCGGTGTTGACTTCTGAGCTCTCTCGCTCTCCCATCTTCACCATCTTCTCATAAAAGCATAAAAATCGGGGTAAAAAGGAAAACATCTTCTCAGTTACCAGGAAAGTAAGTTTGGTTAGCTAAATAGGAAGCTTAATACCCTGACAAGAGTTTAACACTTCCGAGGCCAGCAGAAATGACCCAAACACCAAGAAGACTGCTTCTAGGATACGACACCAGTGAAATCCCGAAAGTGGACACTGGGAGATGTGGGGCTCAGATGACTTTATCTGATTTTAGTTTATTTTTATTTGAGTATAGCTGACACTGAGACTCTTACTTTAGTTGGAGATGAGATGATAAAAAGAAAAATTTGATCACCAACGAAACAACCTTGGCTGATCTTGCCTCCACTCGGAAGACTGCCCACTGGTGGAAACATTTTGAGTCTGTCGTGAAAGAGGACATTCATCAGAACTGACTTTTTTAACTGTTCATTTCCCTGCAGCTGCAACAAAAGTTTAACCAAAAACCTAAACCATGTTTAAATGTAACCGAGCATTTTTCTCTTCCCAAGGGCCAAAAGCTCGGCCCTAGGGAACCCCTGATTCTGTAATCACAAGCTGCTACATTTTCTCAATCACCAGCTGACCCAGGCGGTTGAAGAAAACAACCTCTCTTGTCTGTTATTTGTTTCTAGGTCCAACACTTGCTGGTCCCTTATTTCCCTAGAATTTAGAGCATTCTCTTTGCATATTAATGACTGTTCCCTTTTCTTTTTATTTGTGCTTTTCATGCAGTTTCATAAAACAGGGCCAGTGTCCATTGGTTAGAGAGTTTATAGTTTTTCTAACTTGTTTTTAAAAATGGTTGAAAACCATTTCAATTGTTTTTTAAAAAAAACTGGCTTATAGCAATTTTCCAGCTAACAAGACGCACACAACCCGCGAGCCAAGAACAACAGAAGAGGAGAGACAGAGAGAACATGAAACATCACTTATGAGATCCTCCCCCTGCTTAGGATCAAGTCTGCAACGCATGCGAGGCTTTGCTGGAACAGATTATGAAAGCTGTTTCTCCTTTCAAGTGAGAATCATTTACATGGGCCCAGACCCGTCCTGTTCTCATTTATTCAACGTCCAGCTCTTGCTGCCATGAAGCAGGAGCCGGGGGCATCTGATGTCAGGCCCGGCTCCTGCCGTGTTCTGGGCGCATCGTCTGACCCGGGCAGCAATGAAGAGGGCAAGGCAGCCTGGACAAAGTCATGGTCTCAGAGTTTCTAAGCCTTCTGTGAGATGAGGCAGGGAACCGACTTTTGCTCCCCTGTATCAGATGATGTCTTACCTCTAGAGGAAAATTTTATAATACCCCAACCCTTTTTCTTACCAATTGAAGGAGGGCAGTGGTTTTAACCCAGTCTGGTTTCAAATTGGACATAAAGACTTTGAATAACTGTACTAAAACACTGTATTGGATTTTGAACATCCTGTTGATTCTATATGCAGACACACAGGTGCAGATGTACGTGTGAACACAGAGGCATGTAAATAGAACCACACACACACAAACGGGCACATGCACCACGCACATCACACGCTCCGCGAGACTAGGGTTCTAGGGTGAAGGAGGGCTTTGCCAGATCCCAACCCCAGCAGACAATGTTCCCCTCGCCATGTGCACACCGCCTTCACACCAGAGTCATAAACACACAGGGCATTCAATGCTGCCTCGTTTGACAGAGAAGGGAATGAGAATGGGCAAGAGAGGGGAATCCCAGGGTCCTGGCCTCCCAGCCCAAACATCAAGCTTCTTCCATTCTCTAAAGAAGGGGAATCAACAGGCTCTTTTCGGCTAAGCCACTTCCACACCATATTTATTACGCTGCTCTTTCTTGGTGCCGTCCCCTGAATTTTCCTGGTCATGAAAGAAGGAGGGACTTCCAGGAAGGTTTCCACCTTCTAGGGATGCATGTGACATTTCACGGCTCCTTGCACAGCTCTGGGAGTGTAAAGAAAAGAAAATATGCTCTCTGCTATGCTTAAAAGAATAATGATCTTAAAAAAAGAAAAAGCTTAAAATAAATATGACAATATAGGGATACTGGAGAGAGCTCTCCAGATCTAGTGATAGGGGAAAAAAATGCTGGAATTAAATACTCTAAAATTAAAAAGAGAAGTTGATGTTTCGGAGGACAGCGTGCCGAATTCGGCTTGCGCTGGTCACTGTGTGTGTAATTGACCTGGATCTAGAGCAGCAGACCAATTACTGATACCGATATAAGCGTGTGCACGGTGGCGGGGGGCCATGGCAACAAATAAAGCCATCCTTAAATTGTGACTCCTTAGCCAAAAAAAAGGAGGCCAATTATTCTTGGCTTCTACATGACCTCTGAAAAGCATACCTCTTTCTTGGAGAGTTCTTTTAAGGAGAGTCTTTAAGAGGCAGAGGAAAATAGCAAAAGAGGGATCGAAAAAAGTGAACCTTGCCGGAATTGGGCACACTCTGCTTTCCCATTACCCGCTGGAAAGTGCTTTGGGAGGAAAGCACTCCCCTCTTCCCTCCCAAAGCCCTCTGTGTTGAAGATGCATCTATCTGGAGCACATCTGCCCTCTCGTCCCAAACATGACAGGCTCTGACCTGCCCAGTGACACGAAATCTTGGGTGAGGGGGCATTTTGACACTCTGGGAGGCCCTTACACCCAGCCCCCTGCTTGAATCCGCAGGGCGAGCTCGGCTGGAGCAGGGCAGAGCCTGCCCTGGCATTCCCCTTGCTTGGGTTCATCCCAGATTGTGTTCTAGTTGTATCCCCAGCCCCAACCCCTGCACGCACGTATACACACTCCAAGCAGGTGCTTTGCTGGTGCATTTCCCGCAAAACGCCACGTACAGCTCAGCCTCCAGCCCCCAGAGGTAGGGCTGCAAGCATGAGGCTCTTCACTCACTCTGGGAAGAGCTGTCCAGCCCCAAAGCACACCCTATATTTTGTATTCATAATAATCACTTTTCCAGTGTAGGCTTTGGTCTAGGAAACTTTCCCTCTTCGTTTAATGATTATTTACCGAGCATCTAAAGCAGAATTTGCTGTGCTAGGTTGCAAGGTGTCCTGGTATATCGTTTAATTTCTCAGAAGCAAGACTTTCTCATTGGGGTTTCTCAGAATCCCAAACGTGACCTGTCAACAGGAACTCGCACTCCAACAACCCCTTCAGTGCCCTGGAGTCAAGGCGCGATTCAGGTGTGAAGCACGTTCGCC
This sequence comes from Meles meles, assembly GCF_922984935.1. Classification (NCBI taxonomy): domain Eukaryota; kingdom Metazoa; phylum Chordata; class Mammalia; order Carnivora; family Mustelidae; genus Meles; species Meles meles. Next base: position 142,670,688 of record NC_060070.1, read on the forward strand.
TCAAGTGTTTCTCATCCCACATGACAGAAGAGATATCCGCTCTGGGTTAATAAGTATATCGCAGGCACACAAAACTTAATGTCAACCTCTGATTAAAGACACAGTCTCTACTCTTAAGGAGCTGCCTATTTATAGCGTCCTCATAAAAGCCCAAAGTCCCAGCTGTATGCTAGAAACGACTCTCCAGTCACAGTTACATTATGCTGGTGAGCTACTGTGTATTTGATTTGAAACATCTTCATTTTAATTTCCCCACCTGGGGGGTTTCCATTCCAGTTAACGCCGGTGTGACACTGTTTCTTCAATGTCCGCTATGACATCACGCACCTCGTTGATGGAAATGATGCAAATGTATTCGGGGAGCTCTTGGGGAGCTGGGCACAGAAATCAAACTGATGGGTAATACAGGAAGCAATGAAACAAAATGTTAGCCCTGGATGAGAAGGGATGTTAGAGATAAAGGATCCCAAACTCTCCCTCTGGCTGCTGGAGCGCCCAGGGTGGCTGGTTGCCGTGGTTGACTGGAGGACGGCCGGGTGCACCACCACAACTCCCACCCTCTGTTCTTACCGTAGACCCCTCGGAGAACAACCTGCCCTTGGCCTTGGCTAATACCTGTGCATACTATGTGCAAAGTGCTGCTAATGTCCTTTGCAGGAAACTCAGGACAGCCATGCTCCTAGGAAGGCAGTACATTTACTGGAGGTAAGAGAAGGTGCAGAAAATGGGGAGAGGCACTGGAATTGGGGATTGAAGCCGTACTTCCGGGCTTTACCTCTGCTCCCCACTTCTTCCTGAAAGGACACTGGATTAACTAGCCCCAGAGGGAGCGCTTCCCATGCGCTGACCATCCTGGGAGGGGAAAGGCTACACTCAAATGTTTAGGACATGTTTTCTTTTGCTTTAAACGCAGATAAAGCTGACTGTTCTCCTGTGGACTTCAAACCTCTCCCCCTCTTCCTGCCAGTCTTCTCTTCCTTTCTTTTCTCCTTCCCCAATAGTTTCCTTTCACTGAATTAAAACAAGAGACTAAGGAAGTTGAACACCTGGAGGGGTAATGAGGTAAACAGGATTATTGGATTCCTTTTCTTTCTAAATTAATCATACCAGGAAGAACCCAAGTTAAATAATTTTTCAAGAATCTAAAGGCAACTTCTAGCTATCCCTAGACTGATTTACTACCAGTTGACTACTACGTGAGCCAGCTCTACTTTTAAGGTCATGCGGGACTCCGTAAGCGCAAACCTAACAAATATTCTGCATTTGTAACTTTTGAAGGCACTACCAGACCATCCGCAGGACAGATGCAGGTTAGTAAACAGCAGGATGAGGTCAGAGATCACCCATGGGGAAGTTCTGGCTCAGAGAGATGACCTACTGTGCCCGAGGTCAACATGCAGAAATGACTGTGAACTTGCCTTCAGTCTAAAAGATCATGTTGTAAGGTGCTGTCCTTCCTCAAAAGTCTTAACTTAAGGTTTATGATAGAAGCACATGACTAAAATGCTTTTTTAAAAAAGATGTTCTCCCCTAAGACTAGGTCTTGGTGATTCAAAATAACATGGATGGAATGAGTGGAGTGAGATACTGATGGGCAGACCAATGGCCATTCGAATAGCGGGGACTCTTCTCCCCATGGTGCACTGGGGTCACTCAGAGATGACCACCTCCTCAAACACACCTGTGTCGCCCTTCAGGTGCTGAAGATGGTTTCCTTCGCAATATCTTGTTTATTTTTATGTCCATTCAATTAGATACCCCTAGGTGCTCGGTGAAAACTGGACTTCAGATGAAGCTAAGAAGTAAGGAGATGACTAAAATGCCGAGGCCGCAGTCCTGGTAGGAGCTGTGGAAGGAGGCTAGCAACCTGTGCTCCGAAGTCCCACATCAGTAGGTTTCCACCACCAGAGCAAGCGTAGGCAGACACCCTGTGGCTGGTGCATACCCACTGGGAATCCAGCCACGCCTGGGTGGCTCATGAGACAGATGGGTTGGTGTTCTATCTGTGTAGAGGCTATTGGATGGGGACAAAAAGAAACAGTCGCCGGCAGCTGGGATAGGAACGCCATACGATCTCTGAAGTTCAGTAATTCCTGGACCTTCTCAACGCTGGCATTCTAAGAAGGATCCAACCCTGAGTAGAGAGGTCAAGGTTCAACAGGGAGAGATGCTGAAGGGGGCAGAGTGCTGTCAATAAAAAGGGATATATATTAGGTACATCTACCAAGCCAGGTGCTTGGGGACCAGGGTGGGAAGGGATAGTAGGTTCATAAAGAACATGAAGCAGCCATGTTTCATGGTCTGAAGACAATTTTTAACACAGAGCAGTGCCGGGGACATGTTTCCCTATCTGCGCCTGGCCAGAGAGCACAAGAATGACCCATCACCAACCCCATTAGACATCAAAGGGCAGAAACAAGAGTGGATGAAACATTCCAGAAGAGTATCTAGAGGCTAGACCCTGAACCCAGAGTGACGGAGGGAGGAGAGGGGGCGGCATGAGGCTGGGACCGGAGACTGGAAGGTGCTTAGGAGAACCCTGGAGACATCCCAGGCACAGGCAAGAGGACAATCATGCGGTGGAGGTGGACGGGAGACAGGGGGAGAAAGTATCGTATATATCACAGGTCACCTCATGAGTTTTCTGCAACATATTCTCAGTATGGCAAAGCCCCGCGAAATCCCAGTTCGTCTCTTTTGCATCAATTGTAGTTATTTTTCAATAAGGGCCTCACGGAAGCCCTGCACCTTTCCTCTCTCTCAGTCCTAAATCCAGTTCACTCTGAAATACGTTCATAAAAAAAGCTGCCGTCTTGCATGTTTCCCTTCATCAGATGGGTACCCTGAAGATGAGGAGGAGGACTATGATGATGCCAGCGATAATGTAGGTATTACCATCAGAAACGCTCTGTTCAAGATCACGGCATGGATTCTGCCATTTCGTGGCCATAATGGCCTCTATGGTTTCAGTATAAGGAGAAGGACGACGATGTGGGGAAATAACTTGTCCAAGTCCGCACAGCCCGTAGGCGGCTGACGTAGAACTTGAACACAGGTGCGTCTAACCCCAACACCCAGTTCTTGACCTTGGCACCCAGCAGACCACTGGGCACACAGTAGGCGCTTCATGAAACCCGCGATGGGGCAAACGAGCTGGCTACAACAATGCAGGGACTGACCAAAGGGCAACCCAGCGGCACGAGAAACCCCACTCTTCACCTAAATTGGTTAAATATACCTCAGTCATTTAACACAACGGAAACAGTCATTATAATCGAACAGTGTTGCCAGATCGATTCTTTCTGCTAAGGAATAAATGACTCCGACTTGCTCTGACATTTATTTTCCAAAACGAACCCACTTAGCCCGGATGGTTATAAATCAGCAGGAGGCGGGTGGCGACCTGGAAAAGTCCCGCAGCTCCAGGACCTCGCCTTTGCTCTTGCCCTCTCCATGCAAAGCACAACCGATTCATAAAGGCAAATTAGAAACAAACAAACAAGCCGCATGGTAATTGTAGCTGTTACCCTGCACCTCCTTCTTACAGTCTTTTTACAGTCAATTAAGAATCTGACTTGCAGTTTGTGTCATTTCAAAAGCTGGGAGCTCGAAGGTTGTCTGAGGACCATTCCAGACACGCAGAAGGCAGGCCCTTCTCGGCCTCTCCGCCTCCCATTTCTGGGTGTGTGGTTTGGAGACGATGGCCAGTTTTATCCAGGTTCTGCACGCGACTGTACCCCTGGCTCTGGCCTTCAGCGGGGGCTGTGTCCGGGCTGACACTGTGGTGTGGGACCAGGAGAAGTTACAGTAAAAGGAACAGGCTCAAGTTGGCTCTAAAGCATGCTTTCACTTCTCCAAATTACCCTTCGAGAACTGAGCTTGGGTTCAAGTTCTCTGCTGCAGGGGACAGACGTCTAATCACCAAAACCGTACAGAGAGCTTTAACAGAAGTGGTGTCCCTGAAGCAGAGAAGACGTGGGGGCCGGCGTGGGGAGACCCCGGGGCTGGTCCTGCCACAGCCTCTTACTTGCTGTGACCCTGGCCAAGTCACCACCTCGTGCCACCTTCCTTGTGCCCATGACTACTTCCAATTTTGAAATACGGTGACTCCCCTCTGGACTTAATTGAGGCCTCCTCCCTTGGAATGTCTAATCTCGTTGATGAGAGAAGACCAGATCACCGCCAATTAGAGCGTCAAACAGGTGCTGAAGGGCCTTTCGTGGAAGAGAGCCTGAAACGACCTTTGAATAAATCTGACTTACAGAGGTGAGGCGTGGGAGAACATTCCTCCTGGATGCCAGCATGGGATTTCAGACCGAGACTCACTTCACAGACTCTGCTGGGCTTTTCCTGAGGCAGCAATATTTTGGAGATTATGATGCAGCCAGTGGTTTGTCTAAACCTGTGTCTGGGGATGCCTTCTAATGTATCATTCCCTGCTTTGAGCCCAGTTTATATGCACAAAACTCAAAATATATAAAAATCCAAATATAGGGGTGCCTGAGTGGCTCAGTTGGTTGGGCATCTGACTCTTGAATTCAACTCAGGTCTTGATCTCAGGGTCGTGAGTTCAAGCCCCACATTGGGCTCCCCACTGGGCACGGAGCCCATTGAGGAAGAAAAAAAATGCAAATATAATAAAACTCCGTGACGCAATCCTTGGCTTTACTAAATTATTCTTTAGTCTTCATCATGAATTTCCTTTAAATGAGGAACCTCCAGTGAGTGACAAGTACGCTAGGATCCCATAGACTGAGGTCACACACGGCATCTGCAGAATGAAGTGAATGTGAGGTTAAGGGTTCTCTCCGTGTGACTGTCCTCTTTCTGGAGGAGAAAGGCCACCGTGAAAGATGCAAAATACTTAGAAAATAAAACCTTAGAGGACGCTAGCTGATATTAGCTACGGTCTGTGCTCCCGAAGAAAACGACACATGCCATGCATAATCAATAATAATTATGCATAAATAATTTTCATATCTTATTGACTCTGGGGTATGGCTCTTCCTATCAATCTCACTAACACCACATGTTATATCAATGCTGACATTGAATGAAAGTCCATGATGGAGTCGTAATCAATGAATAAGTAGGCAAAAACTGGGAAACTCAGGGCCCTGTTGATCAGAGATGCTCAGTGAGAGCCCATGACGGTGAGGTTGTTCCGGCAACTGGCAGAAAGTCCACACACAGTCGAGGCCACACGGACCTGGTATTTTCCTAAGAAGGCAGAAGGAGTCTACATACATGTCCAAATTCTCCTAGCCATCTCCTTGAAGGTAAAAACAAATCCTGCTGACTGCATCAGTGTTGAAGAAATCAGCGGGGGCGGCGGAGAGGGGGTAACGATGGGAGGAAGGAGGGACGACACAAGGACGCCGACCACTGATGAGGTTCAAGGGTGATCAATTTCCCGTCCATGACTGACCGGGGAGAGAAATGAAAGTCATCGCATGGTAAGATGCCGCTGGCTCGCAGCGTGAAAGGAGGGGGCCTGAGTTTCCCATCATTCCAAGTCCCCGCTTAGGTAGATCACATGCCTTTGTCTGATTTCCCCAGAAAGAGGCAATTTCTCCACCCACTGAAGTCCAGTATCTCTTATCAACAACGTAATGTGTCATTTGTCTGTGTGTTTAAGTCCTTCCTATATATGCCTTATCTCCCCTAGGGAGACTGTCACCCTTCTTGAGGTTAACTCGTATGCTTTCATTCATTTCCCTGCCAGCATCTTGCTCTGGGGAGATGATACGCATTAGCTGAACACATGACCAAGGGTATGAAACAGAGATTTGCTGAAATCAAGGCAGTAAAAATGCTGTGGGATCTCGTATGCACATTCTGAGATTCTGACATCTGATTCAGTTAATAGGAATGTTGATTCCTTGAACCGTGAACTACAGAAGATGAAACTCTGCCAATGACAGAATATTTCTGAAAAGCCTCTCCTTCTGCTGTACCGGTCTAGAGCTTGCATCCAACACCTCAAAAGTTAGGAAATTCAGTTTGAAATAAGTCAGGTCTTTTTCACCGTGAGACACTATCCCGAGGATTAAGCGGGCTTCTCTGCATCCTTTTTTCTTCAGGCTTTACTAACACTGCAACCCGTTCCTCCTGATTCCGGAAGCCCATCAGAGCATTAGAACTGGACTGCACACACCCTTCTCTGCCCAGATTTACTCTTTAAACTCCCCTTTCCAAAAACAAAACTACAAAATAAAACTCCACCAAGTGGCTACACTATATTTAAATATCCATACAATTCTTCCCATGGTAACAGTGTCAGGCTTTCAGAAATTTGATTTCCAGGGTCTCCCACCTCACTGGACAATAGAAGAAAATGGGCCTTGCTGTCACAAACTTCAGCACCTCTCAAGGAACTAATTAAATCTCCTAGGACGCTCTCACCCACACCCTAAGAAATTTGAGGGGTGTGCAAAATCCAAACCCAACTCGACACCCTTCCAACAAAAGCCCTTTACTTATACAAAGCTTCATCTTGAATTTCTTTGTCTCTTTCCCCCCACAGAGTAGTAAATTTTCAAATTCCCTGAAGGTCATGAGTTTGGCAGTGGAACAATTGCGTCCCCGAGGGGGAGTGCCTTGGTGAGGGACTCGGCCGCCCTCTGGGCCACGCAGCGGGGCTGTTGTGTGTTCTGGGAGCTGCAGTCGTCATCAGAGTGATGCACGCTGCTCAGAGTGGGGAAAGTCGGTCTCGGGGGCGGGGGGGAGGTGAAACCCTGGATACCTGCCATGCAGGTGGAGAGGCAGTGAACCAGACCTTCTAGCATCTAGGTACTGCCCCGCGGGGACTGCCCAGGAAGGAAAGGTCCTATGGTTCTTCAGCAGGAAACTGACGAGGTTTCCACCTGGAGGAGGAGGAAGGTTCCCTCAACCCCCACCCACACCGCCTTGGAAGTGAAGAAGGGGGAAGGAAACAGAACTTACTGAACACTTTGTTCAAATGTGCCAATCATAGGATACCTGGGTGGCTCAGGCGGTTCAGCGTCTGCCTTTGGCTCAGGTCAGGCTCCCGGGGTCCTGGGATCAAGCCCCGCGTCAGGCTCCCTGCCTTCTCCCTCTTCCTCTGCGCCTCCTCTCGTCCCCTCCCACGCTCTCTCTCTCATAAATAGGTAACAAAATAAATGTGCCAATCATTATGCTGCACATTTTACATCTCATGTGCACGCAACCCTGCAGCCTAAAAACGAGGACGGCATTTAAAGACACCACGAATCTCTCAAGAACCTTCTCGAAATGACACAGCCAACGCCGCGCGGACGCGGGATGCAGACCCAGGCTCATGCACCTCCCTCCCACCAGGTGGCCTTCCAAAAGGAAAAAAACCTTGTTTCTAGGTACAAAATAGAGCCTGTCCATTCTGCAGAAGGGGAAAACGCGTGACTCATCCTTTCAGTTACAGACGTGGGCTTAACGTCCACTTAGTGTCGGTGTGACCCTCTTGTGACTGTGGCCTCCCGGCCACACGGTGAGAGCCTCGTCAGAGAAGACCAGCCAGCAGGTCCACCAGAGGCAACAAGTGTGGAAGGAAAGGATGAATCAGTGCGAATCTGTGGTGAGAGAAGAAACGGAGGCACGAAACTGACAAGTCCATTCTGGGACTCACTTGGCAATCTGGGTCTTATGCAAGCAGTAAATCTTAATCACAATTTTTTTTTTAAATCCACGGGATGGGACATGTTGGTGTCTGGAGCAAAAGCCTGTGTGTGTCTCGGGGACTTGGGCTGTCACTGACACAGAGGCCCACCCGACACCATGCTGATTTCTATGAGCCCCTGTACAGAGTCCGAAGCCAAGATTTCGTCTAGAAGGATATTAAAGAGGTGATTCCTTGGGCAAACTTGATGCTCCTATTTGCCTTCTCAGTGTGAGACCCACTCTCCCAGTCAGAAAGGAAGGAAAACCAAACATTGTTCCACGTTGAGGTTTTTTTTTTTTTTTTAAATGAAATGTTGATTGTTTATAGAAGAGATGCTTAATTTAAGGGCTAAACGTTGAACAGCTTTCTGTAGCCTAAAGGAGCTAATTAAAATGTGACCAGGCAGAGATTACGCACACAGAGGTGTCCCACGGGCCCCCGGATTCCCACGGCACCGCCAGTCTCCCTCTCGGCTAACACTTACACGAGGTGTCAGATACTTGATACAGAAACGATTTTACCCTCCTCCCCTCCTCGCTGCTCAGGGAATCCTGGCCAGGGCTGAGGCTTGCCGTGCACTAAATGAAGTAATGCCACTCATCTAAGCCACTGAACTGTCACAGAGGGAGGTCACTGTGCCTGTCGGTCCCTGTGAAAACCCGTCCAGCCCATCTTGGTACGATCCCTGCCGATCCGACGCCCCGGCCCTTCTCTCCCTCCGCTCAGAATCACTGTCAGCTATTAAAAGGAAGCCAAAGATAAAACAGCTTCTGCATAATGAAACACTAATCCCCGGAGTGTGACGCCCACGACACAAATGAATGCTAGACAGAAGATAACCAAATGTCTAGACGTATTCAAAACCCATTCCTCACAGCTCACACTCGCACTCGCGGCCGCATCAGCTTATAAACCAGAAACCGGTGTAGAAACACACAACCGAACGATGACGACACAAGCTAAGCCCAGCAGAACCTCTTCGCTCGGGCCTCTTTGTGTCAGTCTGTACGTCTCCACCTCTCCCCAAAACAGCCATGACTTTTCAAGCCCATACCAGCCTCCTGAAAGTTAGAAACAGCTAGAAGCCTCTGGAAGGGAGGATGACCTTGACCTTTCTTTTCATAACTCTACCGGTAGATTGGAACATTTCCTCATGAGTCCTCTCTGGCTCTTGAAAATTAAGTTAGCAAGATGGCACGAGTGGAAGGGTCTGTGGATTTGTGCTCAGTACAACGGACGGGAAGTCTGGCTCTCTGGATTCTAGAAGGATAATGTCAGTATGCTGTAACTCGGGCAGGACACCAAGAGCCCAGAATGTGACTTACCTCTCTGAGGTATCCATTTTCCCACCTGTGATGCCAAATTACCTTATGTCTTGGTTTCTCCAACAGAAATAATAATTTTAAAATAGAAAAGCTTAAATAAAATAAAAAAGATGGCCAACGAACTAATATTAAGCAGAGAGACAAGAGTTGCTACAGGCATATATAATTCTAATATATGGAGCTCATTTTTCTTTTATGTCTTTGTCAAGGTACCTCTTAAAGATTTTATTTATTTATTTGACACACAGATAAAGAGAGATCACGGGCAGGAAGAGAGGCAGGCAGAGAGAGGAGGGAGCAGTCTCCCCGCTGAGCAGAGAGCCCGATGCGGGGCTCGATCCCAGGATCCTGAGATCATGACCTGAGCCAAAGGCAGAGGCTTTAACCCACTGAGCCACCCAGGTGCACCCCTCCCCATTTTTTAAAAAGATTTTATTTATCAAGATACCTCTTAAAACATAATTTCTTTTTTTTTTAAGATTTTATGTATCCATTTGAGAAAGGGAGAGAGCATGAGTGAGGGGAGGAAGAGAGAGACAAGAAGACACCCCGCTGAGCAGGGAGCCCAAGTGGGGCTCAATCCCAGGACCCTGAGATCATGACTTAGCTGAGGGCAGATGCTTAACTGACTGAGCCACCCAGCTTTTCCCAAAACATAATTTCTAATAAAACTAAAGACAGAATTCAAATTCCAATTATCATTCTGGCAGAAGCTAGATATTCCTATGGAGGGCCATACTCATTTGTACCTCAACAGAATGTACTGATTCCGATAGGGGGGTTTCTATTAACGTTTATGTCTCCTTATGCAGCTGAAAGAGGGACCCATCCGTGAGTCCTGCCCAGGTCCTGAGTCCCCTACTGCAGCTCTGGGAAAAAGCTGGGCTGGTGACAACTTTAACTTAACTTTTGCCTGTTTAATGAAGACGAGGTAAGTTGAATAACATTTTTCTTTTCTTTTTTTCAAAGATTTTATTTATTTATTTAACAGAGAGAGAGAGTGTGTGTGGGCACAAGCAGGGGCAGCAGCAGGCAGAGTGAGAAGCAGTTTCCCTGCCGAGCAAGGAGCCCAATGTGGGGCTCGATCCCAGCACCCTAGGATCATGACCTGAGCTGAAGGCAGTTGCTTAACCGACTGAGCCACCCAAGCATCCCTGAATAACATTTTTATTAATGGGGAAAAAACCCTCAGTTATTGCCCCCTAAATGCTCAAACCTTATCTGTTCTAGTTATCTAGAGCTTTCCAGCTCCACGTGAGAGTCCCCCTCCCTCTTACCTCTTCTAGAAGCAAGAATCCTCTCAAGGCAGGACAAAGAAGAAGGGGAAATTTTGAATCATTTTTCCCCCTTCCCTCAAGTGAGGGAGGAGAATTACTCATGGTGAGGGGAAATAGCACAGAAGTCAATAATGTAAAAGGATGGAAGGAAAAGATGTTTAACGTCTCACAAGAAGCAACATCAGGCTTTCTTGGTCATCCATTTTGCCCATAATGAATGGTCATTACCTAGTTCCTGTAGAGTAGTGTTTATGGATTGGGAAAAAAAAAGGTTTGTCAATAATTTATATGGCTGTAAGTACCTGACATGACACAAGGAATTTTCTTAGAAGGATCCCCTAATTGAGTTTGCATTAAGCTACAATGACTTCCACCTAAAATAATCTAAATTAGAGATCTGACTGGCCCAATAACGAACACTCCATTACATACCTATTTTCCCCTGCACGTTCTTTCTGTGGGGCCTTTAACAGACAAAGCCTTTGCTATAACCATGGAACATCCAATGGAGCAACGTGTGAAACAGAAGAATAAGGGCCACCTTCTAGGCTGTTGCGGGGATTTAACGAGACAATGCACAAAGAGCACTTAGGCAGTACCTGGTACATATTAAGAATCCCATAAACGCCAACTACCCTTATTATCCTCTCGGTATACAGACTTCTGTTTACTAGAGAGGTGTTTCCTAAAGAGATCGCCTACAGCCTACCTTTTAAAATGACCTCACTATATACTCTATCTCGGACCCCTCTGAATCCCGTCCTGTTTTCCATCTGTTTCTGTCACGGTTCCCATCTCCTCCTCCTTGTGTATGGCCTCGTGTGTCTGAATTCCTCCAGGAGACCTCCAGCATTTGGAAAGCAGAAACCCTATGGCATTCATCACTATGTACTCCGTAGAGTGTGGCTCAGCACCGTACACAGCAGAGATTCTACAAGTACTTATTAAATACACAAATGAATGTGAGTCAATAAATGAATGTATGATGGAATAAATCCTAGGGCCCCAAAGGCACCAACCATATCAATATTTTAAGCTTCTTGGTCAACTTCTCCTGAAAGGAACACCTTGTGCTCTTTCCACAAGCTCGGAATTGTTAACTCTCAAGAATAAAAAGGAAAACGTCCATCCCGTCTTGGCTGACTTAATACCAGTACCACTGGTCCCATCCCCGGTTTGGTTCATGGATAATATATCAGGGATTTTGGGAAGGTTTTTGTCAGGACGGTAAGACACACACCAATCACTTCTAAGTCAGGTTCTTAAGAGAAATCAGAATGAGAAAGCATCTGATTAGAGGTCTACTTTAACAAAGAGAGGGAGTGATTTTTTTTTTTTTAATGGCCTTCCCTGCTTTTCAGTTTATGAATACTACATCTAGCTACCAAACAACTGATACCATTGGGGTTCAAGGAACAAATCCATGATTCTGCCCCGAAGAAGGCTGATCATATGGTATCAACGGCTCGTACTTAAAGGATATTACCAGTCCTTGCAGTACTACCCTTTGCACTGAGATCTAAGCCAAATAAATAAGTTTCTGGGCCACAAAACAATACAAACTCTATACATTATTGAACAGTGCACTGGCCATGACGACCAAATCCAGTCCAATTATGTTCAGTAACAATTTATATAAACGTGTACTTTTTGACAATTTGTAGACTGTTCTAGAAGGACAGGACTCTATAAATCTAGCACGGAATAATGATTCGCAGCCTCCAGTTGGGGACTTCTAAATTTTAGCTTGTTATCAAGAAGAGACAAATCCGAGCAAAAATGGGACATCTATGTTTAGAATTCGATTCTCCAGTTTTCCACCTACCACTACCCAAATTCATCCTTGAAGATGCAGTTCAAAAGTCAACTTCTCAGAAGCCCTCTGTGGTAATTCCATCCTTAACCTCGGGGCTCCTGAGGTTAAAAGCTATGTGAATGAATCGGAGAAAGACAACTATCATATGATCTCCCTGATATGAGGGAGTGGAGATGCAACGTGGGGGGTTTGAGGGGTAGTAAAAGAATAAATGAAACAAGATGGGATTGGGAGGGAGACAAACCATAAGAGACTCTTAATCTCACAAAACAAACTGGAGGTTGCTGGGGGGAGGAGGGTAGGGAGAGGGGGAGGGGGTTATGGACATTGGGGAAGGTATGTTCTACAGTGAGTGTTATGAAGTGTGTAAACGTGGCGATTCACAGACCTGTATCCCTGGGGCTAATAATACATGATATGTTAATAAAAAAATTTAAAAAAAGCTATGGGGGCTATGTGAAAGAATGAATGAGTGAATGAAAAGACGGAGAAGTGAGCGAGGGTGATCAGGGAGCGTGCGTCGAGTCACTCTGGTTCCGCAGAAGATTCGGAAGTGCACGCTATAATGAAGGTCTGAAAAGATAACTGGCACATAATAAGTGCTTAAAAATGTTCACTGAATGAAAGAATTAATGAACAATTCTTCCTGTTCAACTGTTTACGTCTGGAAGATGTAATTTCTCAAATTATTTTCATTGTCAAAGTCGATATTGTTCCCTTGTACTATTATTTGCTTCCTCTAAACTATGATTCCCTGGTTCCTTGTAAGAAGTTTTTGTATTTGTACAGAAGTGGAATTCTTTCTGGCCATACTAAGTGGTGCTTCTTTCCTTAGGCCCATTCATCACCCCATCCCATCAACCCCCCACCTCCTCCCAGCAGAGCACAGAGGCTTTCAGAAATGCTTGGCCTTTGGAATAAAGTAGAACACGCAGAAATCCATCCAGGATAACATGACATAAATCGAATCAAAGAAGAAACAGAAGCATGGGCCACTCATGAGATTTGGAGAGTCTGACCACGCAATACTCAGAATTAAATTGTAGGTACTAACGGTGATGACTCTGCATAAATGATGACACAAATTTCTATGGGTTCCGTAGAGAGAGAGAACGAGCTTGATGTGGGCATAAGTCATGGTGTGGAGCTGGGCCCCCACGGTCTTCTTTCAGACCATCTGGGGGGATGGAATTTGTCACGTCTCACCTATGTGAGAACCTCATGTTCGTCCCCAGCCCGGGACTTTGCCCTTGACTTGCTCACAGAAGCCTCATCGAACCAGCTCCTCTACCCACTAGCTGTGATTTTAAGTTACGCCACTTCCCAATCCCGACTCCACTTCCTTTTCTACTGACTGAGGATAATCAGAGCACGCACACCTGGCCACCGCCGTGAGGTTCCGAAGAGCTGGTGCACGTAGCATAGCGCTTGGCACAGAATAACGTGTCAATAAATGTTATCTAACATCATGATTATTGCTGTAATTCACGACCAAGCCTATTCCTATGAAAGTTCTCTTACTATCTACTCATGACTCATTTGCCCAGTAATTATCCAATTTTTGTAAGTATTTTACATTTTTAAAAATATTATTGAGAATGAATGGTTTAAAATGTCCAAATGGCTTGCTATAAAAAGGACTACGCTCCCCTCTTGCTGGGTGCCATGCCGTGCCCAGGAGCGGGCCCGGGTCTCCGTGGTGCCATTCTCAGGAGGTGTGAGGCCCAGCTCAGACCACGTTCTGTATCTTCCTTAGAAGAAATCAGCAAGGGGCGCCTGGGTGGCTCAGTCAGTTAAGTGTCTGCCTTCAGCTCAGGTTATGATCTCAGGGTCCTGGGATTGAGTTTACATAGACTCCTTGCTCAGCGGGGAGTCTGCTTTTCCCTCTCCCTCTGCTTGCCACTCCTCCTGCTCTGTCTCTCTGTCTCTCTCTCTCTGTCAAATAAATAAATAATCTTTAAAGAAGGAGAAGAAATAATAATCAGCAAACATGGGGACCCTTGCAGAGGAAGGGATATGAGGGAAAGGTGGCTCGATGTGTGTGTGTGGTGAGCAACTGTCCATGTCTGCCACTGAAGTCTGAAAAGCACTCCAGGTGAGGCTAGAAGGGAAAACGGAGCCGGTGGCACAGTGGAAGGAATCTCAGGGCTTCCTGCCAGCATCTGGCAAAGTCCATGTCTCTCCTCCCATCCACCCCCACTCCCAGCAGAGGCCACTGGCTGCACGGAGTGGGTGGGGGGGGGCGTGACTGACAAGCAGCTGTGGGGCTGCTCTTCCTCTTATCTACAGAGCTATGAAAGGATGGGCCCTCATTCTTTGGCCTCGTTGGCCTTGATTGGAAGGCCTTTAGCTCTCGTACAGAGAAATGTATGGGCCAAGGATGGTTTGGGGGGATAAAACCTTTTACACAACATATATACACACATCCCATTGTCGCCTAGGAGGATACAGCCCGCAGATATTCTGCTGTAATGGAAATGCACACTTACAATGATAGAAAGTCACACGGTCATGCAAATTATGGAAATCCGCATGAAATAGCTTGAATCCGCCAGAAAGTACAACCGCACCAGTGTTCCCCATAAACACTGAGCCAGGAGTAGCCTCTTCTGAATTTCACTTCTGTGGTCTGAAGGCGGCCAGAGATATGGCAATATGACTTTCAAGGTCTCTGGGGACCTTCAAACAAATGTGCTGTCTTGTGAGACAGTTCCAGAATGCCAACTTCCTAAATAAATATTAAAATGCATTTACTCTCTGTACCACTTAAGAAGTTGAGAATAGGAAGGGGGGGGAGATTTCAAACACATGCATGTTTTTATTTAACAACAGCTCAGCTGTTCAACACTATGGGGTCCAGCTGATGCTTGAACAATGCAAGGGGATCGGGGACCAAAGCCACCCCACCCCATAGCTGGATATCCGCACGTAACTGACTTTCCCCAAACTTAACTACTAATAGCCTTCTGTTGACCGGAGCATGAATAGTCAATTAACACATATTTCAGATGTTCCTATGTATTACAGACCATATTTTCACAGTAAAGGAAGCCAGAGAAAAGGAAACATTATTGAGAACATCATAAGGAAGAGAAAATACATCTACAGGGTTGTGCTGTATTTAAGGAAGAAAATCCATGTATAAGTGGACCCATGCAGTTTAAACTCGTGTGGTTCAAAGGTCAACTGTATGAGGAAGAAGGTCCTAGACACTGTGCAGGTGTTCTGAGTAAGTCTACACAGCCTGCATACAGGCAGACTTCCATAAATGATCTCCCTACTGTGCCCCAAAGGGATAAAACTCAGACGCCAACAATCCACGTTTAGTCATACCCTGGAGCTCACTCATTTGTATTCGCGGTGACAAGTCTTTACTCTCAGGCTTGAAGCAATTATTAGAAAGTGAGAAAACAGACATTACTTTGGGGAAGCTGGGACACGGCTTTAAATTCTAAGTTGCCACCAGATAGAATGACCCATTAAAATAACTTGGAAGGCTACTACCGGACAACCAGAGCACACACAGGCCAACAGTTACCGCCTGTGCCCTTCGCGCCTGTAGTTTAATTAAAGATTTAAACTGCTAAGAGACAAAAACGGAAAACATGTACACAATCCAACTGATTTTGCATAATTTCTCGTTAGTCGCGTAGCTGACTGTCGCCCTGATTTACATGGGATGTGTGCACATTTCCTGGCTTGTGGCAAAAAACCCACCTTCCCTGGGTTCTAGGATTCCTCTTCCATGAGCTCGTGAAACCATAAGGTTCCCAGCTGGGCGTCACGAGAAGCACATAGGACTGGACACAATTTCATATTTATTCACCAGGTTCATGCAAGTCGAGCTGCCTCGGGAGCATGAGCTTTGGTGGGAGAGGACGTCAGTTCTCATGCCCTTAAGGGTGAGATTGTTTATACTAAAACTAACATGGCGCCTATCACCCTCGTATCTGTTAGTGGTGTCATTTCAACAGCAGCAAGGGCAGAGCGGGGGGGGAAAAAAAGAAGCAAAATCACTGCCTGGACGCCAACGGTTACATTTGCCAGCCCCTCCTGGGATAAATAAGGGCTAAAATCTGTAAATTTTAAATAATAGATTAATACGACAACGAGAGGAGGAGAGGGAAGGCGGTGTAAAAATGCTCAGACTTCTTGGGTTTGAGTCTTTCGTTTTGCTCTGAATGGGCATCTTTCAAAAAGTATTTTGAACAGAAAAAAAAATGTAGAGATAAACGCTGGGCTGCCTCCTATATATGCAGGTTACCAAATTATCTTAGAAGGTGACATACAGTCCCAAAGATGAGGGCAAAGGCAAACACATGCAGGTGGGGGGAGGGGGGAGCATGCACACGGATGCACACATTCCTGCAGACCGACCGGGCACTGATCACGATAAGCACAACTACAACAAATTAAAATCGGCCACAGCTAGATAGATGATTTTCTATGGAGATAAACAGGGTTAAAATGCAGTTCAGCCAACATTGTCCTTTAAGCCCATTTCATGGCCATGGCGTCTGTATTTCTCCTAAAAGTCTCGTCTCGGCACCTGTTGCAAAGATGTGCTCAAATAGGATATCCATCTTCTGAAGTACATAACAGTTGGATTTTTTTTTTTTTTTTGCCTCGGTATGCAAAAAAGAATGGCAAAATCATATTCTTATTCATTCCAAGTTGGAACAGAATCGCCTCTGCTTGTTGCCAACAGTTCTCCTTAGAGAGGGGCCACACGCTTTGAGGTTTCAGAGATCGGGGGTAGACTCTGCGTCGAGAAGGATCAGACGCTCAAGCCCTCTGGCAACACACCGAGCGCCGAGCGCCTGTTTCTGCCAACACGGATGCTTCGGTGGGGCTCCCGGTGCAGGTGAATGGGAGGCAGCCGGACGTTGTGTGGGTGGCCACGTGACATGGCTTTGACACCTGGAGTCACAGCATAGCTCCTCCTATGTGCCCTGCTCTCCTGGTATCTTCCAAGCCATTACCAGAAATGACTGGAAGCCCCAAGAGAGCTCCAGCTGCATTTAGTGACGTAATTACTCTTCGACTTGCAAAGCTCCCCACGTCTTGGAGAGACACCTGACAAAGAGGGGTTCTGAGGCTCTGTGTGCCTGGCAGGACGGCATCAGGGCAGCCTCTTCCTCCCTCTCTGGGGAGGAAGGAATAGGGAGAAGCAGTAGTAAGAGGTCCCGCCAGTCGCCAAGCCAGTCAAAAATGGAATCCAGCCAAGACGGCGCACTTTCCTCCTTCATTATACAGACCCAGTGGCGAATCCTTTTCCTCCAGGAAAACCTCCTCAGGTGGGAATGTGCGACCCAAAATGAACCCATCGCAATGGTGGTTGTCGGGGAGGGGGATCAAATCAACAAGCGGTGTACCTTAAATTTATTTTTATTTTTTTTAAGATTTTATTTTTTTATTTGACAGACAGAGATCACAAGGAGGCAGAGAGGTAGGCAGACAGAGGCTCCCTACTGAGCAGAGAGCCCGATGTGGAGCTCGATCCCAGGACCCTGGGATCATGACCTGAGCTAAAGGCAGAGGCTTAACCCACTGAGCCACCCAGGCGCCCCTGTGTACCTTAAATTTAAACAATGCTATGTATCAATTATATCTTCATAAAAATGCCACATGGCATTTGATCTGATTCATTTTTTAAAAAAGGTTTTATTTATTTATTTGACACAGAAAGAGCATAAGCAGGGGGAGCTAGAGAGGAGAGGGAGAAGCAGGCTCCCTGCTGAGCAGGGAGGCCAATGCGGGGTTCGATCCCAGGACCCTGAGATCCCGACCTGAGCCAAAAGCAGATGCTTAACTGACTGAGCCACCCAGATGCCCCTCTAAAATTCACTTTGAATGAAGGGACAATTAATGACAGGGCGGGGGACAGGGAAGAAGCCTTACAATCACACACCAACCTCTGAATAATATTTCTTTTAACCGACAAGTCTGAAAACCGAAATGCCACCTGTTATTTTCACATATGATCTCAACCCTCCTGAGAGCGGGTGGTCAGCCCTGCCTAGAACTCTGCCTTTCTGACTTTCCATTTCTTTTGTGATTGTTGGTCCAACGTAATTGCTCCTACAAGCCGAGTCGGGGCTATGGGCTTGGGGCTATGGGCTCCAATGAACGGAGGCAAAGAAGCACACGAGCGTGTGTGTGCAAGCGTGTAGGAGGGGGCTGCACGCACAGGCGTTCGGTCCTCTGGAACCACCCACACAGCTTGTTTGGAGAATCACAGGAGGCTTTCCAGCCTTGCCGGGAGCCTGACTTGATTGACGTCATATCTCCCTATTTGACCCAGGCTGCACCAGCAAGCCTTGTCTATTTGATATCCATATCAAGTGGCCCACTGCCAGGCTTCGCCCAGTGTTCCTGGCACAGGGACATAGCAGTTCAAGCCCCACCACAAACTGGCTATTTCCTGGAGAATGAACTGGAGTTCTTCATGCTGTCCTTACCCACCCTCCCAGTCAGAATGCTGCTTAGAGGAATATCCAGGGAAGCTGCTTGTCGAAGTCCCTGGGCATGGCTTTGTGAAAGAGAATCAGCTGTGATCTCTGAATGGATCGGGGGTCAAGGCGAGGAGGAGAAGAGAGATGTGTTCTAGAGGGTAATGGCAGTGTGAGTGCTCCAGAACTCTCTCAAGAAGCCATTCAGAACCTTCCAGAAGATTCAGAGCAGCTCCAGCCTGGCTGGAAGCAAGCCCACCCGTGGTGCTACATCTCCTCTGAGGACCTTCCAGAACCACATGATGGTCTGGGTTGGTGGGTCTCTGCTTCACTATGAACGTGGATTTCAGATACCTTTGTAGACTCTTATAATGTGCCCATTACATATGAAAGACATCAACCAAAAAGCAGAACATCATCCTCACTGTTGCCTTTCTTCTCTAAAAGGCTATAGTGGTGCCTGGGTGGCTCAGTTGCTTATATGTCTGCCTCCTGATCTCAGCTCAGATCTTGATCTCAGGGTCGTGAGTTCAAGCCCCACAGCTGGGCCTCATGGTGGACATGAAGCCTATAAAAAACCAACCAAACAAACAAAAAATCCAAAATAAATAGGAGTGCCTGGGTGGCTCAGTCAGTAAGGGTCTGCCTTCGGCTCTGGTCAGGATCCCCAGGGATCTAGCCCGCATGGGGTTCCCTGGTCTGCGGGGAGCCTGCTTTTCCCTCTCTCTCTGTCGCTCCCCTGTTTGTGCTCTCTCTCTACAAAGCCCTAGATCTCCGAATTATTTCATATTTTAAAGTGCACAGATGCTTGATTTCAGGCTTCCATGGACCAGAGCGAAAACAAACATCCTCGAGTACTTTCCGTCTTAGGATTCCTGTGTACCCGCAAACGTCACGTTCAGGGAAGAGGAGAACCTGCTTCACTTCACTGTGCCAAACTGTTGACCAAAAGTGACCCACCAAGCACCTGCATTCCTCACTCAAGTGGATTTGTTTAAAACACCCTTTTTTTTGTACAGCAGCATTTTCACTGTGTTTACCCCTTAACTCACGGTCTAGAAATGCCCCAAATCCATTACCCCGGAACGCCAAGTCTGGTTATAGGGCTCGCTCACCCAGTAGTCAACCACAGAGAAGCAGAACCCACACCCCTTCGCCAACTGCAGAGTCACCATGCCATCTTAATCACCCTCCAGATTCTTCTTTTGCCTTCCCAACAGCAGACTTCAGAAGCTTTTATAAAACCTTTCCATTGTCAAATGGGTCCCGAAAGCTTGGGCCCGGGCAATTCTCTTGTAAATACCAAGAGTTTCTTACTGGCTTTACTTCTGGGTTCTCAGGCCATCTATCCCACTCGCGTTACTCACTTCTCAAAGTTTAGGAATGAGAAGTCATGCGGGAGCAGGTGGCGGGAATGGAGACCCCTTGAAACGTGGCTCAGTCCCTGGTCCCTCCCGTGCCCATCCCAGGCTCCCCGCCTCGACCACAAACACGGCGGCGTGTCAGGGATGGTGGCCCATGTCCCAGAGCCCGTTAGCTGGGCAGCGAGGGTCCTGTGCTCTGGAATGAAGGGAGCGCGCTCCCCATCTCGGCAGGATGACATTACTGGGAGATGTGAGAGCTAGCCTCAGGGCACACGGACCGTGTGAACCGCGGTCTGCTGCCAGCATATGGGGAGAGGCAGGCGGGAGCAGATCCCAAGGGAAGGCTCGGTGGCATATTTGCCCACAACACGGCTCCAGCGGCGTAGCTCGGAGAGAGCGAGAGACAAGGCTTCCATCCACTATCTCCCTCTGGAAGGAGGATCATTCTGGGGGAAATCTGCAAATCGTGTGAGGACAGAAGGCAACACTGCTTTCAAGTCATGAGTACTGAGCCGTTGGGGGGAAGGAAGCGGATTCTGTCACTCATTCTGACAGGGCTTTCTTAACAGGAAAGGAGGGGGGTGGGGGGCTGGGGGGGTAGGGGTGGGGGACGGGCGGGCTGGGCGGGAGGCGTCACGAGAGGACAGAAGGGTGAAGCCAGCCAGGCAAATGAGAATGAGACATCGCAATTATGGACCTTATGGAAAAGCTGCTGGTAAGCCACCCTGGCCAAAGGAAAATGTTGAGTGGACCGGTTTTCGGAGGGAAACAGACAGCCCTTCTGCAAACAGAAGGCTGACAAGTCTCTAGGAGGAGGCTGTGTTGTTCATGTGTGAGATGGTCTCAGCCAAAGAGTAAGAGCGCCAAGCCATGTATGTAAGCAGGAGCCACCTGGCCTGCGTGTGGTGGTGGGAGCAGCGCGTGTGCGTGTGCGTGTGCGTGTGTGCGTGTGTGTGCGCGTGTGTGCGATGGCAAGACTTTGGCGACAAAACCGCTAGCAGAAAAGTCTGGACCATTAAACCAAATGGGTCTTCCCTTGGACCCTTCTCTCTCTCTTCTTTCGCCTTTTATTGTTTCTGGCTCCCTTCTCCCCCCACCCAGCGTCCTCCTGCTGCCTTAACCCTCCCATTTCTATATGTATCATCTCAGGAAACCAGAAGATTTAAAAAACAAAGCAAAACAAAAAAAACCCAATAGTAAAAAACCCAACACGAGGCAGGATTCCGATGAAGCGAGCAGAAATAATCTGCCAGCAAAGGACAACCCCATCTGAAGCCTCCTTTCCCCCAGAGTGGATGCTCAGGGGCTGCCTGGGGGTCCTGAGAGGTGGACGGAGGCAGGAGGAATACCAGGGATTTTTGTGGACGTGTGTGGTCTAGGTCCAGAGCTGGAGCTCCATGGCCTCTGATGGACACAGATATGATCCACATTCCTCATTAGGGTTTCTCCACCTCGGTGTTACTGACATTTTGTACTGGCTAATTCTCTGCTGTGTGTTTGGTGGGGGGTGTCCTGTGCAAGATGGATGTCCTGTGCAAGACGGTTGTCCTGGGAGATGAAATTGGAACTACCGAGATAAGCTTTACGGAGGGTTAGTTCATTCCAAGTGAAAACTCTGGTTTCTTGCATGAAGGTTAAACACACACACTGAAAGACACACTCTCACACATCTGATATGATTACAAAGACTCTAAGAAAAGATCACCCCTTTCTGACTTTTTTCATACTTCCTTCTACCTGATTTGTTGTGAATGCGTCTCAAGCCCGAGCACAGCATCAAGGGCTCCGTTTTTAAAGTGACCTTAGCTGCCTGCAGCGTTAGGAGCATTAAAGCTCTGGAAGCCTGGACGGGAACATTCAGGCTGGATCCAATTCCCATTCTCTCATTCAGCTTCTGCAAAATAATGTTGCATACATATGCATGCCTTATAATCGGGCTCTGCTAACTGTCTGCACCCAAAAGAGAAAGCAGACGCATGAAGACGATTGAAAATGTATTCCGCGGGCCTCTGAGGTTGTTTTGAAAGACTCTTGATTCCTCACAGATTTTCAGTGACTAGAGGGATGGGGCTGTGGGAGGCGAGGCTTGCACTCTGAATTATTTAGCTGACTCAAACGAACAGATTTCACATTGCTCAATGTACCTGATATTGACTTTGCTGTTTATGGATTGGGTCTTCTTTTATGTGTAAAGTACGGTCCTTAGGGCATGAAAGCATAAACAAGGCACGGCCCCGTTTTCTCTGGTATGCTGGGACGACCAATAAATAGCTAATATTTCTTAAGTGGGTATGCGCTGTTGTAAGAGCTCCACGTTCATTCAGCCCTCACCAGTCTGTGCGCCAGCTTTTATTAGACCAAGTTTGCAAAGAAGGAAACCAGATGGAGAGGTTAAGCGCTTAGCTTGAGTACAGTGCTAGTAGATGGCGGGGGTAGGGGGGTTTGGAGGGAGGATTTGAACCCAGGCAGGCTCACTCCAGCACGTGCACATCTCACTACCTAACGGGCATGCTGAGCTGCCCTTTTCTGCTCAAATAGTTACACAGCTCACTACACTAACAGGCAGGCGGTGCTAAGTGTTATAAATAGCAAAGAAGTACAAAAAATAAAAGGGATCTGGGAACCCAAAGAAGGGACAGGCGAGATGGCTTGGGGGTTAGATGGGCTTGTCGAGGAGACCGACGTGAGTAGGGTGCTGAAGTAGGGGGAGGAGTTTGACGGGCTGGGTCAGAATGAGGGGCACGTGGACGTGAATGTGCGGGGAATCTTGGAATTACGATGGGAGTTAGGCTAGGCTGGAAGGTCGGCTGTGCCTACTGATGGTGGGAATAGGGTGGGATAGGGAGGAAAGGCTGGGGAAGACAGAGGTCACCTTGGCTACCAGTCACTGCACCTGCTCCCTTCTCGCCGTGTAAGGAGAGCTCGGGGGTTTCTGATGAGGGCACATCTGGTCTGCAGCTCTGGTGTGACTCCTTTTCTAAGAACCCTAGATTTAAACTCTGTCCCACTATTTCTTCCCCATAAGAGACATCCCATCATTTAAACTCCTTTTTCTCTATGGACGGAGGAGACCCCACGTTTTTCATAGGCACCGCCAAACGCACAAAGAAAGACAGCAGGTGCTCACGAGATGCCGAGAGCCCTTTTAGCAGAAAAAAACAACAGCATCAGAATTTCTCTTATAATAAAAGGACCCGGGTTTCTACAGTTTTAATCCCATGTGATCCACATGAGAACCTCAAGCAGGCATTACTATCTCCCTCTTGACAAATGGAGAAACAGAGGCAGGGAAGCTAAGTGCTTCCTTCCCCAAGATCACACTATGACATGGTGTGCCAACAGGGGCGCACACCAAGGTCTTGGATTCCCACTGGAAGCTCACTGTACCAGATCACATTTTTAGTCCATGTGCCCAAGGGGCTTGCCACTCAGGCAAGATCACAGTGAGTTTCAGAAGTAAAGCAACCAGATTTGCCTGGAATGACACTATTATTGTGGTGAGTTAAATGCTGAACAGGACGGGAGTTAAATGTTGGAAGGAAAAAATTCCTCAGGCTCACTGGTGAGTGGCTTGGACCCACAGTCCCCGTGTTCTGCTGGTGTTGGAGGGAAGTGGCCGGATCAGGGGTGAAGGGGGACAGCTGCCCACCAGTCCATTTCAAAAGGTGAGCCTGCAAGTCCCCCACGCTTCTGATTTCATCTTCCAGATCACAGCAGCTATGGAAATAATGCCATACAGTTCATTCAACAACGATGGAAAAGGAGGAGGGAAGGAGGGAAGGAAGGATAGAACCAAACAGGAAAAGACCATGAGTTATTGATAGCCCAGCCTGTGGTCTGCAAAGCTGACAGTTATTATGCGTAATTAGCCCAAAGCAAGGTTCTGTATACACACTATCTCCAGACATGTTTTTGAAACAAGGGCTTTGCCTTTTACCACCAATAATTTGTCTTGTTGTATGTTGTTACTTACACAGATGTTCCATAATTTTTTGCATATGGCTCAGCCAAAGAAAGCTTTTTCCCCTTCCATTTTTGGGAAAGATGCAACTGCCTGTGTGAGGGAGAGGAGAATGTCTCGTTTTTACATCATTTCTATGGTGATGATGGGCCGGGGGTGGCTGGGGCGTACGCGCGCCCGTGTATGTGCGTGTGCGCGCGCGCGTAGTAACAAGATTCTCCGCCCAATCCTGCAACTGCATTTTATCGCACTGTCTTTACTAAGCCATCCCCATGGGATTTGGGAGCACTCTGTACCTCCAAGGTTCATGGCATTTGCTGGGATAACATATTATCAAAAGCGTCTCTCCAAAGGGCCTGAATATTTACAGAAGGAAAAAGAGGCGGGAGAGATGTGAATACATGGAGAATGTTTCTCTTTCTTGGCAGTCTTTACAACTGAGCACAGCAGAGCCTCCCATGTTCTTCTGACGCCCTCGGCGCAGTCCAGTATGCACATATACGGTATCAGAGGACAGCTCTGCCTGGCGCTTTCTCGGGAAGGAGGGTCTGTCTGTGCGGATGTGGTTTATTTCCAGGGGGTAGGGGTGGCCCTGCAGATAACAGAGGGCGGGGTAGGTGAAATCCAAGCATACTGGGGTTTTTACAATAGAGAAAGCCAACAGGCTGAAGGGATGGCGGGGGTGTGGGGGGCGAGGGCAGATTAAAAAAATATACATCTCTTTTATTGCGCTACCACCAATTGAGAGAACATTCTGTTGGGGGGATGTCTGCCAAAGACTTCTAATTCAGTTTGTTCCACCCGTTTTATTTTTAAACCCAAGTGCAGATTTTATTCCTGGAATGTTATAGAATTGGTGTGGGCAGAAATGGGCAAATTTACTTCAGAGGTGTTTTATAACAACTTGGAAAAGACCCTCTAAAATTCTCCAAGTACATTTCAGGGGTGAATTTCATTTCCTTTCCCCTCTTCAGAAAGCTACTTTTTTTAAAAAAAATTGCATTTTACAAAGTAAAATATTATCATTTTGAAAGCATTTCGAAACATTGGTACCATCTATTAGGTATTTACTATAAGCTCGGCAGTCTGGAAACAGTCTGCATACTCTCTCTCCTTGAATCCTCACAACTACCTTATTATGCCCATGTATGGGTGAGAAACCAAGGTGGGGAGGCATGCCAGAAATGAGTTCAAATCCAAGAGCTGACAATACCAAAGTCCTTGTTTGCCACAAGGCAATTGTGTTTCCATGCATCAGTGTCTGACAATACATGCTACTATTTATTATTCTAGCAGGATGGTGGCAAAAGCCAATTCCTTAGCCTGCTGTTCCGATGAGAGACCCTGATGCAGTCAAAGAAGGCTTACAAAGTCTGTCCCGTCTCTGGGCAGGAGTTTTAGGTGTGGGCATGGTAGTATCAAGAGAGTGGCGGAATTGGTGAGCGTATATAGTTATTTTGAAATGCCATGGTACCAGAACCAAAAATTGCTCATCCTACCTTGGCAACATTAAAGACTGATAGACTGTCCCTCCCAATCCGCACCCCCACCGTCCTCCAAAAGTATTTACTTCAAAAATCGATTTCCTCTGTCACTATTTATCGCTGCATTTTGCTTAGTGGTTCTGAGAAACCGCATGGAAAATCACAATGTTACACTTGTTAAATTGACCCTGCAGGCTTTACCACTAGTACGTGCATCATCCCAAGAGGTAAAAAGGCAAGTCTGCCAGGCTCATGCTGAGAATATCATCATGAAACCAACAAGGATATGCAAATCTGTCTGTTATAGCTCATTTGCATAGTTTTTCATTGGTTTTGCAGAACCTCTATACTAAATGTCAATTTCCTTTTCTTTCCTAAAGCTTATTAGCTGTGTGTGATGTTTACAGCTTGAAGACCAAACAGATTTAATAGGTAAAACATTTAAACGATATAATTAAAAAGCATGTGAGGAAGGGGGAAAAAGAGAGGCTCTGATGTAAATCAAATGCCTAGATATACTTGTGCTGTTAAAATATGCTTTCCAAGTTTGGAAGATGCAAAGGCTCCGTGCATGTCTGTGCACGCATAAGCACCACCACAAAATTTGCTTAACCTATTTTTTTTTTTTTCTGCAACAATCTAGAAAAAGCAGAGAGATGTGCTTACAAACTACCAAGGGCTTGAACCTAGTTGCTGAGTACACATTTTACTCACAACGAAATCTGAATGGAAGTCTGCCAACGTCTGGGCCGACGTTCAAACATTCTGAGTTTCTATGTATTCCAATCTCTCAAAACTCATGTTTTAAAACTCTTTTGATATTTTCTGAGGCACTACAGAGCTAAATCCTCACCTCTCCGTTCAGAGCAACATGTAACAATCCTCTTCTGCTCTCGAGATGTGCAAAGGCCTTTCACTGTGCAGCATTTAACTTCATCTACAGCATCAATAACAGACACGTGATGGCTTTTGAGCCAAATTGTTTTCCTTTGTGCATCAGATTTAGGAACTGGGTGAAAAGGCAGGTTTTCAGAGAAATCTTGGAAACAACTACAAATATTGAAAAAATAATTACGTAAATGGGAGGCAATATCTTATTTTATTTTCTTTTTGCATTTCATGTGGCAGCTGAATACAATACCTACTGCTGTTAGTCATTGTTCAACAGCTCTGCCAAAAGGCAATTGGTGATCCACACCTTTGGAATACTTCTTTACTGGCATATTTAATACAATTAGCTGACACCCCCGATTTCACATGGACTACAGGAGAAACAGCTGCTCAAAATCTAATTAAATGTGATAGTTGGCTTTAATAAAGGGAGAAGAGGAAAACCAAGTGCTCTCAGTAAGAGATCTTGGAGGTGGGTAAGTAACAGTGACCTGTTACTACAAACAAGAGAGATGTCTTTCCAGGTTAAGCATCTTCTTGCCACATGGAATCCAGGTAAGGCTGTCATAAAACACCACTGGCAAGTTTTAATACCTTTGGGGCTACAGGCACATTTATGTCTTGATTGGAACTCAGCTGTGCAGCTCCTTACTGTCAAACACAATCCATCCTGTTTTAAGTTCTTTCTTCTGTCTAATGTGATGGGCAGCAGGATGAAACAGGTTGCATAAAACAGCATGGAAGAGGGAGCGTGGGTGGCTCAGTGGGTCAAGCCTCTGCATTCAGCTCAGGTCATGATCCAGGGGTCCAGGGATCGAATTCTGCATCAGGCTCCCTGCTCAGTGGGGAGTCTGCTTCTCTGACACTGCCCCCCCTCACCCCCCTGCCCATGCTTGGTTGGGCCTGCATGCTTTCTCTCTCTCTCTCTCAAAAATAAATAAATAAATAAATCTTTTTTTAAAAAAAGGCATGGAGGAGAATGAAAATAAGAAAAGTCCTAAAGTAAAGGCAGAATTGGTGATGCTCTAGCCACAGTCTGCAGACCTAGGTCTTGACAGCTCACCGATTAATATTTCCAAAGCTCAGGCAAACCACAGATCGGCACTATATCTCTTTTTCCTCATCTGCGACATGAGGGTCACCACACATTCTCTAACCTCAGAGAAGTTTTGCAAAATGGAGAGGTTTATGAACAGTGCTGTGAACATGGGTGCCAAACTATTATCTCATAATTCAATGTGCCGAAATCAGATGGAAACAAGTGAAACCCCAAATTAATTTGATACCATATGCTATGGGTGGCATTTTCCAAAAGCCTTTGAAAATTGGCATTTGTAATATTTGTGGGTTCATCCCTTTCCGTGTACAGAAACATGTGCACACATCAAAACAGACCCAGTTAAATCTTAATTATCCCGTGGGGGATTATCCAAGATTCTTACTGTTTCTCCCTTTTCCTGTTGCCCATTTTTTAGAGTCTCTGGCAATTCCCCCATGATTAAGGAAAAGCATGCAAATCAATCAGTCCCTTTCCGTATTCATTATCATTTCAACTATCTGTGTAGCCTTAGCCTCCATGGGCGGGCATAAGTGAGGTCATGCTATTTGTACTCCAGCTGGACGTAAACATGTGTCTGTATTACCAGGAAATGAAGTAGTGACCTAAATTAACTTAATCCTTCTTCACCTTCTAAAACTGTGCTGTCTATGGTCCTACCACCCTAAACGCGCCCAACCTCATCTAAAACGTTGCTTACTGAATGGATATTTGCTAACATTCATCTCTTCGATAGTTTTAGATCTCTGTACCTGCCTTTTGATATTGAGGATAAGAAACACATCTTAAACTTTCTTTGATGACTCCGTGTTCCGCAAAATAACCATCGATTCGTTAGGGAGTTATACGACACGGCACACTTTCCTATCTGCTTTTGAATATTTTTCTCACTTCACCTCCACCTTATTTTTTCACCCAACCAATCAACTATCTGTGGATCGTCTCCTATATGTGAGGCACTAGGCTGCTGGGAGGTACAGACTGAATGAGGAAAACAGGCATGGTCCTTACTTTCAGAGAGTTTACATTCTAGTTGGGGGAGAAAAGATGTAAATGACACAATCACACAAATAAATGAACTTATATGTGAAAACAGCTCACAAAGAAAAGTATAGGGTGATTGGGAACATTTGAAAGTGGTGTATGAAGGTCAGGGAAATGGGGTTCCTGGAGAGAGGTGTGGGACTTAAAGTGTGGCAGTGGAGATGGGGAGAAGTGGGCAGATTCTAAAGATATTTAAGAGGTGGGATCAGTAGGACTTGGTGACAGAGGCAGAGGAAGAGAGTGAAGGATAATTGGAGGGTGACTTTTTAGGTATCTGTCCTGGGAAAGTAGACGATGCCAGTGGCTGAGCTGGAGAATAGGAGCAAGAAGAGATTTTGGGGTGGGTGGGTGGGTAGGGTTCATATTTTGACCTTGGACATGTTCAGTAAAGATGCTGTTATGATATAAAAATAGAGTAGGCAGTTGGATATACAGGTTCAAGTTTGTGAAGAAATCTGGCCTGGAGGTAAAGATGTAGAAGAAGTCTGTGTCCATCGGGAAGTCAGGAGTTGGGATGAGATCATCTGGGATAGAAACATAACTGGAGGAGAGAAGCAGAACAAGGACTAAGCCAGGAACAATGCCATCATGTAGGTGTGGAGAGCATACAGAGGAGGAACACTGAAAACCCCATGAGGAAGAATGGACCAGAAAGATAGGATGGAAATCAGAAGGGTGTTAAGAAACCAAGGGAAGAAGGTGTCCTTGAAAGGAGGGAATGAGCAGCACTGGCAATGTTACTGAGAAGTCAAGTAAGATGAAGACCAATGACATGGAAATCAAAGATGACCTCAGTGGGAGACAAGAGTGTGGACTTGAGTGGGTAAAGACCAAGCTGGAGCCCATGGAGGACAGTCTGTGGACTGTCTTCCAACAGGGGCAGTAGTGTAGGTGCTGGTGACAGGCTGTCAGGCTCATGTTCTGGCTCCCCCATTTAGCTATGAGACTGAAAGCCGATCCCGAATTTCTCTAGAGCTCAATTTTCTCACCGTACACTGAGGGAAAGAACGCCTACCTATTGGGTTGTTGGGAGACTTAATAAATACAAATCACTTAGCACAGTGCCTGACACATATTAGTTGCTTAGCACACGCTAGTCTTTTATTCTTGTTGACACTCTCTTAACCAATTAAATTTAGTTATGGAGGCTCTGCCTGTCAGGCATTGTATCAGACTCGGGGACAGAACGATCAACAACAACAAAAACGAATTATCTATCCTCATGGAAATAAACATGCAAAAGGTTTCCCAAGGAAATATTTTCTTCTCAGTGCTGATACACACTGAGGAGAAGGATAAACAGAAAAGGGGGCTCGGACAGTGGTCTAGAATACAATTTTTAAAAGTCTATCAAGAGAGGCTTCATAGAGACAGGGACATATGAGCAAAAGTCTTGAGGAAATGAAGAAAGCAATTTGGTGACTTCAGGAAGGGTGTTTCAGGTCGAAGGAACGGAAGGCACAAAGGTCCTGGGGCTGGCCCCTGCCTGGCATGGTAGAGAAAGAGCATGGAGATGGGGGCTGGTGTGGCTGGGGCCAGGGTTGGCTATGTGCGGGGAGGGAGCAGGAAATGAAGGTATAGGGGAGTGACTATGAGACATGCTTTAGGTCATATAAGGTCTGTGGTTCTTATTCTGAAGAATGGTGGGGCCAAGTGTGGGTTTCGATCAGAGAGTGACCAGACCCGAAATCTGTTTTCACACGTCCATTCCGGAGGATATATTTTATGGCGGCAAAGGCAGAAGTAGAGAGACCAGTTAGGAGGCTACTGGAATGCTCCGGCGCGAGGTGATGGTGGTTTGGACCCAGGGGGTTGTGTGGGAGAGAAAGAGAGGAGTCAAGGACAGCATCAAAGCCTTTGCTGGGAGCAACTGGAAGGAGGGAGCTGCCTTTTCCTGATGTGGGAAGAGAGTGGGAGGAGCAGGTGAGGGAGAAGGTCAAGAACATATCCAAATGGAGCCTTTTACAAGGCAGTGGAGTCTCCAAGCCTGACACTGAGAGGCCAGGCCAGGCTGGAGAAGCTCTGGGCTTTGAGACGGGGCTTAAGAGATCAACAAGAAAGCAGAAGAGGTGTGAGAACTGAGCCCGGGGGCTGCCAAATATTGAGAATCCATATGCTGCTCTCATTGTTGGGCTTGTTGACAGGTGTCGTGGCTACTGGTGGGAGTCTGAGCAGTCCTGCCCCCACGGAAGTGATGGGCCGTGGCCACATTACATCAAATAGCACGTCCAAATGTTACAGTGGTATACACGGGAGGGCTGCCCGGCACAGGTGTGTGGCAGATGTCAGGGCTCATCATGCGATGCTCGTGCCCCTCGCACGTGTCGTGCCCTCAGCTGCTGAGCAGACAGCAGGCCAGCTGGGCCGCCGGAAGCAGAGGCCAGAGACGGCTGGCCATCAAAGGAACCATCACGACCTCATTCGCTACTCTTCTACCGAACACCCACAGCACTGATGAGACTCCGGGGTATTTCCGTGGACGACTTTCTAACAAGACACACATATAATCGGAACTCCTTGTGTTTCTTCCTGTTCTTACCATGGTTTAATTAACTTATGAAGTATCAGTATTTCTTTTTGCTCTAGCCCATATGTGATGTTTTCCGTTCATCTCTTCTGAAATGGGTGAGTTGGCTCAGAATGGAGTAGAATTTGGCCATCACAGAGGAAGCTGGGCGGCAGAGAGTCTAAGAGGAGCTTCCTGCCTTTGGAAATGCAAATCCCACAGAGCCTTGTCTCCCAGCAGGTACCACACTCACTCTGGCCCTGATGCAAAGGGAACTCAAGGAGCAGCGGCCTGCTAGCGGGAGAGGTGGCCACTGTGGTCAAGGCCTCCTTAGAGGTCATACTTAAGGAGCCTAAAATGTCTGCCATCTGCAGGGCAAAGAAAGAAAACCATGGATGATGCTAAAGGCCCTTGAGCTGAATTTTAAAAGTTCTCTTAGGTGCACCTGGGTGGCTCAGTCAGTTCAGTGTCTGACTCTTGGGGCACCTGGGTGGTTCAGTTGTTAAGCGTCTGCCTTCGGCTCAGGTCATGATCCCAGGGTTCTGGGATGGTTCTGCTCAGCAGGGAGCCTGCTTCTCCTCCCTCTACCTGCTATTCTGCCTGCTTGTTCTCTCTCTCTCCCTCTCTCTCTCTCTCTGTCAAATAAATAAATAAATCTTTAAAGAAGGGGGGGTCTGACTCTTCATTTTGCTCAGGTCTTGATCTCAGGGTTGAGTTCAAGTCCCATGTTGGGCTCTGCTCCTACTTAAAAAAAAAAAAAGTTATTCTTTATTTGTTCTCCCTTTTATCAGATCCCTGATACTTAGCATAACACAGCAAGTGCTCTTGGGTCAAGGTTTCAAAGTCTTAAAGAGAAAGGTAAAGGAGATGTTCAATCTCTCTCCCTTGTAGTTGAAATGAGTTAGGTATTTAGAAATGAGAAGCCTAGTCATCTTGACAGGTTAACTGAAGAACGCCAAGCTATTTTCCCTCTGGAGACGCTCATACTCGGAGCATATATGAGTATAGGACTAGTTGACTTACTGCGTATATTGTCTGTTTTATCCAAGACTTATTTATACTTAAAAAACCAGCAAGGAGGATGCCAGAAAAATATTTATGAAAGAGATAAATTTATTAGCAGCCTTTCTTAGGTAAGTAGGCTAAAGCAACTCTTAAAATAATGGAATGGAAAAAAAGACTTATATGTATAAGCCCTCAGCCTGGTACCTGGGAGGCACTCCATCCACGCTGAATGAAGGAATGACTCTGTGAGAGGAGGAAGCAACTCAAGTTACTATTCTAGTCTCTCATGTAAGATGGGGATAAAGTTGAATGGAATCATTAGTGGAATTTAATAAAGAAAGCTTCCAAAGGAGGAAAATCCAAAGTTCTCCTTTCATGACTGAGTTTCTCAGAATCTCAGTGGATCTAAATTTAAACTCCACAGGAAGCAGACCCTTTGCCAAAAGGTGCCAAATGTAAGATACGTGGCAAGCACATTTGCTGATCCCGTCTTTCACGCCATGAAGGGCCTCCAAGAATATGAAAAGGACAAAATAGAAAAGAGCATACCGTTCCTTTCGCGTATTAATATCTAGCGATTAAAAGTCGAGAAGAGAAATGTGATTTTCAATGGCAATTTGGCAACTATATTTTCAAAGCTGTAACAAATCACTTCTGGGACGTAGGAACTTCCTGGGTTGTTGGGAAGAGAAAAGGCGGGAGGCTGACTTATTTGTCCAGGTCATTAGAATGTGTATCAGGAAGAGCCCCTGGGCTTTTTCAACCAAAGAGCCACCACTTACGGAGAGCCCACAATCCCAACCCATCCTAACCTTGACACACATTGTATCTTTTGTTGGATCGCAAGCTATTGACTTTGTTAATTTAGAAATGATACATGGAAAACTTTACTTCCTATATACGCACTTCAAATAAATACCAAGTGTGGCTAGCTTTCTCTTTAAGAGGTAATAACAGTGGTAATAAGTGTTTTGTTTTTTCAAGGCACTTCATAGTTTTCCTTAATAAACTGTTTACTAGGGGCGCCTGGGTGGCTCAGTGGGTTAAAGCCTCTGCCTTCGGCTCAGGTCATGATCCCAGGGATCGAGCCCCACATCGGGCTCTCTGCTCTGCAAGGAGCCTGCTTCCTCCTCTCCCTCTGCCTGCCTCTCTGCCTACTTGTGATCTCTATCAAATAAATAAAATCTTTAAAAAATAAACAAACTGTTTACTAAACATCTCATCAAAACCAATGTTTTCCTATTGGAAGTGCTTTAGCTTGAATCCAGAGGATGGTATTTGGCAAAACCATCTTCTTGAGCACTGGTAACACTATGAAAAGACTAGAGCCTCCCAGAATCCCTGCCCACCCCACCCCAAGAACAACAATGCTAAATAACAAAACAAATCAGGATAGTGAGCCAAAACCCCATGGAGGACACCAAAATAAAACTGTGGGGCTGAGTAGCCCATAAACCTGAAAATATTAATGGGTGTGGCCAAACCATGCACAGCTGTAGAGCCCAGTGGTGGTGAGAGCCGGACAGGAACAAGCTGGAGGAAGGGTAGCGAGCATCTCCAAGCTTTCAAACAAGAAGCCCCAAATCTCCAAAAGGTCCTCATTGGTAGGTAAGCTGGTTGGTGAGCTATTTTGTAGCCAGCAGCATAACTGGCATGGTGTCCTGCAGAATCCAGTTTGTGGGGTGAGTGCAAGAGACTACAGAAGGTTCTACAAGTACCTGAAGTGGTATGGAGCTGATTAACTCTCAAGAACAATAAAACGAAGCTTCCTTCCATGACTCGACTTCAATGAAGAGAAACTTTTGAGGGTAGAATCCACCTTGAACTTGACAATAATAACAAGGTCCAAGAAAAGGGAGGGGAAAAGAAAAGCCAAGAGAGCAGAGGAAACAGAGCTAAGAATATATGGACCTTATTTTGTCATTTCATGGGAACAACAGAAGAGGGAGCTCTAGAGCTTAGAAGCTTATCTGGCCCATCCCTTGCCCCTCTTCAGGAAAATTCATTTCACTTAAAAATGAGTACCAAATAGGACTGTGGTCAAATCTAACACACAGTGATTATGAGAGGAAAAAAAAAAAAAGAAGGAAAGAAAGAAAGAAAGAGAAAGAAATGGAATAAAGATCAGAATAACATTCTTACCACAGAGACATGCCCCCAAACAGATGAAAATTTCACATTCATACTTCAAAAGAACTAAAAGGAACTTGAGAAAACAAAAGACGATACAAAGGGAACAAAAATCTAATTAAAAAAAAAAACCTCAGAAATGAAGTGATTGGAGAAATCTTTGAATAGGAAGGCAACAGAACTAAGATACTAAGGAAGTATCTGAAGTGAAAAAAAAGGTAGAAATAAAGATTAAACAAAAAGAAACACACACGGAATACACATAACAGAGAATGCCTGATAAGTATTAGAACATGGAAAGAAAAAGAGTTTGGGACATCAAAAAGAAATGAAGAAAGAGATAGAAAGGATTCAAAAGAAAGCCTCTGAGAGAGAAGACAGGTAAAGAAAATCCAACCTAACATTTCAATAAGACTCTTCAAAAAAGCAAAGCAAAACAACAAAACAGAACAAATACTCAAAATTGTAACCGAAGGGGCACCTGGGTGGTTCAGTGGGTTAAAGCCTCTGCCTTCAGCTCAGGTCATGGTCTCAGGGTCCTGGGATCGAGCCCCACATTAGGCTCTCTGCTCCACAGGGAGCCTGATTTCCCCTCTCTCCCTGCCTGCCTCTCTGCTACTTCTGATCTCTGTCTGTCAAATAAATAAATAAAATCTTTAAAAAATATATTTTAAAAAATTGTAACTCAAGAGCATTTTCAAGAAGTAGAAAAAGATTTGAAACTATATATTTAAAGGACACAACATGACCTAGAAAAAAGGCCAAAAAAAAAAAAAATCCTTTGGATAATCCAGGCAAAATGACGAAGTCACTTACTTCTAAGGGACAGAAAGTCAGAGAGCCAACAGACTTTTTAAGAGCCAGACTTCATGGTGGAAGTCAAAAGGGTGATACTCAGGAGAGGCAATGAAGCCAGGGATTTTATATCCAGCTGAAATGACCTCTGACTCAACAATAATTTGTTATGAATCCATATAGACCCAGGGAGGGAATATCATTCCAAAAGCCCTTTTCTTAAATAATCCACTAGGGAGGAGAGGCAGGCCACCAGAGTGGCTGGCAGGGCACCAATGTTAAGGATGGGGGAACATTAAGCCCATGATCAGCTGTGGGTCAATTCCTCAAAGATGACCAAGGGGGACATGACTGATAGATATATATAGAGAGAGCATCTCTCTCTCTCTCTATATATATATATAGATCTATAATATCTATATATAGATAATATAATATAATATATAGATATAGATAGATAGTATATAGATAATATATAGATAGATAGATCTATATAGATCTATCTACCTGTATATATAACAGAATGCATTATAGAGTATGGTTATCTACCCTGATGATGCAGCCAGTACAATGATAAAAAAACAAACAAAAGAAAAAAAACAAAAAGCAATATGGCAGAGTATGCGCAAGAGAGTAATAAACTCACTGATTCAGATCTAAGGGTGAGTGAACAGTATTACTTCAAATCAGACCACGGGGAGAGGAGGGAAGAGGGAAGAAAGGGTTACTAGAAATTTCGGTACCACTCATAGTAGGGAACCAAAAGATAAGATCTAAAAAAAAAAAAAAAAAAGAGTGGGAGTTATTAAGGGTATTATATAGAGGAATTGTTAAATATAATAATTGCATCATAAAATATAAAAACTTACCTAAATAATATCATTGCTTATAGTGAAAAATGAAACATATATAGAGAAATGATTATGTATAGAGAAAGGAGAAAATAGAGTGAAGGGGGCAGGAACATAAGACAGACTGCAGTGATTTCAACTCATTTTGTAGGTTTGATTTTCAGGAAAACGTAAACATTTTCTCACACTTACTGAACAAAAATAATTTTCTCAATGCCTCCTTTAAAAAACTCAAATAAAATAAGATCAGTAGATGTCAATGTATATCCAGGTATAAACAGACCCAGAGGTGCTAATCCAGGGACCCTGACAGGTTATAAGGGGACTGCAGACATCCCGTTCTGGAATAAAAGCTAAAAGAAAATGAAACACAAAAAGTTAAAAGTCTTCAGTGAGCATATTGCTGGGGGTGTCACTGGCATTTTTTCTTGGAAATTGTGGTGCGTGCAGTGGGAGATAAAGCAAGTGAGTAGATTGTGTCTGTGTGGTTCAGAGTTGCTATTTGTAGCTTAAGACAAAGAAAACGCTGATGTAAGACCAGTGACATGAAGAAGAGCCTCATGAGTACATCAGTAGAAACTTGGGATGTATTTGATTTTAAAAAACATACACAGACCATACAAACATATACATATATGTAACATACATGTGAAAGAAGTCTCCTGCCTCACACTGCACCCACTGAAAAAGCTAAGAAACAAGGACAATCCTAGTTGTAAAGCTCAGCCCTGGAGCTCAGACCATAGTCTCCAAACACCATTTCTCACTAAAAGGAACCATGTTTTCCTTGGAAGAAAGCTGATCCCAAGCCTGTGGCAGGAAATGTACAAGATGAGCCTGGAACATACTGTCATATCAGAAAAGCGAGGGAACTATCAAGCACAGCTGGTATGGTCCTATAAGGACTCAGCAGCTAAACTGAATAGGTTTTCAACCAGTGGTCAAAGATTATGCCATCTGAGCATCAATAAGGATAATAATAACAATGATGGGGCACCTGGGTGGCTCAGATGGTTAAGAGTCTGCCTTCAGCTCAGGTTATCCCAGGATCCTAGGATCCTGGGATCGAGTCTCACATCGGGAGTCTGCTTCTCCCTCTGCCCCTCCTCCTCCCCCTGCTTGTGTGTTCTCTCTCTCTCTCTGACAAATAAATAAAATCTTGAAAAACAACAAAAAAACCCCAAATACAATGATGTTTGAAACACGCCAAGTATGTTTAAAGTCCTAAGTTCACAGTAATACTTTTAAGGAATAGTGACTTGGGAGGGCATTAGGGACAAAACTTTATTTTGAAAACTGGTAAAGTAAGGGGCAGATTCAAGTAGTAATCCTGCCTTTTGTCTAAAACCTGAAACAGTGAGTAAACACACTGTCTATGAGGGGAAGTGTCTCTTTGTGAGCAATGAGTCCCGCTAATAAGTGAACAAAGAACAACAGAATTAAAGTATCAGCATTTATAGTCTCTAATGAACCTATCCGTTTGGACCAAGATCTCATTGCAAAAGGAGATACTAACCATTACCCCTGATGGAAATACGCAACACAATACGGACTATGAAGTTGTCAGGCAAAACAAAACAAAGAAAACTGACTCTGGCACTTCCTAGCAATTCCTAGGAAATGCGGGAGACAGAGGAACACGTCTAACAACACCATAGGGATGCAATCATCAAAATACAGATGGTGGGAAACTGTAATGAACAACTAGTCTGCTTTCCACAACAGAAGGTAAGGCAACATAAAAGATGGAGATGAAACCAATAATTTAAAAGAGACTTAAGAGACATAAAAATAGACCTTATTTATATCCTGATACAAGTAAACAGTAAAACAACAACAACAACAACAGCAAAACCACCAAAACACAAAACCCTGCAACATAACAGAGAGTTATTTATAAGACAATTAGGAAAATATGAACACTGACTGAATATTTGATGATGTTAAGGTATCGGTGTTAATTACTTTTTAGGGGTGATGATGCTATCAGGGCTATGTATAAAGAAAGACTCCCAATATTTTATACTAAATATTTAGGATGTTTGGAATTTACCTCAAAATAATCTGGGTGCATGGATGGGGTAGATGAAACTATGCTTGTGACTGTGGAATAGGGGTGATGAGGACATGGGAATTCATTTTACCATCTCTCTACTTTCAGATGTGTTCGATATTTTCTAGAGCACAGAGTTAATGCGCCCCCAGGAAGCCAGCGGTGTTTGTGAAATGTGGTTTTCCACAGCTGTCCTTTGGAGGGCTTACTAAAAGTCACATTTCCTACATCTGTCTACTTGGGGCTACTTAATAAAATTAAAACTATGCCCAATCCTAGATTTCTGAATCAGAACATCAGAAAACTGGCCTTTTTAGATACACTAAGCATGTGACTCATCTACGCACCTCATTTGGCCTTTAATTATTTGCATAAAATAAATTATTTCTGTTTTCAAAGGGTATTAAACAGCCCATAGAAAAATTATTTTTCCTAAAAAAGAACTTTACAGTGACCTAAAATATCCTTCACATGCTACTGTTTAATTTCAATAAAATGTTTCCTCTCTTCATGTCATAGATCAATAGATAAGTGACTTTAAAAACATGTTATGAGAGGAGGGCAACAGATCATACTTTCTAACATTTGCTCAGCACTTGGGGTTAATAAACTAGAGGAAAGAGCCCAATGTCACTTGGATGAAGTCACCAAAATGTGCCTCTTTTATGGAAGCCACGCCAACTGACAAAAGATAAGCAAAATCTTTATTAAAAAGGAAAAAAAAAGTGCTCCCAAATCCAATTACAACATCATTCAAGAACTATCCCTAGAATCACAAGAGCAATTTTTCCCAAAAGCAGGTTCACTATCCTTGACACAAAGAACACACTTCTTTCTGATAATGGTACTTATCACTAGAAGCTGGCAGTTTGTTGAATGACTCTGTCTCTTTGGTAAACAAAGAGTTCACCAGGATGATGAACAATGAAAACCAGACTTCAACAGCGAAGGTACTGACAAAGCAAGGGAGAGCAGAAAGGGACAGAGTCAGCACTCAGTACACACTACTAAGATGCTAGTTACTGTCTTAGACGCTTAGCATTATAAGATTTCTGATTTAAAATTTTTTTTTAAATCCATTTGACACAGAGAGAGAGCTCACAAGCAGGGGGAGTGGCAGACAGACGGAGGGGGAGAAACGGGCTCCCCACTGAGCAGGGAGCCCAAAGTGGGGCTCGATCCCAGGACCCTGAGATCATGACCTGAGCTGAAGGCAGACACTTAACTGACTCAGCCACCCAGGCGCCCTCTAATTTAATCTCTATGGAAGCATGTAGCTTTTATACTTGTTCCACAACCCAAGCATTCTACTGAAGGGCTTTGGAGCAAATGCATTTTATTTATAAATTAAATTGCTCACTATTTTAATGTAATTTAAAAAAAAGCATTCCACTTCTCACACAGTAGGACAGCACCCCATGAAGGGGCTAAGGTTGCCACCCAGCACAAAGTATGTGGGATCCAAATTATCCTTGAGGTTTTAAGGTGTAAATCAGATCCTAATGATCTTCCAGAGGCTTCCCGCTGTATTTATTGTGAAATCTACATTCCTGGTCCCATTAAGGCTTAGAAGGCCCTAGAGGTTCTGATCCCAACTGTGCAACACCCCCCACCCACCACAGACACACAGACACACACACTCCTATTTACTTCCTGTCTGTCTCCTTCCTTTGCTCTGCTCTGGCATACCAGCTTCCCTGGTCCTTTTCCTGTGCCAGCCATAAAACCCTGTTCCTACCTAGAAGGCTTCTTTGCCGGCAAATCACAAAACATGTCCCCTTCCTTCAGGTCTCTGCTCAGATGTCTCCCTCGGATCTCCCTGGGTAAGACAGCAGCCTCCCTCTGGTTCCTCTGATCTTATTGTAAAGTTTCTTCAGAGCCTTCATCACCACGGACCCTCTACCATTTATTCCTTCTTTGTTCCATGTTTGTCTTCCACCCTAGAACAATGCTTCTGAAAGGCAGGAGTTTTGCTCACGGCTCCCGCCCAGCACCCATAAAGTCCCTGCACAGAGAA
Source organism: Meles meles (assembly GCF_922984935.1). Classification (NCBI taxonomy): domain Eukaryota; kingdom Metazoa; phylum Chordata; class Mammalia; order Carnivora; family Mustelidae; genus Meles; species Meles meles. The sequence goes on from NC_060070.1 coordinate 142,710,373, forward strand.
GGCGTGCAATAGGAGTTAATGAATGAATAAAAAAGTTCCCCTGTATTGCTCATCAAGAATAGTAGAGAAGGTTCTTTCTTTATACTGCCCTGTGCCCTAATTATCATGAACATTCATGTTTGAAAACCACTGGGCTAGACTAAGGCACAAGTGGAAATCTACAACAGCCGTGCATGTGGGCATCGAACCACTGCACCGTTAATGCCCCACGGACAGAAATCTCAAGTGTTCTTGCTTGTGTGTAGTGGCTCCTTAATTCCACCTTGATAGTAAGTCTACCTTTAATATTTAATTGATCTTATTGTTGCGAGGGTTAAAAGAGACGATAGTAGAAGTTCTCCAGAGGGATACTCTCGGTCACTCTCGTAGTTAAACCAAATTTCCACGACGACGAGGTCGAGACCAGTACCTGGCCAACACATTCTGCCAGGCTGGTTCAGATCTCAAAATATGCTTTTCCTGTCATCTCTGTGCATATTATCTGCCACCCTTTAAATAGAAACATTGTAGCTCTAACCTCATTGTCTTCCTTTTTGTAACATATAAACCTAAGGTCTCTCTACCGTCCAGCATGAAATTTCCGAAGTAAGCACCCTAGGTAAGCCTGGGTACATTACATTCAATTACTGGCTAACACCAGACAACAGCCGAGTCCTTGTCTTCAGTGGAGTTTGGTATGAAATAATCAGTAAGTCTGTTGCATAAAACGGTGTAACAGAATGATTTATTGGTAGTGAAGTGTCAAAGGTAACATGCTTATGGGAGGCAAATTGTCCTTTGATGAAATCCCAAGTCAGAAAGTGGACTCACCATGACACACAAGGCAAACTTGTGGCTTCTGAAATTGCATAGACAGAGACCGGCTCTCGGGCTCATCCGTTTTGTTGCTCCCCCTCCTCCTCCTTCTTCAACAACAATGAGCATCTCATTAATGTTATAATTTGAAAAGTGTTTTCTGCCTCTGATGGAAAATTTCAGAGTGGCCAAGGAAGCGATCATTGGTTCCCCAAATTGCAAGCTTACCAATTAAAGAATGCAAATTGTTTCATATTGTTAATGATTTCAACTTTAAAAGAAGATATTTCTACCCTTCCTTCGGTTTTAAGTGAGTAAGTTTTAAATGGTTAAGTTTAAGTGAAAGAATATCCTGAGATTGCAAGGTAGCTGTTCAAAAAACGAAAAACAAAAAACAAAACAAAACAAAAAAACACAACCAACCAACAACCCTAAAATACACCATTCTTATTTGCAACTTCTTAGTTCAGGGAACCAGGATTTTCTCAGTACAACAATATTTAAAAACAAACAAACAAACAACAAACCACCACCAACAAAAGGGAATAAATTGGAAACTGAACTTAGAGAAGCCTGCAGCTGTCATCTATAACAATGATTTCAAATTTCTGTGTTCATCACAGAGCCTCATTGTTCTCTCTTCTTGGGTTTTAGAAGTCAGCATTATACGTCGCGATCTAACAAAACACCACACTAACAAAATCTTCCCTTAGCCGTTTTATATAGTGAGGTTTCACGTCAAATGTGCTGGAAGAAGGAGCTGACACGAAAAATATTTGTAAATTATCAAGTAAAGGCAAAGAACGGTATGTGAACCTGTGGGAGATTGTTGCCATAGCTCTGTGAGGCCTAAATGTGTGAAAGAAAGAAACAACAACAACAACAACAACAACAAAAATGAGTCCTTCTGGAACCTTCCCTCCCCGTGATAGCAAGCGCTTAGATGGAAGTCGTGTTTCAATGCACGTCATTGTCTTCTCGTTTGCAGTCAAGTAGGCAAAGCGCTGAAGCAATCACTGCTGTGACACGTGTTTGCCCACGTGGACAGCTTCCCAGAGAGTCGGGTGGGGGGCAGAAATGGCTTCATCTGCCGGAGATAAAGTGGTCCCTGCTGCCACCCTTCCCCACCGAGTACTCTCTGATGCAAGGGAGGGAATGTGCTGCGGTAGAGAGGACATGGGTCATTACTCTGAGAGACTCAGGGTCAAAGCCAGCATGTTTATTATGAGCAGGGTAACTCTGAGCTGACTCACTTCTGTTTGGTCGAGCCTCTTGTGTCTGCAGCACAGACATTGCAAAACCCACTCAAGAGTTTGTCGAGATGCCTTTACTTCTCGTGAAAAAATAACACATGCAAGTCATCTAGCCCCTTGCTAAGCATTCAGGAAATAGCTTCTGTCCTGTTCTTGGGACCTGGTAGCAATGCTGATCAGGCTGTTCCAGCCACGGGCATCAAAGGTCTATCTTGGGAACGGATTTCCCGGGTGAGGGATACAGCGTACACCATGCCTGAGCGTCATGAGAGCCCCTTCCAGGAATGCAGCCATGCGCCTCACTGTAGTAGTCATCTGTGACTGTGGGTGTGACATCAGTCACCTGATCCAAGAGAAAAAGAGAAGGGGAGGTGAGAGAGCAGGGGTTACAGAGCGGCAGAGTCCCACAAGGCCAAAGAACAAGTTCCGTGCGGAACAAGATGGTGGCTCCCTGATGATTACAAGTCACGAATCATTAGGCCATGGAGAATTTTCCTTTCGTTGAAATCAAAGTCAATCTTTTCTAAGCATTAAATGGGGGGGCGGGGGGAGGAGTGCGCCTTTTCTTTGCATTGGAAAGCAAGCATTTGCCTCTTCAACTGTACAAATTAGCTAGGATTGAAAATAGTATAGTTGAGAGAAACAAGAAGTTTGTAATTAGAGTTTCTCTCTCTTTTTTCCCCCTTCTCAGAGCAAACAGGAATAAACTGAACAGAAACATGGCTGCTTAAAAGGTTGTCATCCCCCCTCCCTGTGTTCTATCTTTAGTCTTACTTTATTTGCCTTTCAGAGATGCCAAATGTATGTCTCCTCTATGTACAGAAGACACTGTGAGACAGTGTCCCTCAGCATCACGGGCACAGTCCTCCGCCCAGGGGACCGCACCTCAAGCCACTCACAGATTCCCTTTCCTTTTCTGTACAACTCGTGAGCATGTCCTGTGGCTAATGAGCAAGACAGAAACTTGACTACGGCAAGTAGAGTCTGCAAACAGCATTCAGCAGGATCCACAGAGAGAAGGCTTGGAATTTGGTAGAAGAGAAACAAGATGTCTGGGCGACCAAGCACTAGAGTTAAGACGGGGAACTTCCTGAGGCCAAGAGTTACGCTTTCTTCTCCCCGCACAGGGCCTGCTGCTGGCATTCAGTGAATCTTGGGAGAATGAATAAAGGCAGAGATGATCATCATCACTGCTCAAGAACTGGCTCTGATCAGAAAATAAGCCTCCTCAGTTGTAGAGAGTATAAAATTAAATCCAGCTGACAAAATGGGAAAGATGGGGGGGGGTAAACTATCTCATGTCCCAGGGTCATATTGGTCTTCAGAGGAAAAATTACATCTTTCATTAAAAAAGAAAACAGAGAGGAGAAGGGTAGTTTCTGAAAACTCATTTGTGAATCAAAACCAGAACAGACCAAGTGACTTAACATTCAGATAAAAGAGTGAAAAAGAAGAGATATTTCTGACTTTTTTCCCTCTTGCTGGTATGAGATTTTCAAGGCATACTTTCCTGTCAAATGGATGGCAGCAAATGAATTTAAAGTATCCACATAAACCTGTCTCTTCACATCCTTCTGGTTCTCAGAGTACATCATCTGTTCCCATCTCATCTCACCTCACCAAGTTTTATAATAGCGTGTAGGTTTATGCTTTTATCATTTTATCTTCTGAAAATGTTACACACAATTAATTCACATTAAAACTCCACTACTAATTCAGAACCTCGAGATTTAGAATTCAAAGATTCTCCCTAGCATTTAGCTTGAGCCTCCTTTTAGTTGCCTTCATTTTTTTTTTTTAAGGTTTAAAAATGTTTCCCACATTGAGGCTTTCTTAAATTTACTGTATCACTATCATTTGCATCCAACAGCAGGCTCACTGGAAGTGATCTCGTCATTAAGGTGAGTCTAGATGAAACTTCATTATGTTTGGTAGAGATGAGAGTCCTGGAGACTGGAAGTCAGAAAATTAAAGAATCTGGGTTCCAGTTCTATTTCTGTGGCGTGCCATGTGTGCAGTCTGACACAATCACATCACTTTTCTGAGCCTCAGTTTGATCATTTATTCGAATGAGGCCAGGTTATTTGGTCTAAGAAGTGCTCGGAGGATTACATCAGTGTAAGGCAATAAGCTTGATAAACTGCATGCCAATGACATCATTTTTATCATCACCACCATCATCATCATCACCTAGACTTGAAAATAATTCAAATGAGTGAGGGTAAGAAAGAACCAAAAGGACCACCCCCCTCCCCCGCCATCCTCACCCTGAGCCAGGACAGCATGACAGAGATGGTTCATGTGTCGTATCACCTTCGGTCACAACAAGAGCCCCATTATCTACAGAGAAATTCACATCTGTTGTGTAGAGACAAGTCACATTTCCAGCTCTAGAAACTGAGGTACGGAGAAGATTAAGTAGCAAGCTCAATGACTTTAGAATTCTGGCACATTTCATGAATGAAACTGGTATTTATTGAACACTTACTATGCACCAAGCACCATTTTAAATGTGCAGACAGAACAGTGAGCTAAGCAGACAGCAGGACAATTCATGAGGTCCTTCTGCATTCCAAAGCACTATTTTTCCCAATCTACATTATATCAGCACATCCGGGATCCTCCTCTTCTCTCCTCCCTCTGTCCAGGGCTCTGTAGTATCAGGGTTCAAGGCGCCCCAAAAGCTAAGGTGATTGATACTCTCACATATTTGTAGCCCATTTGTAACATGCTGGGTAGAGAAGCTCCTTATCTATCGTTAGTCAATGACCCAGAAATGTCACTCATTTGTACTGATTTCTTCCCATGTTAATTATTCTTGCATTCATATGCAATATTATATGCAAACAAGCTTATACCTTCTTAGTGCCATAGACCTAGGGTTTTTTTGTTTGCTTGTTTAAGATTTTATTTATTTATTTGACAGAGAGAGATCACAAGTAGACAGAGAGGCAGGCAGAGAGAGAGGAGGATCCCAGGATCCTGAGATCATGACCTGAGCCAATGGCAGAGGCTTTAACCCACTGAGCCACCCAGGCGCCCCACAGACCTAGTGTTTTTAACGGGTCCACAAGATGAAGTTAAAACGACTTTTATTGTCAGCAAGTAAAACCAAACAGGCATCAACACATTTCAAAAGTATGCTACTAAATCATAGCAGAGAATAAAACTTGGGAATTAATATGAAGATACCAAGGCAACTTCTTAAATTTAACCCCAGTTCAGATTCAAAATGGGACCCAAATACTGAGAATTTTATTATGCAAACTACTATCTTGTCCATTGTTGACTCTTGTCTTGGTTATTGCAAGAAATAAGCAGTCTGGGCACACGAAGAGGTAGATAAGCTCACGTTCAGGAGAACTCAGAAGTGAACATCATTGCTGTGTATAGGAAGAATATGCATGACAGTGAGGGGAAAGGAGAAGATGTATGAGATGGGTTCCAGGTTTCTGAGCTCAGGATAACGATTGCTGGGTGCTGGGATGCGAGACTGCATTTACTGGGCGTGTACCATGTGGACATGGAATGCTCTGGAAGGCAGATGGGTTTACCAAGGAAGGAAAGCATGCCTCACTAAAGAGCTCACTAAAGAAGCACAGCACATGTTCCTATGAAGAGATGCCCCACACGATATGACATTAGGGAATTTAAAATTAAAGCAACAATGAGACGTCATGACACCCCTATTAGTATGGCCAAAATCCAGAACACCGACAACACCCAATGCTGGTGAGGGTATGGAGCAACAGGAACTCTCATTCACTGCTGGTGGGACTGTGAAACAGAACAGCCAGCGTAGAAGTCAACTGAGCAGGTTCCTACTAAATGAAGCACAGTCTTACCACACGGTTCCACAATCACACTCTTTGGTCTTTGTTGAAAGGAGGTGAACTTTATGTCCACACCATAAACTGTACTTCAATGTTTATAGCAGCTTTATCCATGATGGCCAAAGTATGGATGCAACCAAGATGTCCATCAGGAGACGAATGGGTAAGTCAATCACGCCTCATCCGTGCGATGGAATGTTATTCAGTAATAAAAGGAAATGAGCTATCAAGTGATGAAAGACACAGAGGAACCTTAAATGCCTGTTACTGAGTGAAAAAAGCCAATCTGAAAGGCCACAGATGGTCTGAGTCCAACTTTAGGATATTCTGAAAAAGGCAAAACCATGGGGAGAGTAAAAAGATCAGGGCTTTGGGGGTTGGGAGGGAGGAGTAAACAGACGGAACACATAGGATTTTCAGGCAGGGAAACGATTCTGTAGGATACTGTAGTGGTGGATACATGCCACCACACATTCGTCAAGACCAAACAAGGTTCCCCGGAAAGAATGAACCATACTGGAAACTAGGGACTTCAGTTAATGATAATAATATGTCAGTATCGATGCAGATAAAAGTATCACTCCAATGCAAGACATTAAGTGACGAAGGATGCTGTGAGGGAAGGAGGCAGGGAATATGGGAACTCTCGGTGATTTCCCATCAATTTTTCCATAAACCCAAAGCTGCTCTAAAGAAATAAGGTCTGTTAATTAAAACAATTTAAAACAAAAAAAAAACAAAACAACCTCTGCACTGTCAGCGATTTGAGGTTTTTCCCACAGAGGTCCTTCCAGATACTGGCTAAAGCCAGATGTAATTAATCAGAGACGTGCCATCAAGAGACTCCCAGGCAGGGTTCAAAGGACTAGAGGCGACTGGCTTATTTATGGGTCAAGAACTGGGAGGATGCGGAGTCTGACGGGGGTGTCCGCACGGGCGCAGATCGTGGATAGAATGTTCTGGAACAGTCGTTGACAGAGCTCTGTGCTGGACAGAGAGGCAAAGGTCACATGTGAAATAAATAAGGTCACAAGGTAAATAATTGGAGATAAAGGCTGAGCAGGGTCACTCCAGACAACTGGGCAGGACCATCATGGAACCAGCAGGATAGTCAAGGAAGGGTCTCTGCTAGGTTCAGGCTACGCTCGAGACATGAGAGACAGGGAGCCACGATCACCAGCCCAATGCGAGCGAAACAGAAGATCCTAGATACCTAAGAGAAAGTAAAATTGCTAGGAAAAGACATGATGAGCTGTGATAAAGAAACCAAGACAGAAGACTAAGAATTTCTAAAAAGTCCCGGACTGTGAGGAAGGAAGTCAAGAGTGGAACTCTCCAGCAAGTAGGGTTCCTCCAACTCTTCTTGTCTGGATTTCTCATCTGACCACGGTAGCAGCAGAGCAAGAGGTCTGCAACAGACACAAGCAGCAAAACGGAAAACAAGGGAGGAGAGCGGGCACATCCTCTGACTTCACCAGACCCTGCAAAACTCAGGAGCCATCAACGTCTTTTAAAGATATGAATCTGGGGCGCCTGGGTGGCTCAGTGGGTTAAAGCCTCTGCCTTCCGCTCAGGTCGTGATGCCAGGGTCCTGGGATCGAGCCCCATGTCGGGCTCTCTGCTCCACGGGGAGCCTGCTTCCTCCTCTCTCTCTGCCTGCCTCTCTGCCTAGTTGTGATCTCTGTCTGTCAAATAAATAAATAAAATCTTTTTAAAAACCAGGTGGTGGGTAATAGGGAGGGCACGTACTGCATGGAGCACTGGGTGTGATGCCAAAACAATGAACACTGTTATGCTGTAAATAAACAAATAAAAATAAATAAATTAAAAAACTAATAATAAAATAAAATAAAATGAAATAAAGATATGAATCTATGAATGATGGAAGATGCTCATAACAGATTATGAAGTAGGAAAAAAAGGTTCTGAAAAGCCTATTGATTACAATGCCAATTTTGAAAGTTACGTGTATTTATTCCTGTATCGATGCACTGAAAATACTCTGGAAGAAAACGCACCCAGATGCTAACAGTGGTGAACATCTATGGGTCACCACAACCTGGCAGACTTGCTCTGGCTCTATGTTTTCCTAACTTCTCCTCAAGCGACTGGAGAGACTACTCGTAAAAGACAATTTTTTAAGTGAAAAAGTTAATGCTCTTTCCATCCCATACTTCAAGTTCCAACAACATTCTCCTTGGGAAGAGTGGGGCGCCTTACATAAAAGCCAGTCTTTGCTTTATATCCGTGTGGCACATTCTCTCATTACATAAATTACTTCAACAGCCACGTCTTTATGCATAAGGGAAAAAAGGAGCAAACATGGCAAGAAACTAAAGTCACAAAAAGTCTTGGCGTGAGCAGCAAGCCTGGTAGCAAAGGAAAATGCTTTGGGGAGCCCCCCCCGCCACGTTCCCACCACTCATTCCCCCATCGCTGGAAGAGGCGTCTTGATTCGTCTGCTTTAAAAACTGACATTGTAAAAAAAAAAACAAACCTAGCTAAAAATAACAGTAACATGCACAAGGCATGCAGAAACGCCCGATGATGCAAATTATTTATGAAGATACCGTGCAGGATACTATGCAGGATGACCAGGAACAGGCGTGACTCACAGACGTGTTCCCCATCCACAAACCAGACCGATGCGTGGTCCAGTCACCAGCGTTGGATTTTCATGTTTGTTCTTAGCCTTCAAATTGTTGCTTTAAATCCAGAGGAGGGAGGGGTGGCCCTCAGGGTGGAGAGGGGAGTGCGGAAGAACAGGTACCCCCCCAGCACTCTTTTCAAAGACAGATCTATCATCTTTCCTAAACTAACAGTGTCATCTTGAAATCTGTTACAGGAAGCACCTTTAATCAAAAGCCATCTGTTCGGAATGCTCCCTTTCTATGGGCATAAATTCACTGTAGCTGTTTACCGTAGTTCATTATGTAGGCATTCCCCTGCTATCTTTCCTGTAACTTCCATTTCTATCCTGATAAAATATGAGTAAGAGAAAGTCAGAAGGTAAGACGTAACATGGTTGACTTTATTTATTTTTTTTAACACTGTCTTTTTTTTTTTAAGGTTTTATTTCTTTATTTGACAGAGATCACAAGTAGGCAGAGAGGCAGGCAGAGAGAGAGGAGGAAGTAGGTTCCCCGCCAAGCACAGAGCCCGACTCGGGGCTCGATCCCAGGACCCTGAGACCGTGACCTGAGCCGAAGGCAGAGGCTTTAACCCACTGAGCCACCCAGGCACCCCCACAGTTGACTTTAAACTTTCTTACTTGCTCACAACCTTGTCCAAAAGTTTAATGGGAGAAGAAGCAAAACTGCCTAAAGGAAGAAAGACTAAAAGATGGTCTGAAGACCCCATTTATTTGTGTTTTTCCTGTTCCCTACTGAACATGTCTAAGTTCTTGGTAAAGACATTCAACTTTGGGTTCCATATAGTGACTACTGAGCATTTTCGCTCTGTTTACCTCCCAAATGGGAAACTGTAGCGATGAGAATAATCATGGACAACAGCGGCAAGGATAATATAAATCAGAATAATAACTGGTCTGAATAGCCTTGATAGTAACATCCCTGAGAACAAATCAACTCCGAGGCTAGAGCTGAAAGTCACAATATAGTTGAAGACTAATGAATTAGTTTATAAGGTAATAACCGTTACCTTATAAAGGGGGAAGTACCATCAAATTGGTATCAGAGTGACTTCCGTTTGCTAGGGAATTGCTGAGGGACGAATGAACAGGAAGCCAGCATCTGGTACCCCTGGGCTATGAGTTACTAGCATACAGTGAGGTACACAGTTAAAAACCAACAGGAACCAGTCAAACCTCAGTCCCTTTTTCCAAGGGGATCGATATTAGCAACATGTAAGTGTTTGCATGCATTTGTAAACAGTACAGGACAGATATCGCAAATAATGAGATTAAGGGCACCCAGAAGTTCTTAGGGCTGCTTGAGAATGTACATCAAAATGTTCCTAGCAGCGAGGGGGAAAAACAGTCCCTTAGAAGTCACTTCTAGAAGGTAGAAGGGACATAGATGGCCATCTCATCTCACTTTTGAATAGAAGGCAGACTTACACAGATTAATGCTTTTTCTGAGCAGAAGGACAAAAATACTAGGTAGATTTGTGATAGAAAAGTACTTGATCCATGCATCTCAGACTGTCCTTGCACTAACAATTATAGGAAGGTTGAACCAAAGATATCTAACATCTGCCAAAACTTGCAGGGGATAAAGTTGCTCGTCGGCCACCCAGAGTCCCCCGGAAAGGCACAATTTTAAGATTCAATCACAGACACACTCAATAAATGCCTGACGAATGAGTGATGGTTTATTCAGAGCTGTGTGTGACATTTTACTAAAGCCTGAAAAACCTACATAAAATATACAAGGGTCCTGTCCTTAAGAAGCCTCTATTCTACAGAACAGGCAAACTGTAACTAAGTAACTTTAATATGGTTGTGCTACTTGCAGAAATAATGCAAGGCTATAAATAAGGAACAGAGAGAGCAAGGAGCAGTGGCCCGGGTGGGGCAGGGGTGGGCGGAGAAAGCTTCGAAGACAGGATCCCCATTAAACCAATTCACACCAAGGTGTTGGTATCTCTATCTGTGGCCTAGGTCTCAGGATCATTTGCATTTTAATAGAAAACAAAGGGAAGGTTGAATCAATGCTTGGGGACTGCAACCAGCAGCATTTCAGGTATAAGGTAAGAGACTGGCCCGGAAGATATTTCATGTAACATTTACTGGGCAGAACATCTACCTGGTTCTATCATAAAAAAGGGCTCAGAAAGGGTAGATGGCACGTCTCCTTCAAGCAGTTGCATTTAGCAAGCACAAAAAACAAGGCTGGTGAAGATGGTAAAGGGACATCGCATACACATGTTCACAGCAAAGAGAGGAAGGAAGCAGCCCAAGTGTCCATCGATGGATAAACACATGGTCTAGCCATACGACGGAATACTATCCGGTCTTCAGAAGGAAGGCAATTTCTAACACATGCTGCAGCTTGGGTGAAACCCAAGAATGTTATACTAAATGAAATCAATCGATCATAAAGAAATACGGTACGATTCCACCTAGAATCGTACTATATTTCTTGAGGCACCTAGAAGAGCCAAATGCAGAGAGACAGAAGCCTGGTGCTTGCCAGGGGCTGGGAGCAAGAGGGATGCGGAGTTCATATTTGATGGGTCTAGAGTGCCAGTTTTGCAAGACGAAAGCATTCTGGAGACGGATGGCAGCGACTGTCCTCACGGCCGTATGAATCTACTGAGGGCCACCGCCCTACACCCTTGAAAATGATTATGGTGGAGACACCTGGGTGGCTCAGTCCGTCAAGTGTCTGACTCTTGATTTCCACTCAGGTCATATTCTTGGAGTCGTGAAATCGAGCCCCATGTCCAGCTGAGCACTGAGTGTGGTGCCTACTTAAGATTCACTCTGCCTCTGCCTCTCTTACCCTCCCTCTCCCCTGGTCGCCCCCCCACCCCCAAAATGATTAAGATAGTAAATTTTGTTACGTGTATTTTATCACAATATTTTAAATTGCAAAAAAAAAAAAAAGAAAGAAAGTTGATGAAGGACACACATCACAGCTATGAAATTTATATGCAAAGTTAATTTAATGATTATTAAGGTATTGGCTATTTGATATGAAAAGTGACGGTACAGACATCAAAATGGATTGATAGATATTGATTTTGGTGGGTAGCTGCTTGCTTCATGATATGTTGGAAGAAATGACACCCAAAAGATTTCTTCCAGGATCAGCTGAAATTCTAGCATTAAACAAATTCAATCCTTAGGTCCCTGAGCCCTGGAAAGTGCAATTATCCTGCCCAAGGTCCCTACTGACTTCAGGTATCTCTAGCAGACTGTTCCTCAACTAGGGGACGTGAACTGATTTGAGGGCTTTGCAGGGGAAGGCAAGATTAGGTCCAAAAAGGAGAACAGGGAGATGTGATATAAAGGGACAGGCAGGAACCCCTGAAATCAGCTTGTGGGGAAATTTTCCCCATACCACAGCTGACCTTTGGCCATGGGTTCTCATCCAATTTCTGCTTTTTCATCCCTATACTCACCCTTCTGAAAGACCCCTAGCAATTTAAAAAAAAGACCTCTAGCAATTAAAAAAAAATGGTGTGATGTAAAACCTAGAGTTTTATCAGAAGATATACACAGCTTCTGCCAAACACTTTCGGCCACGGAGACCACTTTAATCCCGGAAACTAATTTGAGTTCTCAGTTTCGTACACTGCAGTAGGGTAGGTAAATTTAAGATCAAGGTAGGATACATAAACCTACACGCCTCAGAGCTCCACATTTTGGAGTCGGCTGCAAGGAGGAGGCAACGTTTGAAAACTCGAGATCCATGAAGGATGTTCTGATAAAAGGGACAGATGGGATCGGAGGGCCTTTAACGTTAGGACAAGTGAACACCGCAGCTCACAACCGTCACCTTCTGCCCAGGTGACAGAGCGAGACAAGAGAGCTAGCAAGGCTGACCATGGTCTCTGGCATCATCCCAACCCTCTGGGCTGCCCTGGAGGGCCTGCCAGGGGGGCCCATGTGGGTATCTGTGTGTGAGAGAGAAAGAGAGGGAGGGAGAGCCAGACCCCACTCTCATCAGGACAGTGGACACATAAGCAAAGGGGGGAGAGAACAAGGTTTAGAAGATACTCCAAATACCTAACAAATATTATTCCCTCCCTCTGTACCCTGTCGGTCAGACTGGAGATTCTAATGACTGCCCCTGGATAGTCATCAAAGGAGCAATCCAGTGGATTCTGGAAAAAGGTTCCACTCATTCTGATTGCGCCGTATTGCTACCATTTCTAAAAAAAAGTAAGTAACAGGAGGTGGTTTTGATCAGAGTGTTGGCCTCACTTGTATACTTCTGTCCCTGGTGGATGGGCACGGTCGCCTTGCTTCCAGTACCATAGGAAGCACATGGGCAAGAGAAGAAGCTGACAAAACCTAGTGATACACTACCAGCTGGCTGCGGGCACACGCCTGCACCCCACTTTCTATTTTCCTCCTCTATGCTCTCCATACTCAAGGACAGGCTGAATATGTATTTATAAAGAGAAGCATGTTATTTTTATTAATATTGCCTGCAAAGCCTCAAAGGAGATCACGGTACATACAGCAAATGCATGGGAGCTGGGTAAGCCTATGGTCACCTGTCCTGCTCCGTTCACTGGCACTCCCTCTAGACTTTTCTAGAAGCCGGAGCAGCCTGAGTACAGCAAACCCTATCTTCCTTTCAGTGTCAAATGCAATGAGTCAGTGTTTAGGCAATGATCTGCTATTAAAGCAAATAGGCAGAATCAGGAATTCCAAAACATGCCATGTTTTCACTTCTGGGTCACACGATCATGGGGCTCGCCAGATTTGGGCACTTATGACGAGGTCTTCTGCTGCACGTTCTTCTCTCAGTCCTCCACACAACGGCTTGACTAAGACTCTCAGATACAAAGACCAAAAATGCTTGCTGTTCCTCAGCGGGAAAAAATAAAATAAAATAAAATACCTTTCACTCTTGACCCACCACTGGGGGTTCTCAAGCCCTTTCCTGTCCTTGAAAATGTATCCCGTTCAGGTAGCAGTGCCTGGCAAGAACATCCGGGCTGCCCAGGAGTGAAGCCACCCGTCCCGGCCCCGAGCAAAGCAAAGCTCACATGTCAAACACTTCTACGGGCGAGCACAGAGCGAACGACTCCCGCGGCCAAGGGTCCTCCCCGGGATGCTGACTTAGAAAAGGCTGCTGGAACTCTTTGAATGGAGACAGTGTGGGACTCGGCTACAAAAGTTGTCCACCTGTCCTCACAGGATTATGGTCTGGGTTTTTAGTTTTCCTTCTTGTCTTCCTCTATCCCCTCGATTTCCAAGGATTCTCAATTATACGGTTAGGGATGGTGTCCATCAAGGCTAAGACAGCAGAAATCAGAGGCCATCCCCGGCAGCCTGTACCATGCTGCCTGTCCATTTCTATGTCTGTCTGTCTGTCTCTCTCTGTTTCTTTTTTTTTTTTAATGAAAATTTAGAAAGAAAACATGGCAAATTATTACCTGCTTAATGCACACGGAGGTGTCCCCTCCCCCACTTTTTGTCTCTAAAAGATAAATACTTTCAGCATTTGAGTTATAATCCGAGGCTCTGAAAAATACCCAGCTGGTCCCACCTGCGCCCCCGCCCCCCGCCGCCCCCTGATATCGGGTAGCTTCAGTGATAATAAACTGGCTCCGCAACGTATCGGCAAAAACCACAAGTTCTCACTCTTGGTGACTTGAATTAGTGAAATGAAACAGTCATTTCTATTTTCGTCATTTTAAAGAGTTACACTTAATAACACAGTTAAAAGGTCAGTTCTTGAAATTAATGGGCGAGCCCTGGTCCCATCCGAGGGCAGGGGAGGATTTTGGGGAGAGCCTGAGGGCCCTTGGAAGACATTGTCGGTTTCGAGGTCACGGGGAAACGTATTGAGAAGAAAAGAGTATTCGGCTCGGGGGACGCTGTGACATCACTCACCGGAGAAGGCACTTTTGGAGACTGTCAGCCCACCGGCAGGCCTTTGGAAGCCCCCAGACACAGGGTCTGGTAGGATCCCACCCATGAGGGATGGAAAGAAGCCGGCGAGATCTGACTCCCTCAAGCTGTGCTGAGTTCTCGCGCACACTTCCTCTACCTCACGCTCCTGCCTGCTCCTCCTCTGTGTGCCCCGACATCCCCTGGGGGACCTCCACCTTCAGTCGGGGTCCACTGATAGAAAGCACCTGGCAACCTGGAACCACCTCTCAGCTATAGCATTTCTGCCTTCGCCGAGGTACCCCCAGGATATGGCTTTTTGGAGTCGTCCCTGAACATGCTTTCAGGCTCTTGCCATCCACCCAGGTTTTTAGATATCTTATTGATTGTGTCAATATCCTGCTGAAAATCTTTCAATGACTCTTCAGTCTTAGGACACACTCCCAGCTCCTCAGTGGAGCTTACCGAAAAGACACTTGACGATCCGCGCCTGACCCCGACACGTCTTACCTGCTCTGTTAGCCACTCTGAATTGCTTGCGGTATCAGCACGTCAGGTTCTCTCTTAGCTCTGAGCCTGGTACACGCTGTCCACAAAACAACCCAAGCTGGCGTTCCCCCCACCTCCCTTGAATCTGGGCTTATTAAGTGTCTTGTTTTTGCTAAAGGGAAATTAGCCAAGATCTTGCCAACAGAGGCCGAAAGGCACTTGTTTGCTGGAGTCTGTCCTCTCTTGGATAAGAGAGTCCGTCTTCTCTTGCTGCCCTTGGGAACCCTGAGATTACAATACCAAGAAGCTCAGATGAGCATCCTGGAGGATGAGACACCACGAGGAACAGGCACAAGCCATCCCCATGGAAGCTCCCCTCAACCATCAGCCTTCCAACCAACCGCCAGACCGAGGAGTGAGGCCATCATGGTCCCACCAGCTCTGGCCAAGCGGGTCAGACTAGATGAGCCCAGTGGACGTGCAGCATCACCAAGAAACCATTCATGTTTGTGATCTGAAGCCGCTAAATGGTGGGGTGGTTTGTTACACGGTAGATGAAAACTGATACACTCATTCTGTTTCCTGCTTAACACCTGTCCATACTTCAAGTCTTGAGGATGAAGGCTTCCCTGAAGCCTGAAGATGCCTCGCTGGTTTGTATCTGTAACCTCCTGTGGGTACCACGGACAGAGCACCAGCAACATGGAAAGGGGATGCCGACTTTCTCCCCTCACCCAGCGACTGAACGCTCCTTCGGCCATTGCGGATGCCTTCCTTACAGTGCACTCTGTATGTATTTGCTGAAAGAAGATACAGGAATGTGTCTGTCTATCTTCTGCCTTTTTCTAGCCTTAATTTAAAAGAATTAGACTAGGTAATTTTTACCTCTCGCCACCTAGACATGGTAACTACATCAAAATATATCTTAATGTTTTTCTTTTTTAGCATTCCACTCATATCAATAGCCTTTGGGAATCTCCCTATTCTCTTTATAGATGAGACTATCATACCTTCCAAACTTACTGTGCCTTTCAGTTTGACTAATACTTAAAAAATCACCTAAAATTCCAAGGGCCCTCAGTATACATGCACAGGGATAATTCTGATTAATGTTGTCACGTTCACCATCATAATTACTATATATGTCAAAGAAGCAGAACGTTTCAACAGTAGAGAACTGATTTCACCGTCAAGGCAACGACAGTGATGGTTAATGACAATTCGTACTATAGAGGAAACCTCTCTACAGCAAAGGGACTAGCAAGTCGCAGTTGTTCACCTGTTCATTTTAGCAACACATTATGGTAAATTTTGTTTTGTGAAGCTTCTCATCCTAATAGCATTAGAGCTGTACCATTACTAGGGAGCAATTTCTGGGCTAAAACTTAACCCACAGTGTCTCATGTAATTCTCTAAACAATCTTGCAAGGTAGGTATGATTAACCTTATTTTACAGAAAAGGGAATAAGTCTCAGAGAAGTTGGGCAATTTCCCCAAGGACACAGAGCTGATGAGTAGGAGATTAAAGAAGATAAAAGAAGATTCCAAAAGCCTCTTACTTGGATTAATACCTTTAAATCTAATGCTGTTAAGTAGGAATGATAACTACGTCCTTTGGAAGACAAGGAAAGAGAGGCACAGAGGAAGAAAGTAGCTTGTCCATAGTCTCAGCAGGGCAGGAACTGGGGAGGGGGGGGTGCCAAGATGTTTGTCCTTAGCCTGATGCTCCTGCTCCCGGATCCAACCCAAGGCATCTCCAGTTTTTCCTTAGTTATTATTATTTATGTTCCCACCTACCGCTGTGACTAACAACACATTTGAGAGAGAGAGAACAGGTTCTCCCTATTCTAGGTGTTCTTCCAATCACTGTGTGTCTAGATTGGTTGTGAAAGGAAAAATGCAGGGACGCCTGAGTGGCTCAGTCGGTCAGAAGTCTGCCTTCAGCTTGGGTCATGATCCCAGGGTCCTGGGATTGAGTCTCATGTCGGGCTCCCTGCTCAGTGAGGAGCCTGCTTCTCCCTCTCCCTCTGTCTCCCACCATACACATGTGCATGCTCTCTCTCTCTCTCAACTAGATAAATAAAATCTTAAAAAAAGAAAAATATGAAGCATTAAGTGGATGAGGCCTACTTGGGTAGATGACACTTGGGTGTCATCTGTTTACCCAATTTCTTTAAAAAAAAAAAAAGCAAACATCAGACCTATAGAAGGATTTTAATCCTCCAACTTTACCGTAGTTCACACTGGCTGTATTCATTATTCATGTCAATATGAGACAACCGTCCTCGCTGCCTGTGTACCATGAGGAATGATGACTGTTTACCATTAAATATTGGATGAAGGGTTACATAATGATTTTGGAAATAAAAACAACAATTCTACTTCCCTACAACTTCACATAGGTATTCATTGCTCTAGGAACAACAGTGTCTTCTACCATTTAAACCATTTCAACAACTTAAAGTAATGATCTACTGGGCACAGCACACACACGGTCCAGCAACTGCTTGATGTGTTAAGAAACAGCCTGGAATCACAGGACACTCTGCAGATATCAACAGCAACCTAGGTGCTTCGTTTTGGTTCAAAAATCATTTCTCTTAATTCCAGTCTACCCTTATTCCAGGTATGGAAGGGGGAATGAGTATTTGCTGAGTATTCAAAGTGCGCTGGGAACGTTCCCTCACGTTCCAACTGGCTTCCGTGGCAGAAAGATGCCGTTTCACGTGGGTATTGTCTCAGCTAAGTATGGCCATTCCGTGGAGCAAATAATACGAGGTCTCTGACGGTGCAGAAAGCCTTTTGGTAAGCGAAGGAAAGGTACCAATGATACTTTCTGTCATTTCCAGTTTCAGATGTCCTGGGGACATCCCGTTTATCCGCCCTTGCTCTCCATCTCTCAAACAAGGTTTGCAAGCAGACCCCGCCTTCAGTTCTTCTCTCGTGAAAAACGTCCTGACGTTCTCTGTGCTAACCCAGATGGAAGCAGCCCTAGGAGAAAACGCCAGCCCGAGTCTTTGGCTAGGGCCCTCCATCACGAAGTGGCTGTGTGATGAAGTCCCCAAGACACCCAATGTCAAGTGATGGCCCAATTTTAGACTTAATCTAGGCAAGGCCAACTAGGTTAGGGACTTTAAGACAGAATACTCAGGATTTCTGCATTCTGTTGGATCCACATCAGAAAAGGATGGGAAATGATTGGGTGCCAATCCAATTTCACATAAAGGGAAGAGGAATGTAAGTAAAAAGAAGAGGACAAAGTTAGTCGTGTTCCTTTTCAATGCTGGGTGCGTGGATCAATTACCAGAGCCCAGCACAGAAGCTCGAGTTCCACCGAACTGCTCTTGGGCCAGAGCCAACAGCTGGAAAAGGAGGTGTTTCCCTCCATGGTCCCTTTCCTGGCCCGAATCCTCCCAAACAGCTATCTGGGTCCCCAACTCAGGATGCCAGCACTGATGAACAACAAGAACATGAACCCAATTCACAAGAAAACCTGATACCATCTAATGTTCTGAGATGGACTGATATCCTGGCCTGACGGTCCCCACATTCTGCCTGGACCATCCACTCATTGGTGTGTTATTTGCCACGGGATGCTATCCGTTCCAGAATGACCATGTGGTCCATGATCCTGAGTAAATGACACTCCCGTGATACTGACATCCCTTCCTGGAGGCCTGCCCAGGTGAAGGAAATGGAAAGTCCTCTAGGAGCAAGGTGACTGCCAGCTCTCTGCTGACCCACTGGAGGCCATCGCCTTCCCCTGCCACTCCCTTTCCTGCCTTTGGGGAAGTGCCAGCCAGCAGGTTGCTAGGACAACTGGTGTCACCACTGGGGTACAGAAATAGATCGCCAGCCGTGCTGGGAACCTGGATTACAAAGTCCGATGACAGCAACAAGATACCCATTGGCAGCTAATCGGCTCTGCTAGAGCGAGTGACAGACTAACATTACCCAGTGGGTAGCTCTCACCTTGACAAACTATCCTTTAATCTACACTTGGGCTCCATGTGGTGGTGACGGGTAGGGGGCAAGACACTCACTTCAGATAAAGCCCCAATGCCTCTATTATGAATTCTGTGAGTGGTAGATACACATAGTAACTAACTGACGACTGTATCTTTAATTTATTAGTGTCCTGAAGTTTGGGGGTGGGGGGACGGAGCCTGTTCACAAGCTGAAGCTTGGGAGCCAGAAAACAGGTAGAACCACTCAGGTTGCCAAAGGGCAGGAGGGGAAAATCTTGTTTGTACAGGCCAGAGCTGTCCCCTTTCTGAACAATAACATCCTAATCTCATGCCCCCCTCTCCTTGGGGAACAAAGAAAAGGCAAAGAAAACTGGAAAATGAGGGGTTGCCACGGTAGAGGAAGGAAACAATCTTTGTGGCCAGTCTTCTTTGTTCTGCAGAGTTTTACAATGTTTCTAACGGGTAGCAACTCGTAGGAGCCCAGAGTATTAAGACAGCCTATTAAAGTCTTGGATGTTAGCCCTGAAGAAATTATAATTTTTCAGTTCCATGCAAACTACAAAGGCTTGAGAAGAAAAAGGGGAAATGAAAAGAAGAGAAACTTCATGGAAATTTGAGAAAGTGGTTCCAGCAAGCACATTCTTCTCTCTAGATGCTCAGAGCTGGGTGTCCAGAAGCCCATGAGGATGGCCGTGTGCGGTTTGAAAGAGCCCAGGACTCGTGCAAGGGTCATTAGCAAGGAATTCTGCCGGCATGGTGCATGGTGTCCAAGACCATCCCGGTGCCAGACATTCCAGGCCGGAAAGGCAGATGGTGACAAGACGTGCGTGATGAAGGTACAAGGAGAAAAGTGGAATTTCTAAGTGGAAGAAGATGGCTTGGAGTCCAAAAAGTACGGTGACAAGAACTTGCTTGAGTTCTAGAAATTAAAGATGCTCAAAAGACTGCCATTCATGTCCCATTAATATTCATGGGGCATGGGGGGGTCTACTTCAGTCATTTTATTTTTTTTTAAAGATTTTATTTATTTATTTGACAGAGAGAGAGAAATCACAAGTAGGCAGAGAGGCAGGCAGAGAGAGGTGGGGGTCAGGGAAGCAGGCTCCCTGCTGAGCCTGATTCGGGGCTCGATCCCAGGACCCTGAGATCATGACCTGAGCCGAAGGCAGAGGCTCAACCCACTGAGCCACCCAGGCGCCCCTCTACGTCAGTCATTTTAGAACATAAGCACAAATAGAGAAAAAAAAAGACTGAAAAACTGACTTCTTCCAATGTAGATTTCAACCAAAGCATTTTGTACGTGTTGAGAGTTACTTTTTCCGAATCATGTACACATACTTATTTAAGTGTCTGCAAAAAGTTAACTTAACACTCAGGATGGATAGAAGATAAATTAATTCCTTCAATCTAAGCTCTCACCTAGCATAATTCGCTGTATAGCTACCACTTGAAATGTCATATGAATATATGCTGGAGAAGTGGTTGAATGACTTTCTATATTAAAAATATGATTATTTTACAAAAGTGAAAAATGTGGGGGATTTAAAAGAATGAGGTCATCTTTCTGTTTGTCTTTTTTGGTTTTTTTTTTACATTAGTCCACTTGAAATTTCATATTAACATATGTTAGGGAAGTAGTTAAATGACTTTCTATATTTAAAAAATGATTATTTTACAAAAGTGAAAAACGTGGAGGAATTAAAAGAATGAGGTCATCTGTCTGTTTGTCTTTTTTGGTTTTTTTCCTTGACATTAGTCCCAAGGAACAATTTATTTGCTGGTAAAAAACAACCAGCGGATTCTGGTCGGGCTTTTAGACAAAACAATGTCATTTCGTTCCTGTTTGTGCCCCACTTTTCTGTCTGAAAGCAAACGAGAAATGACCATGTTTGACAGGAATCAAGGAGTTCAAATACTATGGGATGAGACACAGTGTGAGAAGCCACTTGCATCAGTGATATCTTAACAAAGATGAGCGATCCAGCCAGCCACTGAGATGCCCAGAAGTGTGGGACTTACTTAATCTCTTTCTGAAAAAAGTTTCAGGTGCAAGGGAGGCACCAGGAGCGAGTCATTCCTTCTTTGGCGCACACGGATTCTTCCGCAGTGGACATCTTTTGAACACCTCAAAGACACACCCCTTGAGAAACCCTTTTTTAACCTGGGGTATGGTTTCTGCATCAAAGTTCAAGTTGAAAACATTCTATCTACTTGGGCTGAATGGTGTCCTTTCCTTGAGTGACCCCAAGTTTAGGCTTCAGCTTTCGCGAGAAGATACATAACATGATCCTAAAGGAGAATGGTTTTCTGATGCTACAAATCCCCCTCCCATGTCTCCACTGGCTGTCCTATCTTTCTGATGGAAAGAAGGTTTGACGGAGAGGTGTCCTGTGCCCAGACGCAGAAGCAGGTAAATAAGAGACCGGTTTTATTTGCCCTTCCTGCCTTGCTTTCTCAAAGCCCACACGTCCACGGGGCTAAGAGCTACCTCAGCTTGCAGGCCTGATTTTGCTGTGCAACAGAGCTTGAAGCCTTCCCTGAGCACCAGGCTCTCAGCACTCTGACCCATCACCCCTTCCAGGACACCTGACTCACACCCCAAGTGTAAACCCCCCTCCCCCGCAAGAGCTCCAACAGCAATGTCTCAGAGGGCAGCAAACATCGATCAAGCATCCCTGTATCCCTAACAGACTTCCGCACACCTTGGCACACAAGACTCTTTTCCTAAGTATCATTTATGTGATGAATTCTAACCTTCAAGAGAACACACAAACTTTGACCTTGGCACTACTCAAGTTAGAAAACAGTCTCACCAGGCTGCGGGGGCTCCCTTCCCCCCACAGAACATGAATATTCCCTTCCACAGCTTCTGGGGGCTCTGTGGCTCACTCACTCTCTCTCTCTCCCTCTCCTCTCCTCTCTGCTTGGAGGAGGAGGCCTGTCGCTGGGGGAAGGTGACACTGAGGGGAAAGGGTGTGCCTGGGATGGGCTAGAGTTTGCCAAGGACTCAGGAAGGAGCTCTGACATCAGCTCTCAGAAGGAGCATTCCTCTGGAGGCCCCGCCAGAGGGCCCACGCCAGGAATTAGTGAGGCTATCAGTGAGACATGCTGGAAGGAAGTCTGGGAAGGGCAGAGAAAAGGGTGAAGCCGAAAACCCAAAAAGACCACAGGAGACTTTGCCCTGCACCGAATAGCTCAGTCAGAGCCTTGAGGACACACAGGCCAAGTCACGGGGCCTTCAGAAGTGAAGATGGAAAACAGCTCGGCCGGTTCCCTCATTATTCTAACAGTAAAGTCTCCCTTCTCTCCTGACCCCCTTATCTACTTCAGTTTTCTCTTTCTCTTTCTCTCTCTCTCTCTCTCTCTTTTTTTTTTTCAATAGTACTAGAGAATGTGGTGTCACAGATGGCAAATCTAAAAGGTACAAATTGCTAGACACACAGGAAATTCCCAAATCACTCTTATCAGAGCGTATGCATGCAATTCTCTGACTCTGGGGAGTAGAAATTCAGGTGCCATTTTTCGAAGCTTATAAAGACGGCATAATGCTGTATAAATGGGCACAGAGGTGTGCGTTCTGGTCTCCCGGTTTCTTCCTAGGAAAAACCTAACTCCTGCACTCAGAGCAACTCCTCTGAAAGGGGGGTCCATATACACACAAAATGCAAGGAACCTTTATTCTTGCCATCCTCGAAGGCAACGTGGGATGATGACACCTTAAGAAAGCCTTTGTGAGGGGTGCCTGGGTGGCTCAGTAGGTTAAAGTCTCTGTCTTCAGCTCAGGTCATGATCTCAGGGTCCTGGGATCGAGTACTGCCTTGGGCTCCCAGCTCAGCAGGGAGCCTGCTTCCTCCTCTCTCTCTCTCTCTGCCTGCCTCTCTGCCTACTTGTGATCTCTGTCAAATAAATAAATAAAATCTTTAAAAAAAAAAAGAAAGAAAGCCGTTGTGAGGGGTGCCTGGATGGGTCAGTGGGTTAAGCATCTGCCCTCGGCTCAGGTCATGATCCTAGGGTCCTGAGATCGAGTCCCGCATCAGGGTCTGTGCTCACTGGGGAGCCTGCTTCTCCCTCTGCCTGCCACTCCTCCTGCTTGTACTCTTTCTCTCTGACAAATAAATAAAATCGAGAGAGAGAGAGAGAGAGAGAGAAAGCCTTTTTGAAGGCCCTCCCTCACACCACGGGAGAGGCTAGGTGGCCTTACTTTGTGTCGGCATGCCATTTCTTTGTTCCAAATGGTGCCCCATCCAGAAGTAAAGACAGGGCAAATGATGCTACTCAGTAAATGGTGAGTTTCTTTTTGGGGAGAGAGCTCACTTCAAGCCCGGCTCCCACTCTCAGGGGTGACGAAATGACGTGATTGAGAGAGACCAAGCTACCTCCAGTCACAGAATGCCAGGGCAAGCTGCTCAGAAAGAACTGATAAGTCAAACCACTCAAACGGAACATGAGAGGAAATACGCGTAGGGCAGGATTTTTTAAAAAGAGAATCAGAAAATCCCCATACTCTATTGATAGTTCTATAAAACTGTTTTAGACAAATTGTTTCCTTTCTCACATTTACTTATACACATCACAGACATTTAGTATCAACTTCTAAGTTAAAGAAACTAGATGGGTCTCTCCATGCCATCCCCTGCCTGATCACATTACTATCGGATTCAAGCAGGTCTCATGAGAACCATGTTTATATTCCTCCTTCTAATGGGTTAGCCCACACATGGGAAGTCCCAGTGTACACTAATGTTCTCCTTGAACATTCATTCAACAACTATTTGCTGAGTGTCTACAATGGGCCAGCTGCCATTTTAGGTGTTGTGGATTCAGCTGGTAACCACTACCATCATCATCATCATCACCATCATCATCATCATCACCATCATCATCATCACCATCACCATCATCACCATCATCACATCATCATCACCATCATCACCATCACCATCATCATCACCATCACCATCACCATCACCATCATCACCATCATTATCATCATCACCATCATCATCATCACCATCATTATCATCATCACCATCATCACCATCATCATCATCACCATCACCATCATCATCACCATCATCACCATCACCATCATCATCACCATCACCATCACCATCATCACCATCATTATCATCATCACCATCATCACCATCATCATCATCACCATCACCATCATCATCACCATCATCACCATCATCATCATCACCATCATTATCATCATCACCATCATCACCATCATTATCATCATCACCATCATCATCATCATCATCACCATCCTCACCATCATCATCACCACCATCATTATCATCATCACCATCATTATCATCATCACCATCACCATCATCATCATCACCATCATCATCATCATCATCACCATCATCATCATCATCATCATCATCACCATTATCATCCTGCTTTCATGGGGCTTACAGTCTAGTTGAGGAGATGGATGATTAACAAATGTAATATATAAAGTGCTTAAAAGGAAAACAAAAGTGTGCTAGCTGGTACAGAAGGATGAGGTGGGTGCTAGTTTATATAGGTTAGGAGAGGCTGCTCTGAAACCTCTGAAAAGGTTAAGGAGGCTGAGAAGCTTAAGAAAAAAATAAAGATCATTGCCTGTGTGCATATATGCTAAGCAATATATATGTTTTTTTTTTTTTAGAGAGAGATTGAGGGAGGAGAGGGAAGGGCAGAGGGAGAGAGAATCTTAAACAGGTTCCATCCCCAGTGCAAAGTCCAGTGTGGGGCTCAACCTCAGGACCCTGAGAGCACGACCTGAGCTGAAATCAAGAGTTGGACGCTTAATGACTGAGCCACCCAGGCATCCCTGTGCCAAGCAATATTTGAGTGTGGAGGTGGACAGTTTTTAGAAACTTAATTTCAAAAGCGACTCATATTTAATTTTCAAAAAGACCAATCGGTGGATCCTTAATTTAAACGACTAAAACTATATTCTTAGAAAGCCTCAAAGAAACACCTTTGAGTTATCACGCTATCTGGGAGGGCGGGTATCACGACAATGACAGACATACACACATATAATAGCATAAGACTGTGTTCAATATTTTAAAAACAGTTGTAAACTGAAGTTGTGCCGAATCACTGATTATTAGAAGCCAAACGGGCTACAATGAATGCCTCATGCAAGCTGGTACATTATGCAATGTGACACACACAGTGAGAAGAATCACCAGACGTCACTTAACCCAACTTTCTCATGTTACTCCTCATAAACTGGGTCCACAGATCTTTGGGGGTTCCCAGATTCTAAGGTTAAGTGCAACACCTTGTGTAAAACCCAGGTCTCCTGACTCACAGGTAAATTTTCATGACCACCCCTTTCATGTACAAGACACCATATCTTTGGGCCCGTCTGAGACAGCTTCTGGACTTTGAGATATCATCTGCTAGAAAGATGGTGGCAGATCTGAGAGGTAGCTAATGGGGACAGGCAGAGGGGTCCCACAGAGGCACTAAGTTTGGGGTACAGTCTGCAAGGAATGCTGAGGACAGAAGCTGCTCATGCCAATGACTGCTATGATGGTTACTCAAATATTTATATATCCACGTTCTTACCCCATTTGCAAGCACATGTTCTTTGAAAAATCTCCTGCTCTCCTGATCATAATGGCACAGGCTTTGGGGCACCCAGGACACCAAAGTAATGAACTCAAGGTAAAAACACACCAAGATCCCAAAAGACAACTAATGACTAAGATCAGTAATTTCACAAATTGCTGAGAAAATTGGGATCCTCCCCAACACCGCCCAACAAGCAAATGCGATTTGCAAGCGGAAGTCCTTAGCACTGAAGGAATTCACTAGAATTTCGTATTTTCTCCCTTTCTCTCAATACACTCCATTTACAGATGGATTTTAAAATGATGTTAGTGGGACATGTGGCATCTTAAAGTTTATACTTCAGAACTCCTCTGAAAACCTCATTTACTGTTTGGGGTTTGACTGAGTATCACACGAGCATTTTAAAGCAATATTTTAAAAAAAAATCAGATTTGAAACAAAAGCTATTTTGATGACAGTGTCTGCGTTATTCACTTAGATGTAACCTGAAACCTACAACACTATTCCATACAACATTTGTTTCCTAGGATAAAAATGCTTTAAAAAACATCACGTATTCTAACAGCTATCTCAGTGGGAAAATAATTTCTAGTAAAATATCCTACTATTCTAGGACCCAAATTATTCCTTAATAGTGGGAGAAACTTCGACAAGAGAGTTGTTTTTTTTGTTTGCTTGTTTTTAAGTAAGTATTAAAGTGCCTTATACAATACTGTGTCCCTTATGGTGATGTCAAACCAAGATGTTAACTGATCAATTCACAGGTTATTTGCTGGTGCATACAGATTTTCAAAATAAAAAGTAAACATGTAGACTTAACAAAGTAACACTTGATGGGGGTTAGTGACCTGTCAAAGCTGCAGAATTTCTTGGCCTCAACCATAGAACCAGGACTAGAATTCAGGTCTGTTGATTCCAGGAGCTGCACGCACATTTCCATGGGAACCAATGCGATCATATGCACAAAACAGAAATACATTAAAACGCAGTGTTTCCCACCATTTACTATGAGGTGCTGGGAGAATTTAAATTTAGTAAGTTTATTTGAGTATGACTATTTAACCCTGAGGAAATACGAATAAAGATGCATATTTTAATACAAATTTTTAGAAAACCACAAAATAAAAAATATTCAGTGGAAATTTTTCGTTTCAGCGTTAACGTTTTTTTCTCCTCCCTGGTATGTGCCCCCATAGTGTTGCCCCTTGCTCTTTCAAAATCATTTGTGCAACTGCAAAAATGTAAGTTAAAAATGCCTGGAGAAGTTTCCTGACTGAATTGTTAAGCTAAGAACTGATTATATAGAATTTTACATAGTATACATAAATATATATGTCACGTATATTTGTGCGTATATATAAATATATTTATATTATAACAGATAATAAATAAATATAATATATTTATTATATATAAATATTGCATATTTATATATACACACAGAAATATGTATTTCTGTTTATATAATATATGCAAATACACGACACGTATTAAATATATATGTATTGCATGTATATATAGACATACACACACGTGCACATACACACACAAAGTCCCAGTCAAAGTTGGTTCTTCATTTTCTAAAACTTGCAGACCATACACTCATAGCCCATCCCTGGTTTCCTGCAGCTGTATTCTTTCCTGATCAAACCTTAAAAAAATTTTTTTTTGGACACAATCTAGCAATGAGGTTAAAGTCTCCAGAAAGCAAAGGGGCTGGTCAGATTCCTAAATTCTGCCCAGGAATAAGCTCCTTGCAACCCAGCGTGTGCTCTATCTCTTCAACGGCTTGATATTTAATCTCCTCAGGAAAAGCAACCAGCAGCTGATACTTTATTAATCCCAAAGCCTTGACCTTGCAATCTGATAAAAACCAGTAAATCAGCCAATTCTGAGTAAGACAAGCACCCAACACAACTGACTGTATTTGCATACCTCAGATTTTTGAAAGGGAAAAAAAAAAGTTTCATTCCAAAAACCAACCAACCAACCAACAACAACAATAAAAACGTCCTATGAATAAAAATATCGGCTGGGTGCCAATTCTCGTGGCTAATCGTTCGCCCAGAGGATTTTTACCCACCGAACCCCAAAGAAGCCGGACAGCCCAGCTTTAAAAGAGTCCACTCTGCGGTGGGTTCTGTGTAACCGTCCCAGGACAGGGGGGCGCTAACGGTTGAAAAGAATCACTGTCTTCCACTCTTCTACACCAGAAGGAGATAACGAGCAGGGCCCCACACAAGCAGAGAGAGAGGCAAGTTCGCGGCAAATAGAAACAGCACCTCTCCACTAAAAAAAGAAATTAATTGGATGATCACTTAGAACTCATGCTAATGCCCCGTCATCTCCCTGGCTCGGTGACACACGACGATTCACGGATCCTTGCCAGGCAACCACCCCAGACGCCGGCGTGTTCACTTACGACATTCACTGCGCGCTGTTCGCAGGTAGCCCTGGCTGAGCCTTCACCATGGAGACTCCCCACAAGAAGCTGGAGCGCTCCCGGGCTCAGGCGTGTTCTTTCTTCCTTCCAGAGGAGTGTGAAATCCCTAGTGCGGGAGTCGGAGAGAAGAAAAAGGAACAGGTAAATGCCTCATCCAATCACTCGGTTATCTCAACAAATGAAGTCTTGTGGTCCATGCAACTCATCGATAACTCACCCAAGACCACCTTCCAGTACCCTTTCCTTAAAAAATTTTGCTCCGGCCCCAGGAGACGCAGCGTGACCCCGTCAGCCTTTTCCCCCTGTCCCTCCCCATCCTTCCCTCCCACCCCCCACACACACCCATAAAGTTGAAGCCTGTTCTGGGGGAGTCCCGATGTAATCCCAGCTGAGAGGCGAACTTGCAACACGGTCTCATAACACGCCACCTGATTTTACTCTCTGCAAAAGGGAGGGAGCTAGGACTATCACCTCTTGCCATTTTCATACCTCACTGGGTTGTTGGGAAGATCAATAAGATCACTCTGGCAAAGTACTCACAGTTCCTGAGAAGAAAGGCACTATGTAAACGCCAAGTATTATTAGTGGTCATAAGCCTGTTACTGAGCTCTGAGCCAGAATTTAAAAGCCAGCTTTGGCTAGCCACCAACGGTCCGCTCTCCCTGGGGCACCCGAACGTGCAAAGAAGTCTGCATGGGCTGCTGTGCAAAAACTTCCCAGCCACGGAGGGGTCCAGAGAAGCCCAGCAGCGGAAACAGAGCCTTCTGGAAGCTCAGGGAGAAAGAAAGTGAAGGCCTGGAACAGAGCGGGAAGCAAAGGAAAGGGGGAGGGGGAGGGGTGTGGAGGGTGGAAGGTGGCTCACAGGGGCCTGTGCAGGCACATGGTTCTTTGGTCCCTGCCACTGGACTGCCTCCGATGGCTGGTTGACAGTGCTCAGTGCGCTGGAGGTTTGCAGGGCTGTGAAATTTTCCACTTGGCTATCTGCCATTCCCGCCCACCAAGGATAATACTTCCACACACACAGAAGTGGCACACCGAGGCCCTGCTGGAGAGGACTGGGAGAGTTTTTGTTTGTTTGTTGCTTTTAAAGAAAAGCCCTATTCATATCCCAATCCTTAATATTTTCCACACCTGGATGTCTTGATTTTTTTCCCCCTCCTTGAAGACAGAGCCAGGAACGGCTCTGCCTGGGCCGACACGATCAAGTTATTTTGACTCAGGTATTCTTGGGGGACTATGCTTGAGGTATGGGAACGTACGTGACAGGCTTTGGGGACCGTGAGAAACCTAGAATTTAAGTGCTGCACTGGCGCCCTGTTAGTTTCCCAGACAAATCATCCACGAACGAGTTCCCTTTCAAAGCCGCGAAGCACATGCCGAACACAGGCAGGAGGCTCGGGGCTAGCACTGTGGGAGTGACCCTGTTTTCGAGGGAAAAAGGCAGTCCTCATGCCCCCAAAAAGGCAAAAATGAATGACAGCAAATTTCCGATTTGGAATTGGTAAGACACTGACAAGGATACCTCAAAAAAACTAAGAAATGGAGAGAAGAAAATTAGGACAGAAGGGAGAAAGAAGGAATCTGCTACAGATATAATTAATGGGGGCTTTTATAGTGAATACAGTTTACAAAGTGCTTTCTCCTTCTTCTTGATTGAGGGATAATTGACAGATAACATTATATTAGTTTCGGGTGTACGAAGTGCTTTCATATTCATTCATTCATTCATTCACTCACTGGACAAATTTTTGCTTGGTTCTGCCTATATTCACCAGAGTCTATGTTCATAGCAGTGAACAAAACAGCCAAGGACCCGGCCTTTAAAGGACCCAGCTCACTGCATCAAGAGGGGCAGATAAGAACCAGCGTGTACCATTTGTAATCCATGTATGAAATTTGCAAATCAGATAGGCATTAGGAAGGAAAAAGAAACACTGTGATTTGCAATCATATTGGGGGTACCGCACTCGCCACGGGGGGGCTTCGGAAGGCTTTTCTTACAAAACGACCAGGTGAGAGAAGTTCGGCAGGAAGAGAACACAGCCTCTGCGTGATGTGATCTGACTGGACGTGTACGATTCATTTCTGGTATTTTCTTTTCTTCCCCCCGCCCGCCCTTTCCGGCCATTTCAGCTGGGTCTCCTTGATCAAGAAATGGGCCCAAGAACTGTTGTCAAGACCTTGAAATAAGAGTGGATTCTTCCTCCCAACTACCAGAACAACAAACACGAGTAATTTCTGCTAGAGGAGCCTGGTTCAAGACAGGTATTACATTTGATGTGACAGGACAGGAAGCCTCTGGTTTCCTAATGCATCTCATGTCACCCCATCATCACGGTGAAAGAGAAGGAAGCTCTCTGTTAACACCTGCACACCACAGCTGGAGTTAAGAAAACCCTCCCCCACCCTCCCCAAGGGCTAAAAACAGATCACATCACCCATAAACTTCTGCAAAAATCTTCCCAGTGCTTTGCAGGAGGTTCCGAATTTGCTGGTTTCCTCTTTACTATTAATATGTTTTTATTATTTTTCTCTCATAAACAGCCTTTATGTCTGTGTCTTGTGAGCCTTCTCCTTTGGTTCTCACCTTGGTCACCTGTTTATTTACCCAGGGAAGCAGCAGGATGAAAAGCATAAAAAAGCAATGGAAATATTGCGTTCATCTGAAGTGTTTTCTCGTTCCCTATCATCCCCGATCTGGTACAACTTAATCCTTCTGCGAAGGAAAATCAGCTAATTCGCTTTCTTCATCCTGCAAAACAAAGGCATCCTGGGACAGGTTCATTCATGTCCTCCCGGTGAATGAAGTTAAGTCTGAAAGTCTGTTTGAAACAAATAAGCCAAACTTCCACTCGAGTCTTGTCCCATCTCAAGACACCCAGGACAAAATGTCATTTCTCCTACAAGTTTCTCATATAACAAAAGACGTTAATAATACTTCAAGTTCAAAGTCTCGAAACACAACTCCTCGATATGACTTTGCAGTTTTGACAAACATCAGCAAACTGGGAAAGAAGAGACAGCAGGAGAAAGCACGTCTCGAATCCAAGCGGCCACTACCCCCACCATCAGACCTGGGAAATGATACCAGGCTGACAGTTGCATCCTCTGGGCCAGAGAAGAAAATGACACAATGCCAATGTCTCCTTTCCCTGACTGCCCACGGCACTTACAGTCTCTACCACACATTTTGACTCCAGGTCCTTTTCAATTCAGTACTCCATTAGACTGCCTTTCTATTCGCCACTGGATTTACTTAAGTCTTGAAGGTTCAAAAAGTTTATAAGCTCCTTGATGAAGGAAACCTTGCCATGCCTTTCTTTTGCAAACCCCTCACAGTGTCTAGTAGGAGAGCCTGCATTTAAATTAAATGAACCACAGCCAAAACCTGTTCTACGACTTAAACTTTACTCCAAAGGAATGCTCTATAGCTTATCATTTAAGCCCTTCTCTGGGGTCCTGTAGCTCCTATGATATCTATTATCTACATAAAAGCCCTCCGTGAATGGGAGAACAATTAAGTTACAACTTCCCCTTCTCTCTTTTGTTCTTCCAACCCATTACATTTGGAGTCATTAGCGGCTTTTCAACAGTTGCCATAAATATCCTTGATTCTCATAGCTTCCCAAGCCTCTGTTAAGGAAACCCTGGTGGTGTATGCAGGGGACATATGGGTATTCTGAGGCAGGGGCCCTTGAACCTAAATCATTATCAGAAAAATCTGGAGGTCAGGGCTCCTGGGTGGCTCAGCCGGTTAAATGTCTGTCTTTGGCTCAGGTCATGATCTCAGGGTCCTGGGTTCGAGCCCCACTGGGGCTCCCTACTTAACGGGGCATCTCCTTCTCCCTTTCCCTCTGCCCCTCCATCTGCTTGTGCTCTCTCCCTCTCAAATAAATAAAAAAATAAAACCTTAAAAAAAAAAAAAAAGAAAGAAAAACTTGGAGGTCTTATGAAGCGCCCAGAGGTCACAGATGCCTGGGTTCTCTCCTTCCCCCATGTCTCCTTCATTAGACCTGGGGTGGGGCTAGAGAACTTGCATCTCTAACACGTTCCCGGGTTTTGCTGGTGCCGCTGGTCCACGGACCACACTTTAAGAACCACTTGAAGCGGGGCGCCTGGGTGGCTCAGTGGGTTAAAGCCTCTGCCTTCGGCTCAGGTCATGATCCCAGAGTCCTAGGATCGAGCCCCACATCGGGCTTTCTGCTCTGCAGGGAGCCTGCTTCCTCCTCTCTCTCTGCCTGCCTCTCTGCTTAGTTGTGATTTCTCTCTGTCAAATAAATAAAATATTAAAAAAAAAGAAAAGAACCACTTGAAGCTAAGCCTGCTCTAAAGGTTAAGACTTCCAGTCAATGATCTAGCCAGACAGAGGCCACAAATCTTTCAGGTATATTTAATCACTCTAAGATGGCTACACTGGAAAGAGTAACACCTGTCAGGTCTAGAGAAGTGGCAATGGCAAAAACTCCCCAAAAGGCCCACATACCTTATAATCGGGGGAAATTTTTGTTGCTTTGGTGTTGGGCTGTTCTCTGCTCTCCCCCCTACTGGCTTCAGACCTATTTGGGTCAATTCTGCCCTTTATCTCCCCATCGGTCTTTTTCTTCTCTGCTGGAAACTTCTTGGCCAAAATACTCAGCCACTGCTATCCCTAGGAGATGTTCCCAGATGGCTGTTGCCTCTCTCCTGTTCACTACTGACCGTGAGAGTGCAGTGTAAATTCAGGGCTGGTATTGCAGCAGATAGAGCTCAACCTGCCTCCTAAAAGCAGTGGCCTTTCCCTCCCTGACTTCTCTTCCACTCTCTGGTTACGGCTTCTCAATAGTTCCTTCAATTTCCTTTTACTTTAGTTTAGTGGACTAGCATTTCTGCCTCAACAGTGTCTTTCTGGAGTGACCTCTCCCCCACACTTTTGTTATCTGGGTTGGGGTGGTCTCACACCTTGGGTCATGTGCCCTAGTTCTGGAAGATTAGAATACATATCCTTTCACTATGAGGACTGGTTTTAGGGACAGGCACATCATCAAAGCCAATCAGCTTCTCTCTTGGACACGCTGGACCATGAAAGTGTGGTCCCCAAGAGCTGTTTTTTTTACTCCCTTGTGAGGAAAACCCATTTGAGAATGAGGCTCTGTAACAGGGAGCAAAGCCAAAAGACAGAAAGTCCAATTCCTGATGATGGTGAGGTGCCTTGGATCCAGCCATGCCAAAAGTGAAATTTATTCCTGGATTTTTTAGTTATGCTGTGAGAGACAAAAATCCTCAGTGATTCCCTCGATGCCCAATGTCCCAGTGCACACACACCTTCTCCTAGTTTTTCATTCAAACACAAATTCAGCAGCTGCCACTGTAAGGTGATTTTGCAGCTAAAAGTAACGCCCCCAATCAATGGACCTTAAAAGAGAAAGGTCATCCTTGGTGGGCCTGACCTAATCAGGTGATCCCTCCCAAGGGACAGGCTCTTCCAACATTGAGATTCAAAATGAGAGGACATATTTGGGTTGGGGGGAGGCGGTTTGCACCCCATGAAAAGGTACCAGAGAGGCACCAGCTGACAGCCCTGGAATGGGGGTCTTAGACCCACAGCCGCAAGGAAATAATTTCTGCCAGTCACCACATGACCTTGAAGGAGGATCGCGGGCCCCCAATGAATATGCGGTCCAACTAACACCTTGATTTTGGCCTTATGAAACCCTGAATGGAGAAGCCAGCTCAGCCAGGATAGCTGCAGAAACCAAGACAACAGGGGTGTGGTTTGAAGCCCCTAAGTGATGGTAATTCGTCATGCAGCAACAGACCTCAACCAACCAGGACCTCTACTCATGCTTTAGAAAACAAATATATATGAGATACAACAAATTTGGGGTTTTTTTTTTTGTTTGTTTGTTTGTTTTTTGTTTTGGTTTGTTTGTTTGTTTAAATCACCTTGAATTTCCTTTGTCTCTTGTAACCAAAATATCCCAGTCTCTCGATTGCTCCCTGGCGGTACTAATCTGGTATCTTCCCATCACTCTGCTGTTCTTCTTTTTCTGCTTGTGTCCCCTCTTCTTATTCCTTCTAAACCTAGGGTATGTGTCCCCCAAAGGGACACACTCAGCCCTCTTCTCTTTCTTTACCAATTTCCTTTTCTTGCCTAGAGTTTTTCAACCTGTACCCTGGGCCCTGGCGTCTCCCCCCTTTCAAGCTGCTGGATGATGCCAGTCTCCAGAAATCACGTCTGTTTCAAAACTTCCCATTGTTGCCCCCAAGCCAGGGTTCCTCTTTTATTTCTGACTCTTGCTAACGGCGCCACTGTCTTCTTCTCTTCCTCCCTGTGCTCCTTGGCTGCTGAGTGTCATGGAGCCCGACCTCCAAGCCCATGCCGCCAAGCTGGCTCAGACCCCGTTCCTCCACCAGCCATTGGCTCCCTGGTCTTCTTGCCTGCAGTCTTCTCCCTGCGCACCCTGCGTGAGTCATCCCCGTTGCATCGTACTTCCTAAAGTAGATCAGATAATACAACCTCTCCACGCTGTACCATCACGGGTTCCTACAGTGAGTGGAAACCATTGACAGTCTGATGGTGGAAACCCTCACAGTTTGCTCACTGTGTGTTTTCCTCCTGATGCATCTCATCCCAGCCAGAGGCACTGCTCCTTCGTCTCTGAGCTCCCATTTCCACGCCACAGCTTGGAATCCAAGCCACGGCTCCCAAGGCCCGCACAAAGCCTCCTTTCCCCCTCACTCTGTCCTCCATCCTGCTATCTTAAAACTTTCTCACTCATCTGCGATTTTCGCTACCTATAGACAATCAAGGTCCAAAACCCCAGGATCCTCCTTCTGATGTACAGTCAGAAGGTCAATGCCTACATCATTCAACTCACTGTGCCCAGTCCTGGAGGACTTTTACCATCTCACCTCATCCCACAGAGAAGGGTGAGTACAGCACAATAAGGTATTTTGAGAGACAGAGACCACACTGACCTAACTTTTCTTATAGTACACTACGATTGTTCTACTTTGTTATTGGTTATTATGTTTTTTTAAATTTATTAGTTTACACATTATAATTAATAGATTACAAATAAATTTATCATTTGTAAATTGATTAATTTATACATTAAACTTTAGCACAGCTTTGCATGTATAGGAAAAAAAAGAAGTGTATCCTGGGTTTGGAACCATCCATGGTTCTGGGCATCCACGGGTGTCTTGGAATGGAGTCCCAGTGAAAAATGGGGCACTCTTGTGCCCTTTTTTTTTTAAAAAAAAAAAAGAACTCTGACAGTTTGTGAACTCTGACAGTTTTTTTATTCCTTTGCCTTAGGGTACTAATAATTTTATTCCTTATGTAAGAAAGATACCATTTCCCCAGTCGACTGCAGGAAACTATGAAGTCAGGGCTTGAATCTGCCTTCTTGGTTGGAGTGCTTTTATAAATGGTAAACACTTGATAAATATTTATCAGTGAACGGAGAATGGGATTTTTTACTTTCACTCTGACATGTCCTCCAGTCTCCTCTACTCTGTGGTTCCCAGACAGAATCGCTCCCTTTCTGGTGACTTGGGAGAAAAATCATTACATAAGCCTCTATGGAAACTGCTCAATCAGTGAAATGTTGGGCAAGAGCCTCCTTTTCCAACTCAGGACCAAAGCAGACTCTGTATTTTTGTTCTGAGAAGAAAGAGAAGCAACCGGCGCTGCTGGAAATTGCAGAGTTCAGAATCGCCTTCTCTGGGTAAGCAGGCTCAGCCCAGCAGGGTCCCCAGCCTCTGTCTCCATTCTGCTCACAAAAGAGCATAAATGTCAGTCACGGAGGCCCCAGAGCTCCTCTGTCCCCAAAAGGCAATGAATGTCAACGCAGAACTTTCCTGAGAGGATGGTGTCTGGCCCGATTTTAAGAAGAGCTGGAGGAAGGTGAAGGACAGCATGAAGGCCAGACGGAAAGAATTCTGAAGAATACGATGGATTCGTCACATCGTGGGACCCCTACTCAATCCACATTTGATGATTTGTGTGACTTATCCATTATCAAATCTTTTTCCAAACTGGTAATCCTTGGATTATGCATTGGGAGGCATCTGGGATATTTTCCCCTGATATTGACTGGTTTGTGTTTTGGTAATAAAAACTAAAATTAGTATGTGTCTAAAGGACACATCATTGGAGAGATACGTACACCGGGAAAAAATCCTCTGACCAAACTTAAAAAAAAATTCTAATTCCTGTTGATTCGTGCCATGGTTTCTCTCCTACTATGTAGCAGAGCTTATCACACAAAGGTAAGGCTTTGCCCACACACATTAGGCTCAGCAAGTGTCTATGTGCAGACTACGTCTCCTTACTGGCATAGATCAAAGTTTGCTAAGAGATAATAATTATGTATCCAGAGAAAAGTATGTGTGCATAGCATGAATAAAATGAAAATACAGATGAGAAACAAGCCATCCTCACTGAATAGCTATAGAACAATTATCTCTAGGAAATCATAATTTTTAAGACCAAGATGGCACGTACTCCTTGTTGACAATTTCTTCCCGGCCTTATTTGTTTAAAACTTGGCTCATGCAGGGTTGCCGGAGCCCATCAGAAGGCACTTCGCCCAGGACACGAAGGAATCTTGCTCCAGAAGCCCAGACAGCACACTGAGGCTCCACATTCTCTGGGTTACGAGCCCCTTTCCCACCACGATGAGTCACCACACACCTTCTCTCTGAGGAGTGCTGCCGAAGGGCTTGGTAGAAATGGGGAAGGTGGGGAGGGGTCCTCGCTTCATGGGTTCTTCACTCACAAAAACAATTACAAATCAGGAGCAGTGAGAGGGTCTCCTTTGGGGAGAGTGCTCTGATTTTAACTGGCTTTCCATTTCTGCTCTTTTGGCTCTAGGACAAAACTGAGTAAATTAGACCAAAATTTAGAACACAATTAGTAAACATTCTAAGAAAGAAATGTAAATATTTCCCTCTCGTTCTCTTTTGACATAATATTAGGAATGCTATGATAGCATCTTCATCTGATTTGGTCTGACTTCACAAAATACTTTATTTTGATGGGTCAAAGTAAAATGGCAAAGACAGAATCCACATACCCCTCCACCTCCCTACTTTTGAACAGATACAAGTAATAGAATTCACCAGAGGTATTCAAAACAGAACTCTGAAAGCATCCTATCAAAGCCACAACCTCCTTTCCATTTAATGAAATACTACTATGTGAAAACACGGCTACAACCAGGACCTCTACTCATGCTTTAGAAGTAAGTTTGAGTGTGGTTATGTGAAAAAGGATCTTCAAAGATTTTTTTTTATATTTGTTTTTTTTCCCCCATTTTATTTATTTTTTCAGCGTAACAGTATTCATTGTTTTTGCACAACACCCAGTGCTCCATGCAAAACGTGCCCTCCCCATTACCCTAAAAATAGAATTATTTTCCCAAACTCAAGATCGGCACAACTACCCAACTTCTGCAGAAGGTTCAGAGAAGAGGACTTTCTATAATTTTATTAGGAGAATCTCATTTGTCTTCCTTTTTGTCTGCTTTACTGAATTAATAAAGCCAACAAATATAAGGACCCTATGTATTTTAAAAAAATATTTATTTACTTGAGAGAGAGAGAGAGAGAGAGAGAAAGCATGAGTGGGAGGGGCAGAAGGAGAGGGAGAGAGAATTTCGAGCAGACTCCACACTGAGCACGGAGCCCAACGAGGGGCTCTATCTCACGATCCTGAGATCATGACCTGAACTGAAACCAAAGCTCAGATGCTCAACCGACTGAGACCCCCAGGGCCCCCCTCCCCCATGGCCTTATATTTTAAGCTCTTTTTCATAGTATTCCAAGTAGCTGCCACCTTGTTTAACTATTACAACTTTCTGATGCAATCAGAACAAAAGTATTGCAGGACAAAGGGGCTATTGTAAACTTCTCTCCTTTTAGAGGAGGCTTAATAAAACTATTCTAGCTTAAAACCTGAGATTTCAATGGGCTGAGCTACAAACACCAAGTAACAGAAATGCCACTTGGCATGAAGTCTGGGGATTACCTGTTGAAACACCAAAGGCAGGTATACTTTGATGTGGGTTACCTGGTGCTGGAGAACTACTAAGAAATACAATTATTCTTTTTTCTTTGAATCTGGAGGTGAAGACAGGATACCGTATTTGGAGTAAAGATGATCCACGGTGTGGTGGGGGGGGAGCCCGGGGAGGGGTGCTGGAGGACACGAGCATGCGCACTGGCCAGCTTGAGCTAGTTACAAGTTACACTGTCTAAAGAAAGACCTCCTATCCCACTTGCTACAATGTTCTAAGGCCAAACAAAGGGAAATACCAAGTATTATTTTCTGAGCAAAGGATAGCCCCCCAGCCTTGGGCAAGATGCAGCCATGATTTGCCTTCACAGTCCTGAAACACCATCAAAATACCTAATGATGGTGTTTCATCAAAAATCCTAAGGGGTTTCTTGACATACTGAGCATTCTAAAAGTTTCCTACATCTCTTTAAAGATAAATATTAAAAAACTCCACAGGCATAGCAACATCTGTCACATGGCCCAAGAACACACATTCTCAGGGAACAGCATTACCCGTCCCCCCCCCACCCCCATGTCTACCAGAAGAAAGAATAAGGGGTTTTCTCCCCTCCTCCTTCAGCCTCTGGGTTTAGGGGTTTATCCTCATATCATGGCTCAGGGGATTCTCACACTTAGCAGCTCCCAACATATCCAAGAAGGAGAAAATCTCTCGCTCCTTAATTGTTTTGTCGAATAAGCTCTCAAAAGTTCATTTTTGTTACCTTTTTTCAGGCAAAATAAGAGGCCTTTTACAAAAATTCTATTGCTAAAACAATGGCATTCTCCCGGGAATGACTTCGTTATGGAAATGAAGTGACAGCTTCTTTTATCTAACCAGGCAGAAAGTCTGCATTTATAAAAGGCATTCAGAGCACTCAAGTGCTGTGTGTGGGCGAGGAAAAATGCTATTTTTAATTCAGATTGCAGCATTC
Source organism: Meles meles (assembly GCF_922984935.1). Lineage (NCBI taxonomy): Eukaryota > Metazoa > Chordata > Mammalia > Carnivora > Mustelidae > Meles > Meles meles. The sequence goes on from NC_060070.1 coordinate 142,749,246, forward strand.
CTCCCATACAGGTCTTTCAGATAATCATAATCATAATAATACTGATCTACAAAGAAAAAAAAAAAGATTCCCATTTCTGCTGACCCCAGCAGAAAAAGAGTGGAAGGGGAAAAAAAAAAAAAGGAAAAAAGAGAATGAGAAATACCATTTCCTTCCACATGTGGACCACTCCTTAGACTCAGAGATCAATGTCTAAAGCTTTCAGAGCAATCTATTCTCCAGAATTAAAAGCACTTAAGCTCTGTGAGTAACAGCATCCCATCTCACACACATTTACATTTTTGTACGTGTGACTTTCATTGTGAGTCTGCAGGAATCACCTGGGCCTGCCAGGAAATACTGGGTGAACTCTTCCATCTGTCCTCAAGTGTTGACAGTCCTTGGTGATGCAGTGACAGAGGAGTCCGTCTATGGGACACGGCCACGTTGGAAACCCGACGTCTGATTTCAAAACCTGGAAGGCCCCTGAGGAACCAAGAGGTGTCTGAGCTTCTGTCTGTGCAAATGCAGAGCCTTCCAGGTCAGATTATGGAATCTACAGATGGACACTGGCAGACAGTCTGCCATGTTCCTCCCAATGGCTCTACTGGGACCAAAGCCTGAGGAGGGGTGATGGATGGAAGTTCTGGTAGGGAAGAGGCGACCAGCGTAGATGACGCTGCAGATGTATGACAATTGGAGAGAAAAAAAAAGTGTAGCATCAGAGTGGAATTCCAAGGCTAACGGATGAAACAAGACCTCCAGTCATGGCTAAGTGACTGGTTTACGGCCCCTTGAGCAGAATGAGAGATGAGACAACAGACAGGGTCAGAGAGAGATTTTGTAATCGAAGTAAAAGTCACGGTAAAACCATTTTAATCATCTGTGAAGTGTACAATGCTGTGGTTTTTACCATTAGCTCATTCCAGAAGATTTTCATCATCTCAGGAAGGAACTCCATACTCACTCTCCATTCCCATCTCCTCCTGTTCCTGGCAACAACTCATCTACTCTCCGTTCTATGGCTCTGCCTATTCTGGATGTTGCCTATAAATGGAGTCCTGTACTATGTGGCCTTTTGTGCCTGCCTCCTTCCACTTAGCATCCCATTTTCAGGATTCATCTAGTACTTTGTTCCCTTCCTGGCTACATAATAGTCGGTTGTAGGTAAAGACCACATTCTGTTTCTCTGTCAGCGGATGGACATTTGGGTTATTTCCACTTTGTGGTTATTAGGAAGAATGCTTTGAACATTATTCTACCTACTATTGTTTGAATGCCTGTTTTCAATTCTCTTGGGGGTACACTGAGGGATTGCTGGGTCATGTGGTCATTCCATATTTTATATTTTGAGGAGACACCAAACTGGTTTTCCACACTGGCTGCACCATTTTCTGGAAATGTATGAAGTCTCCGATCTTCATTCTTTACTGACATTGGTTATTCTCCTTTTATTATTCATTATGGCCATCCTGATGGGTATGAGGTGGGATCTCACTGTGGTTTGGGCTGCATTTTCATAGCCACTAATGATGCTGAATGTCTTACCAATGTGCTTGGAGGCCATTTGTATATCTTCTTTGGAGAAATGTCCATCCAGTCCTTTGTCCTTTTAAAAATTGGGTGGTCTGTCTTTTTGTGGTTCGGTTCTGAGAGTTCTTTATATATGGTGGAAGCCAGACTCTGATCAGATACATGATTTGCAAGTATTTTTTTCCCATTCTGCAGGGTTGTCTTTTGACTTTCTTGATAGTGTTTTTTGAGTCACGAAAGTTTTTGATTTTGATGAAGTCCAATTTATCTATTTGTTGTTGTTGTTGTTGTTGCTTGTGTTTTTGGTATTCCACCGAAAGATCCACTGCCAAACTCAAGGTCATGAAGATCCACTCCACTGTTTTCTTCTAAGAGTTTTATACTCTGGCTCTTACATTTAGATCGTTGGCCCTTCTTACTTAATCTTTTGTATGTGGTGTGAAGGGTCCAGCTTTTTTTTTTTTTTTTATGTCTCATCTGTCCTTCCCAGATGTCCCAGCACCACTTGTGGAAAAGAGGTCAAAGAAGTTTTGAGTATAGAATTATTTTAATCTGTTCTCTTTCAAAAAGGTGTGTGTGTGTGTGTGTGTGTGTGTGTGTGTGCGTTTTGAAAAAAAAATTAGCAAATTACCTTTCAATGACTTTATGGGTACAGTGAATACATCCCACATTTTGAAGATATAACAAATTTTCGACGGTCCTGACTGAAAAGGACCATAATCCTGAGCTTCGGAGGAAGAATGAGCTCTTAGGTGATGCTTTTGTAGGGACTAATTTCCAAAAGCAACAAGGAGCTTGAAATGGTTTGGTTTTCTGTTCTTTTAGCTCCATTTGTTTCCATGTCTATTCCCCTCTAGTGAATTGCTTTAGTCCTTAGACATCTAAACACCTCTGTTCTCTTCCCCACCCCAATACCCGCCTATTATTAAGAGAACTTAATAATCTAGTTTATAGTGAGCCAGACATAATATACATCGAGTATGATGTCCAAATTCCAGTTTTAAGCAAAAAGAATTAAAGTTTAGAATTCCAGGCACCATCCATTCAGCCACTGGATGAATGGGAGACTTTCAAATCCCCCTCCAGCCTCATTGTTCAAACTTGTCGCACACTGAGATCACACGGGGAGCTTTAAGAATCCTGAGGCCTGTGATCACCTGCAGAGACCCTCACTTAATGGATCCGGGGTGCCGCCTGGGCAATGGGGCTCTAATGTACAACCAGAGTGGAGAGCCAGTGCCCTAAGTCAGTGGTCAGAAGAAGCTCCTGACTCCCCCACCCTCAGAGCCAGCCTTCCTGGCCACCTCACACCACTTGCGGTGTGTTAGGGATGTACATTCTTCCATTTCCATTAAGTTTTCTCATTTTAAAACTAACAAAAACTGAATTTCTTCTATTAGTTCTCATTTAGTCTCCCCCCCCCCCATGCTGTTAGTATTCCTAATGACCAGGGACAAAACCAACTGAGAGATTAAGCAACAGCCCCAGAGCTCGAAACTTCCAAGTGGCGGGGAAATGGATTTCAGTGAAGTGGATTTGCTACCCCGAAGTCTGTACCGTGTAAACCCTCTCGGTAATTTTAGAAGAGCCAACCACGGGGTGCCTGGATGGCTCAGTGTCCTTCGGCTCAGGTCCTGGTCTCAGGGTCCTGGGATCGAGCCCCGCATTGGGCTCCTTGCTCAGCGGGGAGACTTCTTTCCCCTCTCTCTCCGCCTGCCTCTCTGCCTACTTGTGATCTCTCTCTCTGTGTCAAACAAATAAATAATTTCTTTAAAAAAAAAATGAGCCAACCGTTAGGAGGAGGGTCCTATGATTTGGTTCCAAGACCCACAAAGAGAACAGCCATTTCGCATCTTCCATCCATCACTCATTTGGTAGGATGGGCCTGAGGGTGTACCCTCACTGAAGAGAACAGTGGTATCTACTGTCCTTTCTGTTGCGTGCGTGCGTGTGTGTGCGTGTGCGTGTGCGTGCGTGTGTGTCCATACAAGGGAAGTGGGCCTTGGGGGTATATCTGAATTAAGGAAGATATGACATGCTTCCAAAAATGCAGCTGGGTCAGGTTTTCAAAGACAGCTGGGCAGCAGTCATTCTTTCCAGTATTTTGATAAGACTGGCAACAGGCAACGATATACCTTTATTACGGTGCATGAATAACAAACACTGAGGGGACTAATTCTTCCTTCCTTTGTGAATTTAATCTGATGCCCACATATGATTACAAAGTTCCATCGCTGAAGACAGCAAGGCCAAAGGATATCAGGCAAAAATCCCCAACCCTCAAATATTCAGGTTCTTGTGGTGGAGAAGGTACAACACCCTCAGAATATCCTCTTGCCTGCCGAAGCACAGGGCACACTCACCAACCTTCATACAATAGCAGAATAAAGTCAGAATTGGTAAAAATCTATTGGTAATGGCAGTAAAAGCTAGGAAATGGGTTTCAAATCACTCTTTCCTCCTCAGACATGTGCACTCAAACCAATGTGTGCGTCTGGGCACGCCTGCTTATGTAAACACATGCATGAGTGTGTGTGTGTGTGTGTATGAACGTGTGCTCACATGCACACACGAGGCTTGAAGGAAAAATACAGTTCGGTCCTGTCATTTTTTCATAGGTCTCATTTACTTATCCTTAAGAAAAGCAGTGGTGGGTACACAGCCTGTGTCCGACAGAAGGAAGCTGGGAGAATTTCTGTCCAAAGGACTCAGAGGCTAGAAAGCAGGAAGGATTTGCTGAATGTCTTCTTAGGCCAGGATCAGAAGTGCGTTAGATGTGAAAAGTTTTTACAAGTGGGAGTTGTACCTGCTTGTCTCCTAATTGTAGTGAATCTGTCAACTTTCTTTCCAGCGTATCAAGACTTTACTCTTCAAAATCATTCTCAGTGTGCTCTGAATTGCTGTACTTTTAAGCTAACGACTTCTCAAAGTGCTGTTTAAAGACTGACATCTTCAACCACATTTCAGGCTGAGAAGATACCTAAATCTGCAAAGTCTCATTGGTTCTTGAGAGTGCTACTTTAAAAAATACACTTGACAGCCAATCTCTCGGAAATGATTTGTGCAGAAATTGTGTTCAAATTACTTCACGCCAAGACATTTAAGAGAGAATGTGGTTTTCTTTGTAATGGGCTAAAAATAATGATATCCTTTATCTTCAACTGAACATGTACATATGTTGTATAAGCTGTTGCATTTAAACAAATTGAAAAACAGTAGGATTCTGGCTCTAATCCATAAAGAAACAAAACTTGCCCAGAATATCGTGTTAAGCATTAAAACAAAATACAATTCACTGTTATTTTCTACGAAGTTCAATCCTACATAGTCAGACATGTCAACCAGGTCCACGGCATCGAATTAGAAAAGCCAATATCTTAACCACACATGGGAAACAGGGAAGAAAAAAAAAAACAACAAAAACCAGCTAGTGCACTCCAGTTTTTACATAGGGGAAAAGAGAGTAAGGAGAAAGTTCATTTATATTTCTACAAATTGCTTTTGAGTGAGTGGACAATATGCTATCGAACTTGACCTCATAGAAACAGCGTGCAAATCAGATCCCTACAATAATTCCCCATTAGACATTTCATTGAGTGTGTATCATGTGCAAAGCGCTGCTAGGTGAGATGCAAGGTTCAGAAATGAATAAAACATATCCATTGCTTTAAATTCAGGATATCGATTTTTTAAAACAAAAAGCTAATTATAACCAATTCTAATAATTTTTGGTTAGTCCTCTTTGCCAACAGCAGTATTTTTAAATGTGTGATTTGGTTCTTTTTTTTTTTTTTTAAGCCACAACCCTATCTTCAAAGGAAATTTTGCATAGAAACCCACCAGGGAGTCAAAAATCCACATATAACTTTAACTCCCCCAAAACTTAACTGCTAATAGCTTAGTGTTAACCAAAAATCTTACCAAAAGTGTCAACTGACACTTTTTTTTGTATGTTGTATAGATCACAGCTGTATTCTTATAATAAAGTAAGCTAGAGAAAGTGTTATTAAGGGAAAATACATCTACTGTCCTGTACAGGAAAAAATCCAGAAAAAAGTGGACCCACAGTTTCAGTCTGTATTTTTCAAGGGTCAACTATACATAAAACAAATAAAATGGAGGCCATTCATGTTGACCTACATTGGTTCCCCCACCTCTCCACCCATCATAACCAAGGACTTCTGAAGGCAGCCCTTGGAGGTTAGGGGGCTTTGAGGAATCCTTAGCCCATTGGAGAGTGCGATCTGACCTCCATTGGTCTGAGGAGTCCGTACTCCTCAAACATGGCATCAGGGACCTTCTATGCTTTGCTCCTTTACTTCTCTGCCTTATAAGCTCACCACCCCTGTCCATGACGCGTCATTAGTGATGGAGAACCAACTGGTCACTGTGAACACTAGGTACCCTGTTCTTTGTTCCCCACGCTTTGTTCATGTTGTTCCAAAGCAGGTGATGCCTTCATGCCCCTCGCCTATGTGGTGAGAGACGCCCCACAACTCTGCACACGTGGACACCATCTTAACTCCGTATACGCGTTCACTTTTGCCCTACCGTGCTGGGTGGTAATCATCATGCCGCCTTCACCGAAACTAACTCATGAGTATCTCAAAGATAAAGAGGATACTGTATTTATAGTCTACTCCAGCTTTCAGCACAGGTCCTGGCACATAATATGGGATTCGCAACTGTTGAGTAAATGAATAAAGATGGATAGATGGATGGACGGACGGAGGAGGGACGGATGATATGGCTTGCTGTTCTTTAATCAAACTGGTGGGAAATATTTATAAGCATACGTATATATTGAATCCATATTTTTCTAAAACTTGTGATAAAGTACACAGAACATAAAATTTGTCATCTTAACCTTTTTTAAATGTACAGTGCAGGGGCATTAAGCACATTCACACTGGGTACAGCCATCATCACCATCCATCTCCAGAATTCTTCATTTTGCATAACTGAAATTCTTATATATATACATACACTCAAGAAACTCTTCATAACGTAGTTTAATGATCTCGGGTGTGGAATGCCCAGCGTCTTCACTTCCCCTTTGCCCCCACCTGCTGTACAGCTCATGCCTTTTCATCCACAGTTAGGATGTTCCTTTGTGAGAAATGTGGTCAATGTCGTTGAGGCATGTGGTCAGTGAAACTCCTGGCTACTAGTTTAGCTAATAGCTAGCTGCTTAAGTTGTTCAGAATGAATTCTCTAAGTTGTTTTCCTAAGCCCTCCCTGATTCTTACCACTGTGAATTGTTAAGAGTCAGCTTTCAACCTGGGGACTGCTTTGGGCTTCATGGAAAGCCCGCTTTTAAGGAGGACGTGTATAACGGAGCCTGGAAACAACACACATAGCCTCTATGTGACATCCACGTGAGTTTTTCGTATTTGGACATTTCTGAACTTAGAACTTGTTTTACATATGATGAATATATAAAAAAGTGGTAGCATTTCTATACACCCCCCCCCCCCCCCCGCAAGGAAACTAATCATGAAATCTGTGGTGCATCTTATTATCAGGGCATCAGAGAAATTAGGGCAAGCTGGTAAATATTTCATATTTGTACAGGAAGATTTTTAGTCTAAAACGTTGGCATATCACGATCCCACTTCCAATCCGACACGTAGAGGAGTCTAAGGCAAAGAAGTAAAAGGACTTGAAGGGGTGACAAGTCACCCTGGTGAACGGAGGGAGGCTGGCAGTGGGCAGCAAGGGACCCAGACATGAGGCCAGGATCTAGTACCAACTGCCACCCCATGAAAATCTCTCCCCTCCTCTGGCCTCAGGCTCTCCATGTATAGATTACATGGGGCAGACTAAAATTCAAATAGAGTTAAGCTCTTCCTGACCTCCTTCCTCTACCAACATCCAGTACCTCTCTGACACTGCTCTAGAGTCCTCACCAGGACACAAGCTCAAGGGCCAACTGGTCTCCGTGGCATGGTTGGTTCTGGCTTCAGATAATGGGTAGAGCCCACCTCCTCCTGAGTTCAGCTCTCCGACTCCCACTTTTGAAGCACTGTAATTCTAGCTCTGTTTTCCAACTTGGATTATCATTACTGCTTTCTACCTTCCCCAGCACCTAATTAGGTACCCCTCCAGGGAACCTAGGCTGTGTGAGGGGGCCAAAACTTGGCCAGACACAGCCTACAGTTCTCCCTCCTAGCTGTGGTCAGCCCGGATGCCGAGACACACATGAGGAAGTCACTCGATCCTTGCTTGAAAGAAGGCATCATATCGGTGCCCCAGATGTCCACCTTCTTGGCTGATAGGCCTATCCTCTGCCAAGTTTAACTCGCTGGAGCCATAGCACCGGAACTTCCTTCACCAAGAAATAAGACAACAGCATGGAAAAGGTCCCCATCGGTCTTGCCTAGGGTGCTGGTATCAGTACTATTTTTGAGCATTCTAACATTAGGTCAGGCTGGACATCCCAACCCTTAAAAAGTTAATTAGGGAAAGAACGCACGTAGGCTTTATTTGAGAGGAAAAGTGCATTGGCAGCGTCTAAAATAGGAAAGTTAAATACAGCAATGAGATCTTGAAATTTCCCCTTGCAAAAAAGGGGGAGGGTGGGATTTAACATGAACACAAGCCAGATTTGCTGAAAAAGCAGTCTTTGTTCCTCAACAAAACCGAAGCTGACTCTTTACAGAGTACTTACATTTCCTGAAATATTGTACTATAACTGACCCATGGACATTGTTACAAGGCCCCTATTCCGAAAGCATGTTCAGAGAGAACCAACAGTAGATAAAGAAAGCAATTTAGGGCCTCAGGGATGACTTCCGATGATTGAGAACATAAACTGTGACAACTGCTATCTTTTAAATGTTTAAGTAATTTTAGTGTTGCTTCAATTGCCAGACTACGTAAGTTACCAAAAAAACCAAAAACAAACCAAAACAAACAAACAAAAAAAACCTCTGCTTTCTGTGGGTGGAAGAGAAAAGGAAATTAAGAATATTCCTATCATGATGCGCACGGACAGAGTCATACATAGAATTGTGGAATCACTCTCTTGTACACCTGAAACTAGTATCATGCCATATGTTAACTCTACCGGAATTAAAATTAAAAATTTAAAAAAAAAGTCTCTGCTTTCCCTTAGCCTCCACATGCCCAGCGACCGGGAACGATATTCCGCGAACAGCACACTGTCCCACCGCCTCCCATGAGAAATACGCCTCAGTAATTCTCTCCTGTTCTTCCTCAGCGGGACGGTGTCTCGTCCCAGGCTGAGAGTATCATGGTTTTGGCAGAGAACTGACTGAAAAATCTTGGCACCAGGGCTTACTATAAGCTGAGTTTACGCAGGCATGGAAGAACATCGGAAGCCCTGGGAAAATAAGAAATATTTCTAGGCTAACAGAGAAGTTGGCCTTTTCTCTGCTGATTTGTTTTCATTTGCTCACATGCTCTGACTCATCCCTGGAGCAACGCAGAGAAGGTCCATCTTTTTAGTAAGCATCAAATCAGAGGGAGGAAGAGTTTTAAGGAACATTGTCATTTGGGGGCTGTAAGATTTTTGGTCTCTAGTATGGTTTTATTGAATCCTTTGACATAAGTAAAGTTGGTGCTCTCTCCTCACCATCTCTCTGTTGTTTTTTTTTTAAATTTCCAGAAAATAAGATATTCTTGTGTAGGTCAGACCACTGAGCAGTAGTTCAGAAAAGAATGATTTTAGCTTTAATTGCTCTCCTCACTCCATATTTAACGGTGGCAAAGACATGTAAATTCACTGGAAAACGGGGAATCCATTTATATGTTGAGTTTAAAAATATTAATGTCTTATTCAGAAGTGTTAAGAGGATCGATGAGTTAATGTTGGTAAATCACGTTGCAATTCCCAGGTCAAAGATGTGAAATGAGCATTATCATTATTTGTTTCAGTGGAATCTCAATGATGGACTATGGTCTAGTGGGTCTAATTAGGATTTTTAAAAGCCCATTAACCTTAAGATAAGAGGGAGAACTTGTTTGCAGTATTCACTTTTACCTAAGCGAGTAAAGCTCATGTCCATGATTATTAAAAACATTACCCAATACCATGTAACAATTTGATACAGGTAAAAATTAAACAAAGGTTGTGTGGATATTTGAAAGGATGGAAGGATGGATGGATGGATGGATGGATGGTTGGCTACACAAATGGCCAGCTGGCAACCAAAAATATTATATTATTATATGAAGGCTACTTCTATTAATATTCTATTAATATCCAATATTATATTAAGGCCACTTCTTTAGAACCCTGTTTTCCTAGTCCCAATTATCCCTGGAGAAACAGATCTTGGAATATAATGGATTTAAATTACAGAACTGTATTTTGTTTGGGGTTATTATATGTCATATATAGTCTGGGGTTGGGAATTCTGAGATAACGAAATCCTTTTGTTCACTAACTGTTGCTTTTCTGTTTCTCTGTTGTTAAACTGATAAAACAAAGATTTCCTATTACATTGTACTCAGAAATCCTGGACTCGAGGAGCTGCTTGATATTAATGAACAAATAGATGGGTGAACAGGTAGGTAAGAGGTATCACTCAATCACACTGTTGAAGATCAGAAGGAACATTGAGAGATGTCTCATGCCACTGGGAAAGACTAAACTTCAAACATGCCAGACCTGTATGATTCTTAAACATTTATGAGCAATGGGCTCATTCACTAGAGTAGCATTCAAGGACTTTTACTGTGTGGAAACTCTTCCTTCCACTTGAGTCTCCAAAGTCAGGTTTATAATTTATCCTGTAAGCCTGATACAAGGTAAGGTTTTCCCCAAACTCAAAAAAGAATGACTTCCCTTAATTTCTGAGTCTTTATAAAGCTTATCATATTCTTTGTTGCTCAATAAATTCTCTCTGAAACAACAAATTTCTCTTTACGGGGAAAAGATAGTCCCTTGGAACCGCCTGGACCAACTGCTGGTTTTGTATGCTTATAAAAGTCAACTAACAGAATTATTATTTTTTTTTGAGGAAGAAAATAACTTCAACTAGTAATTATTCTTGGAGTATGACTTTACACAGCCACAAACACTGGATGTTATTATAAATTTTAAAAAGCATTATAAAGATTGCTTTCAAGAGCAATACAATAAATGGAAGCTGTATAATTCATGAATAGATACTCACTAGAAGAATGGAATAATACCAGTTGGGACTTCTATTGTTACAGTAACAGTTCCTAATATATCATGCCTCCCTGTGTCCATGGTCACATTAATTGTGAGCTTGACGATGTGATCTGCTTTGGCCAGTAAGCTATACAAATGTAACCTGTACATCTAGGAATGGGTGCCTGTGGCTGGGAATAAAATTCCTGGTGATAGCATCCCACACAGGTTCAAAACACAGCACAACTTTCAAATGACACAGATGAAAGTCAAGATGATGTCCTTCGGAGAACTGTGTGAGATGATGGACAAAGTGGTTCAAAAGATGATGAAGATACAGTACCGAAGATGAAGGCTGCAAATGAATTATTTCATGTAGTAGGAAAGCACACAAAAGCAGTATTTCTAAATCAATCTGTATAAGATTTCAAACATGTTTGTGAGACTAAGTAGTTTAAACAGAAATCTAATGGCTTTATCTAAATTTCCAAGTTCTTAGATGCTTACGGTTAACTTGGCATAAAAACTCATTGAAAGGGTGCCTGGGTAGCTCAGTCGGTTAAGCATCTGACTCTTGATTTTGGCTCAGGTTGTGATCTTGGGGTCGTGGGATCGAGCCCCATGTTGGGCTCCGCACTCAATGGGGAATCTGTTGAGATTCTCTCTCTCTCTTTGCCCCCCTCCCACTCATGCACATTCTCTCTCAATCAATCAATAAGATCTCAAAAAAATACTTGATTAAAAAAAGCCCAAATTCATTGAAAAGATGGGAGATGGCTTAAACTTGAACTTTATGGTGTATCTCAGGCCAGACCTCTTCTTGATCTGTAGACCTGAAGACTGAACAGCCTATCTGAAATACCCACTAAAAACAATGTCTCACCACCTCATACCCATTAGGGTGGTCACTATCAAAACCAGAAAACAGTAACTGTTGGCGAGGATGTGAGAAACTGGAACACTTGTACACTGCTAGTGGGAATATAAAATGGTGCGGCCACTTCGGGAAACAGTACAGGGGTTCCTCAAAAAATTAAAAACAGATTTGCCATATGATTCAGCAAATCGACTTCTAGGTATATTCCCCAAAGAATTGAAAGTGGGATCCTGAAAAGGTATTTTGGTATTTGTCCATCCATGTTCACAGCAACACAACATGTTCACACAACAGCCCAAAGGTGGAAGCAACCCAAGTGTCCACCAGGGGATAAATGGATAAATAAAATGTGTGTATGTGTGTGTGTGTAATATTATTCAGCCTTAAAAAGGAGGGAAATTCTGTCATATGCTACAATATGATAAACCTTGAGGACACTATGCTAAGTGAAATAAGCCAGACACAAAAGGACAAATATGGTATGATTCCACTTACATGAGGGGTCAAGAGCAGTCAGACAGACAGAGAAAGTTGAGTGGTGGCTGCCAGGGGCTGGGGGAGGGAGGAAGGACTGTTGCAGTCTGATGAGTGTGGGGGTTCCAGTTTTGCAAGATGAAAAGAGTTCTGGAGACTGAATGCACGACGTGAACGTACTCACCACTACTGAACTGTAATCTACAAAGGCTTTATGACAGCAGAGTTTAGGAGTATTTTGCCACAATTTTTTTAAAAAAATCTCATGTATACCTTAAACTCAACATTTTCCAAACTCTGCTCTGTGCCTGTCCTCCCCATCTCTGTGGGTGGTGCATTCATTTTATGAGTTGCTCAAGCCCGAAGCTGGGGAATTCTGGTGATCACCACCACGCCTTTGTTCACATCAAAAATGCACATGGTATGCACAGCTGGCCTTAAGAATGAACTACATCATGAACCCATCTACTCCTCTTCTGACTCTACTGCTATCAATCAGGTCCAAACCACTATTGCTTCTCCTCTGGTCAACTGTAGGTTTTCTACCCTATTGCCCTGTTTTTCTTTGTCACCCTCCAATCCACCTTGCATGTTTAGACCCTGCATGACTTTCTAAGCATTTAGAATAAAACTGAATTCCCTTGCCAGATACAAGGCTCTGCACTATCTGTGACTTGTCTATTCTAACATCAATCTCTCCTACTCTTCTCCCAGCTCACTCTAGCTTCCAGCAACAGTGGTTCGAGTTCATGATCTCTGGATGTTCCCAGCAAACCTCACCTCAGGACCTTTGCATATGCCATTCTCTCTGCCCACATTCTCACTCCCACAGTGTGACCTTCTTGATCTAAAGTCATCTCCAAAGAAAGCCTTTTCTTACCCATCTGATCTACATAGACTCCCCCATCTTGTTCTTCTTTTGCATGTGTGAATGTGTGACTGTTCTCTCCTCTTCGTTTCTAATTATATTTATTTGTTTACATGTCTATTGTCTGTTTCTTCCAGTAGAGTATAAACTCCTGGGAGCGACATGGCACAAATAAATTCATAGAGAATAATGTAGACACTGAAAAGTGTCATGAAAACAGTAAAGCAGGGTAAGAAGACTCGGTGCTATTTTAGATAGGACAGACAAGGAAGGCCTCTTGTGACGTTTGAGTATTCATCCGGGTCATTTTCCTGTTTGAACACATTCGAGAGCTCAGCTGACTTTCCCATTTAGGATTATGGTGCGACTGTGCTCCTCACCATCCAGGACCGGAATTCAGATGTTCTCCAGGGAGCCCTCGGATCCCCCTGCACTCCTCTTTATCCTTCATTCTCCCATTTGTTAATATGCCTCATGCTATCCGCTCTGTCCCTTCCTGTCCGGAAAATGACATCACTCCCCGTTCCAGTCTATTCTACATACATGGGCCAAATTAATCTTGTTTCAATCAATTCACCTTGTTTCAAAATCTCTCATGGCTGGTTCCCCTTTGCTTCCCAAGTCCAGACTTTTCACCCTAGATTTCCTGATAGTTCACAACAGGACTTCAACAAGCCTTTCCAGTGTCTCGTGCTTTCCCCATCACAAGCACATGGTGGCTTCTTGTTCCCTGCACATACTCTTCATTTTCCAGAACCTGTACTTTCTGACTCGTTTGCCTTTGCCACACTTACCTACCCATCCCTGTCACAAATGAACCCAAATCTCTGGTCCCATTTCAAAATCACCTTCTTCAGGAAAATTTTTCCTAATCTTTCCAGTCAGAAGTGATCACATTAAGCATGTTGTAAATTTTATTACACATATTACCACATTCTGTTTTTTTAAGAAGATTTATTTATTTGAGCAAGAGAGAAAGAGAGCATGCATGAGCAGGGGGAGGGGGAGGGGGAGACTGAGAGAGAGAATCCTTAAGCAGACTCCCCCACTGAGGGCAGAGCCCTATGTGGCGTGCGATTCCAGGACCCTGAGATTAGGACCTGAGCTGAAATCAAGAGGCAGATGCTCAACTGACTGAGCCACCCAGGTGTCCCATCACATTCTGTCTTAATGCCATAATTACTTATAGACTCTCTCCAGTCCCTTCGAGGACACAGACTGTCTGCCTGCATCACTAACACCTTGTTATTCACCAATTACTTTGTTGTTTCAAGTGTGGTCCCTGGAAATGCAGAATCTTGGGCCCCAAGTCAGACCTACAAGAGTCAGCAGCTGCCTTTAACGAGATTCCTAAGGTGATGCCTACGTACTTGACCGCAGCCACAAGAACCACTCAGGAGCCACTTAACCGGCTGAAGTGACGAGAAAAACAAGATATCAAAACCAAAACACGATTTACATAATTCATTCAAAGATAATTGTGAGTGACTAATGCTTTCACTATGGAAAACCCTATCAAAACTGTATAGACGGCAGACGGTTAACGACATCAACCTTCTGAGGGAGGAAAACAAATTTTGCGTTGGCCAACTACAGAGCTTGAGAAGGTTTTGCCGTTTTGTAAAGCTTGTCTGTGTATGGGTGGGAAGCCAGCACAGGACTTGCCCACTCCTGCCAATGGCATCCGTCTCCTCCTGGAACGGATTGGTTGGCTGTGAAAATCCTCGCATCGGAGTCTCAGAGTCTGGTGTCCCATCCTGCAGATTTACAACTGGGATGTGTCACAGGAAGATTCATCCTAATGTGACAGAACAATAGCACTATCTTCTCTGCTCTGTAGCGAAGCTTCTGATTTTTTCCCTACGTGGAAGACAGATCACGATCAGGAGACACAGGCTCAACCCCTGAGAAGTGGGTGCTTCATTCCGTGAGGAAACAGGAGGTAGGGGAGTCTGGAATGACCTTCTACAAGGGCCCCCAGGCTGGCCACTAGAGGGCACTGCGACGTGAAAGCAATTATCCTGGCTTCCTCATTCCCACAGACCATGTTCTGCTTGTGAATTAAGAGCACCCCGCTTCAATCTTCCACTCCCCCCCCCCATAAACGGGCACGGAGCGAGCTCACAGCTTCAGTGATGAGGAACTTACACCTGACCTCCTTTATCTTTTTTATTATTTTTTCAAAATTCAATTTAGGTAATATACCGTGTATTTTTAGTTTCATGGGCAGAATTTAGTGATTCATCAGTTGCCTAAAACACCCAGTGCTCATCATGGAGGAGTGCCCTCCTTAAGGCCCATCACCCAAGAAGACATAAAAGTGGCTCACAGACCTCTTTCATCTTTTCACACACAGACATTTAAGTGCATAAGCTTGAGTTGTGACACACAGCAGGACTGGGGACTGACACCCAACGCTGCCATCAGTGGGCTCTCCTTCCACTAATCAGAGGTCTCCAACCTTCTACTCCTCCTTTCTCCCTCAGAAGTACGTCAGCAGCAACAACCAAAAAGCCTGCATCGTCCACCTTGTTCCCTGGACTGTTCACTAACGTTCTCAGAAGTTCTGACTGAGCTTACGTCTTCTGCAAACGTGCTTTCCTGGGAGCAGGAGACAGGCCTGCAAGGGCAGGAGGTCTGGAGGCAATGGCGGTCACTCTGAGGGGGGAGTGAGAATGTCCGTCTGAGGCCTTTGTGGCTGCCCCAGAACCAGAGAACCAGGTAGCCTGGCTTCCTCCTGCACCTCGCTAGTAGGGATGAGGCTCTGACCTCGTACCCCATCCTCCTCATCCCCAGGCTGATCTCAGCCAGGCACCCTGAGGCAGCCAGGTGTTAGCTCAAAACAGAACACACAAGGAGGGCTGCCCTCCCCTGGGCCTCACGGGCTCCAGCAGGGATGCCATTCCCCCCAAAGCCAGCTTCTCAGAAGTTCTGCCGCCACACCTCACACAAAAGGCTTTACCAAAAGAGTTTTCATACACGCTTCTCCTTCCTCAGAAAGCACCATTTGTTTGAGGATCCATAAATAGCTCCGGCAGAAGACACAATTTGCTCAAATACTTTGAGCCATGGAATGGAGTGTTGCTCCCAGAACCAGGAAACAGCTGAACGTGAAAACAGGAACATCTCGAGTCACCTCTCAACTCTACAGAAAGTGGCGCGTTTTTAGATGTAAAACAAAGTAAGCACTTTGTTTACTGTTCTCTCTCAGGGAGGAACCTGGGCTCCATACTCCAAGGGTGACGTCAGCATCCCCATTTGTCACATACTACATGGGAAAAGAAAACAAAACAAAACAAAACAAAAAACAGCACTTCCAAGGTCTAAGCATTGGAAAGGCACTCCCTTTCAGAAACAAATTTAGAATGCAAGCCTTTTTTTTTCTTTTTTCTCCCCAAATGTCAAAAAGCCCCGAGGACCAAAATGGGCTTGAGGAACTCATGCAGCTGGGCCTGAGAGCTGTTTCCCAGAGTTCCGTCCACCGGTTTTCAGACACCACCAGCAACAGCCATGCCCTCCCTCCTGCAAATCAGGGTGGGGTGGGGGATGGTGCAAGAGCCAGAAGCATCCTCAGAACATACAGCAGGGACAGGGAGAGTGGGCAGGACCCTCTGCCCACCATCGCTACCATCTCACCAGAAAGAAACAACACGCATCACTTGCTAGGAATTTGTTAGTGGCTGGGATCACATGTCCTCCTTGCACTTAGGTTTCCTTCTTAAGATTTTATTTATTTATTTGAGAGAGAGAGAGAGAGCATGAGCCTGAGGAGGGGCAGAGGGAGAGGGAGAAGCAGACTCGCAGTGAGCAGGGAGCCCGATGTGGAACTCGATCCCAGGACCCCAGGATCAAGACCTGAGCCAAAGGCAGACACTTAACCGACTGAGCCACCCAGGTGCCCCTGCACTCAGGTTTCTTTTGACCAAATATTATGTAGCAAAGATGTGGCTGAGGGGCCCATCGGACTCAAGTAAAGCATCTTTTCCATATCTGTTCTTTTAGTGCAAGCCGACTTCAAAAGTTCAGCCAATGGCCAGGGAAATGTTTGGGGCATTCAGAATCCCCTCTGTGCCAACAGGGCTGATCTCACGTATGAATTTTTCAGCTCCTGACTTGAGGAGACAAGTCAGCCCTGAAATACCCAGCAACATGTTTATCTTCATTAAACAATGAACGGCCTTTCATACAAAATCCGACAGGACACAGATTTCTGTTCGTGCTAATGGAAAGTGATCAAAAGCCCCAAGATGCTTTGGTTGGCTTACTCTGAAGCCCATTCCTGCTCTAGTTTCTATGTAGACTACATCAAAAGAATATAGATATCACGGGAGACTCGAAATGTTTAAAGTCTCTAGTACTAGTGAGAAAATACCTTTGAAACTACAGAAGATGTAGAACAAAACTTACAGCCAGCTTCTCCGTTCTCCAGCAACACAACACAGAACTGTCCATTAATAGGGGAGCTTTCTGTCTAAATACAGAACCCCTCACCCCGAGATGAGAGAGGTCCCCGATCATCTTGCTACTCCAAAGTAACCTGACTTACAAATCAATCTAACGAATCGTGCTGAATTGATGGGTATGTACGAGGCGCTGCAGGGATCACCAAGGCCACATGTCTTCCATGCCCAGCGGGTCCTATGCCTTGCCTTGCCCCAGGAATGGGGAGAGCCTTTGTAGAGGGCATCAGCAGAGTAAGCAGGAGGGTCTGACCAACAAGGGCAGCGTTAGCATGGCCAGGGGCATCTGCAGAAGAGGCCCTCCTGCTCTGTTAAACTTTGTGCATCTCTGGTCCAGGTATCTGCTCCACACAGCCGTGCGGAGAGCCAGGGGAAAGGCATGGCGTGAGGAGTTCTGTCCTCCCCTGGTAGCATCTGTCCAGCTCCAGCTGACTTTCAGCGGAAAGAGATGTGGGGCTGAAGGAGTCCCGGAGCCCTGGGAGCCCATGCACTCTCTCCGGCTCCTTAGAGGTAACAGGTGCTGCGTGTGGGCTGAACACAGACTCAGCCTGTCTCACTGGATTGTCCTCTACCAGCACAGACTGGCACCTGGGCAAGGTGAGGCAGTCTAGCCCCGGCAAGGAAAATGGGATGCAGCTCCTTCCTCCTCTCTGCCATCAGAGAGCATCTTTCTCCTTTCTCTCAATTCAACACTGACTCTCTCTCATCAGATGGAAGGACTGAGAAAGTGGTGCACGGCAGCCTCGCGAGCCTCAGAAGAACTGTCAGCTTGCAAAAATTTGACTAGCTAGCTGAACACTACCACTCATTTCCCAGAGCTGTGAGGAGGTTGTGTCCGATGGCAAGGCAAGTCCGAAGGACGGGGACAGGTCTCACGGCGTGGACGGGGAGCCTTCTCTTATTAGGAGCAAGGTGCAGAATCACACATTTATTTTTGCTTTTCTGGCCCACGTTTAAACCATTTTATCTCCACTAGAGGGCCCGGTTGGAGATGAAATTTCAGCCTGACAATTGGTTTTTGATGCTGATTGAAGATTTAATCCCAAACCTCCGGGAGGGAGGGGCAAGGGAAGGGAGAGATGGTGGAAGGGCCAAGGTTAAGACCATTCTCGGTTACGTAAAGGGGCTTGTGTTGGTCCAAAGCTAAGCCCCAGGTCTAGCTAGGGAGCTCTGACTCACAGAATGACACTGTTACTTAAATAAGCCCCAAAACTAAAGAAGACAGGGCACCTTATAAGGCCAGTGGGACTCAAAAATCCAGTTACCGCCAACTCTTTCCATTCTCTTGTTTCTCAAGTCCAAAGGATTGCACTGCATTGGTCAGCTTTTCTTTGAAGTGTCTCCCACATCTGCCCCTTCATCACACTCCCACATGAGCTTTTCAAATCTCATCTCCTTATCCTTGTAATAACCTCCTCACCGGGGCACTCCCGTCTGGTTTTCTCCCCACCCTCTCATATGTCAATGAACACAGTGGTCAAGCTAACCTCACCAAAACATGGTCGGTCATGTCACCAGCTTGCTGCGACATCTCCAGTGACCAGCAACCCCCGGTTTAGGACCCTCTCCACAGCACTGCTGTGTTCATGTTTGAAGAGTGACAGTTAGAGGGCTCAGTCCCCTCCCTCTCCCCCACCTCCACCCCAAACCACAAACAAAGAAGCACCCTTTTCTAGGATTTGTTAGTGGCCATGATCATGGGTCCCCTGTTGTACTCTGGTTTCTCTTGACCAACGATTATGTAGCAAGATGTGGTTGAGAGACCCATTTTTTGGTTTGACACAAGTGGTATGACCCCAACCTACCCTTCCAAGGCAATTTTCCACTTCCTTTCTATAAACTCTCCACTCTGTACTGAATCACACATATAGTCTCCAATTTGTTTTTCATCTTCAGCATCTTATGCTTTGCTCAGCACATGTTTTGCTCCTGTCTAAACCGGTCCTCCCCCAGCTCCCGCCCCACTGATCTGGAGCTAGATGCTGCCCACCCACCAGGACCCCGGGATGTGAAGCAGCGGGTAAAGGAGTGAGCCTAAAACAGGAGAGAGATGGTGCGGTGTGGTCAAAGACACCCGGGTGGCAATTATGGAACATTCTGAACCGATTAACCTCTCCTTAATTAAGTTTCTTAATTTTTAAATAAGGATAGTGATCTCTATCTCATTCAGGAAGAAGCCTTTTCTAAAAGGCAGGTTGACACCAGACAGCGCACTGTGAATCTCACCGTGGACCGTTAGACAGGGATGTGGCCAAGAGACGGGGCTGAAGTGTGAGTTCAACCACCAGCGGGTTTGGATGTCGCCTGCCCATGTCTTTATGATGTCCCACTCACCATAGCTAATTAACGCTAGCTACGCAGTCGCTTTTGTTCATGCTCTTTTTAGTAAACATCTTTGACCAAGTCTGGGCTTCTGAGGCTGCGTTGACCATACTGCAGTAAAAACCATCAGGCGATATGGTATGCTCTCATTCTTCCACCTAACCAACATTTACTGAGCACCCACCGTGTGCTGGGCAGGAGGAAAACCTAAAAACGAATGAGAGGGCTGGAATGATATGAGCTGTATAAGAGGTGGGATGCCATGTCTAGGACAGAGCAGGTGGCTCGTGTCCCTTCCAGGGTAAAGCTCTGAAGCATTTCATTGCTGGTGCAATTCTCCAGTTTTTCCCTCTTGCCCTATGATCATGAAGGAGACCCCCAGATGACAGGGCACCAAGATCAGAGCAGCCTGTGTCACAGAGCTGTACCTGGAGGACGTCCTGGAGACTCACGAGATCCACAGTGGACACCGTATGAGTGAGAACTAAACTTCTCACTCGTGAGAGTGTCGGGTTGACTCTTCACGCAGCATAACCCCATCCTATCCTGACTGATACAACAGCTTTCATTTTCTCTAATGTTACCATCTGGCAAATAATCATGGGTACTAATGCTTTGGGATAGTTCTATTTGCTGCCCTTTATTTCTTTATGTTTCCTTAACTTGGCTTGTAATCACGCCTTGTCCTTGGCAACTAGGCTGGAGTCTTTCATATACAGTGACCTTGGTTTACACTTTTGGGGATCTCCTCTTCCACTCCCAACTCATATGCCCCTCTCAGCATCTCCCCCCAAGTTTAGGAGTACCCCCTTCCACCATCTCCCCCCAAATTTAGGAGTGAGCCTCATGCACAGCAATGGTTTAACTCGTAACGGATGACTTCATATTCTCCCTCACATTAGGAAATAATCCCCCCAATATAATGATAATTGTTGATTTTCATTAACCGAAAGCACTATGCCGGCATGGATAATTAGGAATTAAGCTCAAGAGCTACAGTAAGACTTTAGGGATTCATGTGTGGATTTACTTGAGCCGTGGCCTCAATATTCTATTTTAACCATGGCCCATCACCACGTTGCTTGCTGATCATTTCTTACTCACTTATTTTGTTGATCCCAATGGCTGTGGCCCTATTAAATGAGACAGATCTGGGATTCTGGGATTCTAATTCATTCATCCATTGATAAACTCATTCTCTGAGAGTCAGCTGGGAATAACAGCAATGGAATAGGACCTGCTGTAAGAGCATCAGCTAGTCACCGCATCTCTTTATGCCCTGGGTTTTCTTCTCTGAAAGCAGGAATTAAAAATCTATCTTGTGGGGCGCCTGGGTGGCTCAGTGGGTTAAAGCCGCTGCCTTCGGCTCAGGTCATGATCTCAGGGTCCTGGGATCGAGTCCCGCATCGGGCTCTCTGCTCGGCAGGGAGCCTGCTTCCCTCTCTCTCTCTCTGCCTGCCTCTCTATCTACTTGTGATCTCTGTCAAATAAATAAATAAATAAATAAATCTTTAAAAAAAAATCTATCTTGTAAAGTGGTTATGAGAATCCTACAAGTGAACATATGTAAAGTATTTAGAAAGTGGTTTTAAGTACTAAGATACAGTTAAGTACTAAGATACAATACTAAGATACAGTTCCTGCCATGCTGTCCATATTCTGAATGCTAATATTATTATTTACTGAGCACCTACTACACGGCAGATATCAGAGAAACAAGGATGAATAAGAACAAGAGGTTGTCCAGATCCTCAGGAATTTATAATCTAGTAAGGGTGATGAATATACAAGCAAGTGAGTTACAAACAAGAAGGTGCTCCTTCCCCTTAGAAGAAGGGAACCCAGGAAATGCTCTAGCCGGGAGCACGAGAGCTCAGCCTCTTATGGTACGAGTAGGTATTTTCCAGGCAGGAGAGGTCACAAGGACATCCAGGCCCTTAAGGCATGTGAGAAGAGGCATAAACAACAGGTCATCATTTAACAAATATGTATCAAATGCTTCCTACGCACTGGGAACAGCGTTAAATGCTGGGATACAAAAGTCAACGATACTGATGAGATTTTTGCTTTCACTGAGCTAACATTCTAATAAAAGGGACAAACAACAAACCCAGTAAACCAGTTTATCAACCAAAGAGCTATGGAGAAAACACAGCGGGTAAGGGCTGGAGTGAGGCTGGGGATCATTTGCCCAAGTAGCGTGTCGAATGGGAAGAGGCATGAGCAGAGCCAGAGGGAATATCGTCCCCCTACTTCTGTTGTCCATGCTGAGAATTCTCCCTGAACCTCCCCTTACCCCCAACCTTGAATCTCCCACTGAGTGTTTTCCTTCCTTCTTCACACAGACAGTGGCCCACAGACTCAAAATGTCCCTGCAGGTGGGCTGTTCCAGACCCAGACAAGGGACGAGGGAGCGGGAAGCCCATTTTGGACTCTCAACCCAAGACACAGCTTCTCACTCAGCTCACTGTTAGCAGCCGCATACGTGCATTTCGGCTTCCATCTGCCTTATTATGCTTGTCTGAGTTCTCGGCTGTCTCAGAACTACTTGGGAAGGGAAGAGAACTCTGATGATTAAGATAAAAGTTTTTATATGATAAAAACCTTCCCTCCCTCAACAGACCTCAAAACTAAATTAGGAACCACTATCCTAATCTATCAAACCTGTCAACCTTAATGAAAGATCTTTCAAATCTTTTACTTAGTAGCTCCAAAGACACTGCTAGGGGTGTGACTGAGAAGTCTGGCCCGAATGGTATAATAAGGCAAATTCAACAGAAGCCGCGAGTATCGGGGGATGGGATGAGGAACGGGAAGATTTCAGTGCCAGCATCGAACCCTAGAGCCCACAGGTCACGGTCGGGAGCCACAAGAAGGAAGATGGAGACATGGGAAGTCTTCAGACATTCTCAGCTTTTGATTTCATATCTACAGTCTTTTTTTTAAACCATGCTAGAAAAAGAATTGCTTGATTTATCTTTGAAGAATTTAAAAGCGTTCTCAATATATTTACACACCAGCTTCACAATTTTCTTAGGAGACAGGATGGGACTCTAACGTTATCGGGGAGAAATATTAATGGCCTGGTTACTATCTACAGGGCTCAATTCTGAACATCAGGGAAATTAAAAAAAAAATGCCAAGAATAAGATAAATGGTCCCTGACCTTGAATGCCTTACCTTCTATCTAGAAAGTCTGCTCAGACCCCCTAAAGCATTATGTATCGAAAAAAGGAAACACCAGACGCATGTCAGATACATGGTAGAGATTTTTTAAGATGCTCCTAGAGTTCAGGGCGAGAACAGCATCTGTTGAAATCAAGAGTGATCACAATGGTTTCACCGAGGAGTGTAGAGATTGGACAACATCAGAAACACGTTAAAAACCCCACTTACACACACCGGAGAAACTGGAATCAGAGACCACACCTCTGGTAGAAGCTTCTAGAACACAAGCTCTGTGTACCGCATGTTTTTGTGCAGTCCTTCTGTGCCTGGCATCACACTCCACCCTGGAATGTGTCCTAACTCCAAGTAGCACCCAGAATGGGTCCTCTGTTTCCTGAGATCTCCCACGGCCCCGTGTGGCTGCCCACTCTCCAGCCAGAAGCTGTCCACCGTGACGCCCAGGGCACACTCTACCCACGGTGCCATCCTGACGGCACTGCTTTGCCACGGGGCCAATGAGAGGCCCAGATTCTCCACTGATATCCCCCGGCGGAGCTCGGTTAGCACGACGGGGCTTGCAGAATTCCACTACAGACATCATCTTCTCCCTCGTTAAGTCCCGAGCTTGATGGGGATACAGGGGGTAAGTGTTCACGGCAGGGACAGTTCGTAGCAATTACGACGTCCTCACTCTCTGAAAGAGGGCTAAGGCCAGCCAGAGCAAAGGGGGCAATGGAAAGGGGCATGTGGGCTAGCTCCTCCTGCCCGAGATATACAGGCTGCCTCAGTCATTATATTTTTTCTGGCCACAGACATGTTGCTATGGAACCAGGATTGCCATTGCGACTTGGCCTCTAGCAAAGAAAATCACATCACTGGCAGGAGCGTTTTCCCAGATTTCCCTTAAAGGGATACTATCGAGCACAACAGCGGGCTTGTTCCAGGGGCCAGTCTCCTGCAAACCATGGAATGGAGCCCAGCCTCTCGGGTTCCACGAGGCGAACCTACGTGGGGCATGTGGGCCTCCACGATATGAGCCCAGAACACGCCGACCAGCCTCTGAGCGGCTTTTTACGTTTTGTTTCATTTCCTGTGAGTGGTAAAAGCAAACAGCCCGGGGTATTTTTGGGGTAATAATTTGGTGCCTCTCAACTGTCAACTTCAAACCACTGATCACCCCAGAGGGAACCAAAGAGGCCCCCAAGTGGTGGGCATGCATTCAGGGGGCCCTGAATTTATCTCTCTTGCTTCAGGGCTCTCCAGCAGCTTCTTCTTTACTAAGTGACTAGTACAGAGCAGGCATGGGATTTGTCCCCTCCCCACTTGTGGGGGCCCTAAACTGTCCTTTATTTTAGTCTTAATCCATCAGTTGGTTCCGTGGAGGCCCTGAGGTTCTCCAGAGAGCTGGAGAGCTCACGTCCCACATCATACTCTGGTGTGCTCTGGGGATAAACCTGCTGTTGGGCTCTTCTTGGATAAGAGGAAGAAATGGAAACCCCAAAGTGGAGACCTCTGATGGACACACATTCACCCACATCACGCAGTTCAGGACAGGAAGATCAGGATGAGAGAAGGAAGCAGTCGATGGCCAGTGAATTAACAATCCATGTTCCAAATCCCAATCCGGGCAATGGTGGAAAGCCGACTATCTCTGCACCCTGCTAAGAAGCCATCAAGTTCCTTAATAACAATCCCAGTTAGGGCAGAAGAGAAGCCCCCATTCGTTAAGCTACGGTGATTAAGTTGACAAGTGGGATAAAATAATAGACACAGGCCCTCAAGACTATACTTAGACCGTCCCCAGGTGAGATGAAATGTGGAAATGAGTGCACTTTGCTCACCAATCTAAATGAATGTGACCCAAAGCCCGCTCCGGCATGGGCATCCTTGAAAAAGCCACAGATAAGCTCGCCTACTAGGATTCCAGTGGACGAGCAGAGTCTCACGCCTCCCTCCATTATACACCACAACTGCACTCTCACGTGAAAAACAGTACAACTTTTTTCTTTTCTTTTTAATGAAGAAATGTTTCTCCGTAAGCCTCAGTGACTGCAGGTCAAATCTATGCTGCCCTATACAGAAGTCTGTAGGCGCTTCTCTGCAGGTGCACGCAGTCTGGTGCGGAGGAGGGGGATGCAGGTCTGCAGCTGGCCAGACCTTGCAGGTGCACCACACTTTCTAGCTGCAAAACAGAGCACTACCCCCGCTCGGGCACGTGACATACAACTTTGCAAATGCAGAGGTTTGGGAAGCACCAAGGAAAATACGCCCTCTGGGAGGAGGTCTGTAACAGAAGTGTTCTGGATTTGTCCCCTCCACCCACTTGGTAGTAGCCAAGCAGGATAACTGCAAAGTTAACGAGTTAAACAGCATCCCTCCCGATGCATGCCTTGGAGGGATGTTATTCGGTCTAACCACCTATGGCTCTGCATCCTCAGAAATAAAGGGGATTTGAAAGACAGATCTATGCAGGGTGGGTCGGGGCGGGGGAAAGCAGGGGGAGACCACCATGCTTCTGGGAGTCAGTGCTTCTCAACATCCCAGCTCTGCTGCTGTCCGAGAGATCCCTAGATGGGGGATGGGAGGTCCTCTGGGCCTCCAGTTGCCCCAGCTGTACAGAAGGGCTTTGTCAGATGGGCTCTAAAGTCCCGTTTCACGTTCATATCTTATTACTCTCTGTCATGATATTCACAAGACAGTGTGTCACATGAACAAAACGGATGGTTTCTCCTCGCCCACGGTATTTCTGTGCATCAGTCATTCAGAAAAAGAGAAACCTCCCTCTCTCCTCCTCCCTGTAAGCCGGACAAGGTAAGCACAACAATGGTAATAATTCCTAAGAGGCAAAACGTGTACAAGCAAAAAGAAATGGCCGAAAAATACAGGAGTGAAACCGTCCTTTCTGAAGGGAAGAGATGTGAGGAGTAGAAGGAACGCTTTGGTACCAAGAGGGAGAAAGCTTCTGGAGAACGCATGCTAGCAAGCCCTTTTCCTGGAGCATCATGAGAACTGGATAAAATTTTGACGGGAAAATATATAAAATATATTATATATAAAATACATATAAAAGATAAAGTCATCTCCAAAATATATAAAAGGGTTAAAGGATCACTCACCCTAGGAAAACAGCAAACTGGTTTCGTTTCACCCAGAAAAAGGACTAATTTCTTTGGAAAACTGGAAGAGAAAGAGATTTTAAATCAACAACATGAAATCCTGCCGCTTTGACATTTAGTAGGTGCACCGCTGATGCCTGATGCACGGTGCACTCGCTACATGGATTTTGAAAACAGAGCGTTGAACACTGAATAGGACGGAAGTAAGCCTGTGCGCGATTCCTTTATCATGAAACGAGAACCTCACAACAAAAGGGGGGCTGAGGGTAGTGCCTGGGAAATCATTTCTCAGGTGGGTCTTTTAAACTATGTCGGTAGCCCCACTGAGCGGCTAAGTCTTAATAAGTGACCAGCGTACCCTGTGACTACCCTAGGCCCTTTCCCCACACACCTTCCCCACCCCAAAACGGCGCACCCCCCCCCGCCGCACACCCCCACCACTGAAGCCAGTCACCCCAAAGGGGTCTGTAACGCGGCTCGGGGGGGATGTGGACTTGGCAGAGAGATGCCGACTGAGTAATCTCTTGAGGAAGCCACGGTGTTTGGGATCAAGTGTGGGAAAGAACCGAGCTGAGGGGAGTGTTGGAAGCGGAAGCCTGAAAGACAAAGAGAGATAAGGGGGTGAGAGCAACAGATTGTGTAATCGACATCACATAAGGAACTCGGCTCAAGATCCAAGTTTTTAGAAACTTCCAGAGACTGTTTTAAAGACGCCTTGGCAGGTTTAGGAGGGGATGTGAAACAGAGCTGCTCCTGGACTGGCAAATCGTTCAAGACCCCGGAGCCTTCGGGATGAAGTCTGCGGGCTCCAAGAAGACCACGGTTTGCCCTACAAGGAAGGGAGTGCTGTGGCCGCTCAGGCAGCGGGGACGGTCTCCTTCGTGGGATGTCCACGGGCTGCAAGTTCCCAGACCCAGGATTCAGCAAGGTGCCCCCCCCAAGTCCTGGAGACCAGCCTGCCCACTGACCTGTTCCGCAGGCCTAGGGGGTGGCAGGCGGTTCTGCCTCCTGAGAAGCTCAGAGTCTCACTGAAAACACTTGCAGGAGCAAAGATGGTACACGCTGGTACAAGCTCTGAGCACCTTCTTTTTAAAGCAACACTTTAGAATCCGCTCACATACATTAACCTTTTCATCCTAACGGCAGCAAGATGTCTACGGCAAGAACCAGCAAGATGAGAAAAGCTAATTTCAGAGTAGACCCGAGCCTGCCTCTCAGCTCAGGTGCACATCAGCTGTGGGACTCAAGTTGTATAAACTCTCAAAATGCTCTCCCCCCTGGCAATACGAGTGCCCACTTCCTAGCCCTTTCCACGTTCTCAGTGCAGCATCTGGCCTGTGGGAGAGACTGGGGGAAAGAAACCGCTTTTGCGCCATGTGGCACGAGGACTTTCTAGGTCTGCATCAATCCGGAAGACACAGGAGAGACTTTTATAATTTGCCAGGATGTGAGTACCTGTATTGTCCTCTCTTGTGCCCCAACCTCTCAAAATTAGAGGAGTCGAATGAGAGCAGAGCAAAACATTTACTGTGAGTACTTAGAAAACATACTTGAGGAAAAGAACAAAGAAAACAAGTCCATAGGCCCCACTAATAATCACTATGAACTTCTCGCTTATGTGGCTTCAGGATCTCTCCTACAGTCAGGTATACAGAGTTTCTCAGACAAAGACTTACATAAATAAAATTATACACATACCTGTAATTTATTCCTAACATAACAAAACAGCAGTCATGCTGTTTTGCAGCTGATGACACTTTCCTTATTATATCACAAACCTTTTTTAAGAGCAATAAATCCATCCCCATCATCATTCTTTTTTTTAAAAGATTTTATTTTTTAAGTACTCTCCACACCCAGCATGGGGTTTGAACTCACAACCCCAGGGTCAAGAGTCGCCTGCTCTCCTGACTGAGCCAGCCAGGTGCTCCTCTATCCTAATGCTTGACTCCTCCATTCAAAGAATGAACCATTAGAGAAACAGTTCTTGAATGTACAGAGTCTACCGACATGCCCCCACGTCTACGAGAAATGACTACACGTGGTAGCACACGGTTCTTTTTTCTTTCACATTTCCGTCAAGATCGAGCAAAGCAAACTGTGATAAATTTCAGAAATCTCAACAACAAAAAACTGTTTGGGTTTGTGTGGGTGTCCCTGAGACTACAAACCGGCACTGAACACCACAGGGAACATCGCCAATGACAATATTTGGTGAGTTTCCAATATATCGGAAGAGGACAACGTTTTAAAGCCTCGGGCTGAGGGTGGACAGAGATACCAACGGTCCAGCTATGAAATCCCAAGCGTGACATTACGGGAGCGTCCTGTTCTCAGCGTGATCACGATGAAGTGACTTAATGATATAAAGGTAAACTGAAAACCGCAGAGTCTTGACTAACCTTCAAAATTATAATCGCATTACGTAAACTTTAAAAAACCTAAAAAAAAAAAATCAGGATTTACCACATTTAGGAAACATCAAGAGGTAGAACGTTTGTACAGACTCAGTATTTCTAATCTAGTTTCCTCCTCGAAGGGAAGGGTTGATTTGGGAAACATATGTGATACAGTTTTGCTTCAGTTGCACGACACATCCTTGTCCTCGAT
Source organism: Meles meles (assembly GCF_922984935.1). Taxonomy (NCBI): domain Eukaryota; kingdom Metazoa; phylum Chordata; class Mammalia; order Carnivora; family Mustelidae; genus Meles; species Meles meles. The sequence continues at coordinate 142,777,777 of NC_060070.1, forward strand.
TGAGAAAATCGTGCCATGCCTCGAAATGTGACTGACTAGCAACATTTCAGGAAAATACCACTTTTGGGGGGAGGCTAAGGGAGTGAATGTATCCCCACGATCTGCAAAGAGTGTGGGGCTAATGCCTCCCCCAGTTATGAGGCACCCTTTCTAAGTACTGTCGACATCGCTTGGACAAGCAGGCAGGAGGTGGAGGACGGGGAGGGAGCAGCGGAGAAAGGCAGGACTGAATGTTGGCATCAGAAAAATGCCAAATCCACTACCAGCTAGAAAATCTCGGAGGGACCCAAAGTGGAGGAACAAAGGAGAGAAACATTAACAGTTTGACTTGTGAAACCACAAATGGACAGGCAATGGCCCCTTTGCGTGCTACCTTCCAATAAAAATTCTCTTAAGACTTTATCCCTCACCCAGCTGATGCAATTTTGGCGGGTGGGGGGTGGGGAGTGACAATCTGTGAAGGAGTCATGCTCTTGGAAGAGATTTCTACTGTTCTATTTTGACCACGTGGAATAGTCGATGTTAGGAGGTAAGAACACAGATGTTAGATTTTAGCACTAGATAGAATCAGAGAAACATCTCAGCAACCCACACCAGTGACTTTCTACCACAGAATACAGACTGAGCTTCTCCTCCCAGATCTCCTTCGATGGTAAGATCCAGGAGCCAGTGGGCTGTCCCTAGATCTGACAGTGAACTTCTTAAAGGAAGGGTGATTTTGCTGAGCTTAACTCTCTTGTGGCCAGTGCTTTCTCCATGAGAAAGATCCAGATGGTCTGGCCATGTCGAGTGCTAGGCAATGTCTCTTCTATGCCGTCATGGCTAAATGACACACCTCCTTAACTTTGTTTTATAAAGGTCCTTCCTATCTTTGGATGGTGTACATGGGATGGCCCAGTATGCACTCTGTGTGGCAGACCTGTAGAGCCATGGACAATTGTGGTTCAAATTCTAGCATCCCTGTCCGCTGGTGTGCCTCTGGCAAGTACGACCTAGCCAGGAAAACTGGGCTGACACCATATATTCCACACCTGCGATATATTTTTGGACTACTGACTTTGGAAATCTTTGTCTTCTCATTGTATAATCGTGTGGTATCATCCTGGCTAACCACACTGGATGCCTTCCCATTAGCTTCTAGCATGTTCCAAGTGGCTATTTCGTGCCGACAAGATGGCACCTGTCATCTCCGATCTTCCCAAACGCTCTGCAAAATAAGTTCTCTTAGCCCCATTGTTCAGAGGAGGAAAACAAGGCTCAGGACACGCAAGCTACCCGAGGTCGCATAACCAGTCACTGACGAAGTGAGAATGCAAAGCAGGCACCATGCGTGGGGATTTTTACAAGAAAGCTGCGATACGCCGCATTCTGTCGACCACACAAAACAGAGCACTTGCTCTCACCGAATACGCCGATGCTCCTTTTCCAAGTGGCTGTATGGGGGCGGCAAGCAAGGACGCCAGAAGAGTCATCCAGGCTATTGTGCGGCGAGCACGGCGTCAGTCGTCCAACAGGTGCTAGGCAAGCATTCTCCGTGCAGAGCAGCAGCACCAAAGTGCTGACAGTCGCAACGACACAAAATGTAGCCTTGGCAAGTTGGTCTAACAATTACTTTGCAACATTCTGATTACGAACTGCAAGCATGCAATCAACAGCTCAGAGACGATCTCAAATGATCTCCATCAGCATTTTACTTGACTTATCAAAGCGTGGCAGATGGAGCGCATGCTCGTCTGACCTCGACTCAGTGTTAATGACCCACACGCCAAGAATGTGCCGGAACAATAATGATGCAAGAGCGCCAGCCTTGTTGGGGGCCCTTGGTTACAATACGAGCATTTTATTTCGTTCCGTGTTTCCATCTATTACTTCAGGGTAAAAAAAAAAAAAAGTAATAATATTTATGTGCTTCTCATCTGATCTGTTTATCCACCGTCTAACTCAGCTTCAAGATTCAAGTAAGTTTACAAATTTCCCAGGCTTAATATCGCATGTCGTACATCCCTCTACAAAGAATACCTCCCATTTTCCGTTATACATTTTTGTGGGACACGCTCCCCAGTTGTGGCCCAGCTCAGAGAGCTTGGAATTTACATCCTTTATTTCTGTCTTCCCAACCCCTGGCCCAGTGTCCGGCCTCTACGGCAGACACTCAAAATATGCAGAAATGAATGAATTCTCACTGGCCCATGACGAAGAAGGCTGCTTACTGGAAGCATGAAGGAGGCCAAGTTGTTCTGAGAAGTCACCAGGACTTCAAAGGGGAGGATCTGAATTCCAAAACTTGTCTTCAAACTGGAAAGATAATGGCAAATACATACCAAACATTTAGTGGAGAACTACTCTTAGGGAGTAAAAATACACAAATGTCAAAATTAAAAAAAAAAATACGGCCCTCATACCGACTGAAGAAGATCGTCTACAGGAAGACCATCCCAGGAGAGCTAAGCTCAACAGCAAAGCTGATAACTGAGGAGGGAGATAGCATCTGGAGAATGGCTCCCAGGGAGAGTAATTAAAATCACTGGAGGTTAGAGTGCCAGATCTGGAATAGAAGTACCGACGATGGGATTATGGGGCAGTGGGTTGAGGGGAAGAGAGGTCAACTTTCCTTCTCAGAAAGTTAAAGGAAAGAACTACCAAGTGTTCAATGTATCAGCGCTACTATGACCAATGCCTATCACTTCACTGACATCACAGACACAATGGGACAGTAAGAGTCTATGAAATGGAACAAGGACTCCACTTTGCTTTTAGGTAAGTATGATATCTGTAGGAAAATGTGAGGAGGTTCCCCCATTAGTGGGATCCTATTTGGATTATACAAAATGACTTATAAGAAAATACCTTCAGATAGATGCCACTCCTGGCTTGATGATTTCTTGGGTATCTGTGGGTGGGTATGAGTGAGTGAGTGAGTGTGTGTGTGTGTGTGTGTGTATAGGATTTCCAATGGTCTCAAAGAGTATTATCTATAGTAATAAGGTGATATATAAATATAGTAAATGTTTACTATTCTTGAATTGCCAAAACACGCCATGTAGACTTTTCAAAGGCAGTGTCCTGTCCCTATAGCTCAAGAATTCTTCAAGCAGTCAGCATACATTTATCATATGCGCAGCCAAAAGGCGAAACAGATGATGAAACAAAATCAGCAAAACCAACAGGATCTCAGAATTCCAAACTTGGCAATCACTGCCTTGGCAAAGCTGCACCTTGGACTTGGAGGGAGGAGTAAGAGAAGCAGGATGCTATTTTTAGGGTAAAAGGCAGCAAGGTTTTCATGCTGCACACTCTCGGGCCATGCCCCTGCCGTACAACTCCTCTCACTGCCGTTCAAGATCACAGCAACCTCACCCAAGTTCAGTATCAACAGGAAGAGCACCAGGGAAAGGCCAGAGTTAGGGACGATGACTCTGCAGGGGCTCCCTGTGCAGAGCCATGTGTCAGCCACGTCTCAGCCTCCTCTGGTACCAGCACTGTGCTGGGTGCAGAGCTACTGGCCCAGCCAAGTAACAAAGGCCGAAAGGATACATTGTTGGAGGCAAGCTTGAAAAGCTATCCTATGTGTATCTATGTGAGCTTTATAGTTTGCAAAGTGCTCACGGTAGAGTGAACAGCCAGCTATCAATATTGTTATATTATATATAAGATTTTTTTAAAAGGTATCTTTTAAATGTCTACCACAAGCCAAGAGCTCGCAAACTTTCCCAGGAAAGGGCCAGAAAGCAAATGTTTGAGGCTCCGTGGGCCTGATGATCTGTATCACAACCACTCAGCTCTGAGGCACCACGGAAGCCACAGACAATACTGTCCCAATGGACATGGCTGGGTTCCAATAAAGCTTTATTTACAAAAACAGGTGGGGGTAGCATTTGGCCCACAGGCCAGAGTCTGTCAACCCCTGGTCCAGAATATCATCATGCTGGGAAATGAGAAGACATCATCTCAGCTTCCTCCTTTCCCCCCAAATAGATTATATTGCTGTTTATGTGGAAATTAATAAAGGAAACCTCATTAACGTAGACTTGGGAGACTAGAATGGGAGGCTGGTGAGGAGGAGCGGTACCACTCAGCATCAATTGTAAGAAAATTGTTAATTACAGACCCCAAGACAAGAATCATCAGCAGAAAAGAATCCTCAATTACAGGTCCCAACAGGGAGAGATGCACATCGCATCCCCTATAATTCGACCACCCCTGCAACTCAACCAGTGAGAAACGGTCATCACCTTGAACCCTTGTTCTTCTCCAATAGATCATTCCACACAACCCCTCCCAACTTCCTCCTTCTCCATAAAATAAATTTCTTCTTTGTTTGTTGGACTTGCCTATTTCTGTAGCTTCCACGTCCCAAACAGTCATTCTTTTTTTGCTGACAAGTAACTGAAAGTTTTATTTTCAAGGTTAATACTTCGTACAAAGTTAGATGGTAATACCACACAGTGTCCCAAAGCAGCGAGTGACTTAGTTAAACACCCCTCACAGTAAGCGGCGAGGGCAGATCTTTCAATACAAGATGGAGCTCTACAGACTGGCAAGTCTCCGTGTGCTCATCTCTGCGTCACGTATGTGCCAACAGAATGGGCTGCCCCACAGGACACCGGATGAACATTCCTTAGCTTCCCCAAGTCGTGTGCTACCCAGGTAATCAAGAGAACACCTGTGCAACCACAAAAAAACACACAACCTGATTTAAAAAACGGGCAAAGGACTTGAACTGACATTCCTATGGGGAAGATACACGAGTGGCCAACAAACCCTTGAAAAGTTGCTCAACATCCCCAATCAAAGCCACGATGAGGTCGCTCACACCCATGACAGTGGCCATTCACAAACAACGATGAACACAAAGCAATGAAAACAGAAAATAACCCCGTTGGCCAGCATGTGGAAAAACTGCCCCTCTCGATACCCGAAACCTGGAGGTCGTTTGCTAAGTGAAGTAAGCCAGTCATTAAAAGACAAATACTGCACGGTTCCACCTAGCTGAGGTGCTCAGAGCATAAAATCCACAGAGACAGAAAGTGGAACCAGTCGCCGGCAGCTGGGGGTGGAGGGGAAGGGTGTGTGGAGAGTTCCTGCCCAACGAGTGTGGACTGTCAGTTTGGGAAGATGAAAAGCGTTGTGGAGATGGACGGTGCTGTAGCTGTACATCCATGTGAATGAACTTAATGTCGGTCAACTGCATACTTAAAAATAGTAAATCCTAGGGGCGCCTGGGTGTGGTTCAGTCAGTGAAGCACCTGCCTTCGGCTCAGGTCATGATCCCGGGGTCCTGGGAGTGAGTCCCGCGTCGGACTCCCTGCTCAGCCAGCCTGGAATCCGCTTCTCCGTCTGCCTCTGCCTCTCCTCCCAACTCCCATTTATGCGCTCCCGTGCGTGCTCGCTCTCTCTCAAAATAAATAAATAAAACCCTTAAAAATAACAGTAAATTCTATGTTACATATATTTTCCCACAATTTTAAAAAAAAAACAGCTTCATGAATACTTGGCCCTCCATGGGAGCTTTTCAAGTGATTTATTTGGACCAGGATATCCCAAAGACGTCCAAGTCACTCTTGCTTGAGGTGGCTGATTTATGGGAGGCAGCTAAGGAGATTGAGGATTCTAGGAAATCAGTGAAAATTTGAGAGCCTTCCCATCTAGGAACCATTTGGACTAAAAGGGAATATGATGACTCAGAGTGAACTCTGCACAGAATTGTGATATGGCCAGGATGCCTGCAATATTCTGAGTGTTCTATCCCCAAAGATTCCATTTGACTGTAAACCAGGAGGAATGTCAATTATAGGTAGGAATAAAAGTTGAGGAAGTTTACCTCCTTGATGGAAGGCACAAAGCAAGGTAAAAGGTAAAAAAAAGTCCTGGTAATTAAGATACAGCAACTCTATCTTCTTTTAGGATCACAGTGAGAAATTCACCATCTCCAGGTAAGAGTAAGTCTCTCTCTCTCTCCCTAACCTTGCTCTCCTTGGCCACCCACATGGGACCACCATTAGTTGAGCAGCATGAAATGTAAGTTCCTCTGAATCTAATTCAGCATAACACTTAATACCATATCGCATGCATAAGAGGTGACCTCATGAAAGCTGTCTTTATTCAGCATTATTCCATGGACTACTCAGGTATCATCTTTGCAAAAGTCAGGCTAATGGAGGGCTGCATTTCCTACTACAAGCAGAATGCCGCCGAGTCATGGTTTCTCAGCGGAAGGAAAATGGTACTACTTCTTCCCACATTTTTCATAGGAAATAGGAAGATACCTCCAAGCCAGCCCAACCCTGAGAGAGGAGAAAAGTCCTACGGCCAGGCTGCTGATGGAGGACATTGGTGATTACCCTTAGGTGAAGACCGACCTTCGCACGTGTTACCGATAAGACAGAGGGCTGTGGCTTTCCAACTCAGTTACCCAGAATGGTCATCAAAGCTTCCATATCTCCCAATTAAACTGCAATGTTTTCTGGCAATTAGAGTTTTAGCCAATATATAGGAAAATGTAGTTTACATTGGAGGGCACACATATCTCTTCTAACCATTTCTGATAGTTTTTGTCAAGGTATTGAACAAAAAACATGTATATGAAAAAAAAAAAACAACAGGAGAGGGAAAAAAAGAAATTCAGGGTAAGGGTGTATACCAGATATTGAGACAGCTAAAGCCAGCAGCGTGCAGGAAAATGTTGAAGAACTAGCTGGAGGGGAGAGGGGAGCCCCGATTTGTAGTGTTTGCAGATGTCTGTAGTATAAACATTCCCACCATGGCCGATTTCAAGCTAACAACATGGTGCCAACCTGCGCTCCAAATTCCTCAAAATGGAACAGTTGGCTTGTGAGAGCCAGTGAGTCTCGCTCCAACACACACCACTGGCTGAAACCCATCTCCATCATCCCACCAAGATCAATAAACCCCATTTCCTATCTAAAATAACGCTGCTCCCCCACCAAGGCTAAAGCCGGTCAGGAATCAGGCCTCTTCATATCCACCAGAAGATATCTGTTCCCCACATTTTTCTTTCTTTCTTTCTTTCTTTCTTTCTTTCTTTCTTTCTTTCTTTTTTTTAGTGTTCTCATCTTGAATAAACCACGCTCAAGTCCGATCTCACGTAAGAAACCTCCGACGTCTCTGAGATCTTACGAGCTCTTCTCTAGTCCGAGTTTCTCCAGCACGTCGAGTCTACTGTCCTCTCATGGGATTCTAGAGGGCCGGGGTTCCGTGAAGGCAGGGGAAGTTCTCACAGTGCTGGCTAAGCGCAGGGCAGGGTCTGACCTGGCCTGAACTCATTGAAACGTGCTGGCTTGACTGGTGGGGCTAACTTCTGCCCAGACAGCTCCAGGGAGTTCGCGCTCATGCTGTGCCCTCCTGTGCATGCCCAACGCCCACCAAAGGAGGGAAGGAACGAATATTGGTTGAGCATCCAATTCCTGCAAGCCCCTGTGCCCGGAATTGGTCCCTCACACCATTCCTCAAGAAAAGGCATCAGAGCTCACTGGAGAAATGGCTGATTCCGAGACAGGGGCAGGGAAGAGTCAAGATGAGCATGAAGGAAATGCTCCAAAACACCAGCACCATGATGGGAGCGTATCAGAGGGAAACAGGAGACAATCTCCCTAGTATGCTTGAAAGAGCTGCCAATGGCCCAGACTGGAACGACGTGCACCACAAAGTAAACAGCAGTATACTAGATCATGACCTATAGTATGAAATAAACGCCCACACATTCACAGAGATACAAAGAAATGACCGAATAAATACGTGAGTGGGGGAAGACCAGTCTCCCCTGTACAAGAATTCTGAAAACTCTGTGTAGATACTCAGCCTGTGTAGGAACCTAGCTCCCCTCTCCTTAGATGGGGAGTTCTTTCCCAAGATGGGGGTGTGTGTGAAAAGAGTACCTTGAAAGTGTCGAAAACCTGACACACCCCACCTCAGCAGGGAGATCAAGTGCCAGATAGCCACGGGAAATCACACCGACAGTATGTGCCCTTGATACGCACCGTCCAGGAGAGATAGGGCAATCGACCAACTTCAAGAAATACTCATCAGTCATTTTGTAGACTGTCCCTCAACCGGAGTTTTTCTTATCATAACAAAAACAGAGGAAAAACCCCAATTGAGGGACATTCCACAAAACGACTGATCAGCACTCCTCAGCACTGTCAAGGTCATCAAAACACAAGTCAGAGAAACTGTCATGTTCAGAGGAGCTGAAGGAGACATGACATTTAACGGGCTGCGGTCCCCTGGAGGGATCCCAGCACCAAGAAGGGACATCAGGTGAAAACTAAGGAAATGTCAATGAAGTAGGGACTTTAGCTCATACTCCTCCTCCTTCTCCTACTACGACTACTAAGAAATTCTGCCAAGCACTCCGTTAAGTGACTTACACAGGTTATTTTGCTTAATCCTCACAAGGCTGTTAACTGGCTTCATTCCCACTTTACAGATGAACATGATAAGAGATCTAAGTCTTTTGCCTGAGACAACAGAGTCGGTAACTGGAGGAACTCAAGGTGACACTCCCCTCGAATTGTTCGAATTGTTCGAAGACTCTTAGATGTCTCAGCTTCATTAATCCCCACAACAACCGGAGAGAGCCAAGTAGCATTCCCATGATTCCCAGTCCCAGGGAGGAAGCTGAAGGAGAGGGAGGCTGGCTGAGTCACTTGGTGGGGGGGAGGGGAGAGAGCTGGTAAGTGGCAGGACCCGAATCTGAATTATAAGGTACTCCAATGCCGAGGACCGAAAACAGCATACTCAGCCCCTCCATGAAGAACTTCCCCTGCAGTGCCCATTTCACAATGGGCTGTTGAAATCAACGACAAACGTAACAATAATAAATACTGTAGAGTGCGTAGGACGTGCCAATGACTATAAAGATCAACGTGCTTTGCTCTCCCAACAACCCCATGAGATAGGTTCTATTATTATTCCCACCGCGCAGATAGGAACACTGAGGCACAAAGAAAGTATAGGGGTATTAACTCTGCAACTCACCTAACCTCTCTGTATGTTTAAAATTATGCTTAAAAAGTGTGTATATTTAAAAATCTGTGAATGATTGTGTATGATCATCATAAGATGGTTTCTCGGGAATTGTTTATTTGGCCCAAATATACATGTATCTCATTCGTTTTTTGGCATCACACGTCTTAAAAATTAGTTTCCTGGGGCGCCTGGGTGGCTCAGTGGGTTAAAGCCTCTTCCTTCGGCTCAGGTCATGATCCCAGGGTCCTGGGATCGAGCCCCACATTGGGCTCTCTGCTCAGCGGGGAGCCTGCTTCTTCCTCTCTCTCTGCCTGCCTCTCTGCCTACTTGTGATCTCCGTCTGTCAAGTAAATAAATAAATTATTTTAAAAAATTAGTTTCCTGATTTCTCCTTTTCACGTTTTTCACCTAAAAACTTCCTCCCACCGTCCTGCAGTGAAAGACAGCATTTTTGCCAGCCCGTGTGCTAGGCTTTGGCAGTTAAGTAACAGACTTGAGTCCCATGTTTATTAATTAGCAAAAAATCATATATTACATGAGCTCCAGGCTCTGCGGAACTTTCTAATCACTTCTGTGGCTTGGATGGATTTCAACACTTGTACTCATCACCGATCAAAAATATATCATTATTGCCCCAGTCAATAAACAGCTCAGTGAAATGGCACAGTTATAACACATTTATGTCCTTTATAATTTCCATGAACTTGCCCATTTACTCACTCGACCTGCAATTCCTACTTGGCCTGAGCTCCTACAGGCGCTTTTCTTTGTTTGCTTCACACACAGAAGTTTTTCTTGAAATGGGAGTTAATTAAACTCCCATTTTGAGGGAAAAAAAAGTGCCTCTTCTGATTCCAATGATCAACTTGTTGCTGTGTTTCTTAAGAGATAAAAATCTCATTCTGGATCATTTTAGGTGTACGCTATCCTGAGTTTAGATGTCTGACAAATTCATGGGTGCTGGCAAATAGGAAAGCTGTCCAGAGTTCTGTCCCACAATCCTACTCTGCAAATCGACAGCCTCTCCAAAGGTCATAGGAGACAAGTGTCTTTGTCCTGCAAGGCGATGCCCCCATGGGCGGGAGCCGGCTCTCTGCTTACGCTCAGACCAGGGTCCAGAGCGGGAGGAGCTGTGCACTGGAAATGCGCTCTAATCAGAATAGAGCTGCGGTCCAGGAAGAGGGAGGGTCTTCTCGGGAATAATGTGCACAGTCTGCACCCTAGTCTCCCGACCCGGTCATGGTGACCAGCTCAGCAACTTGCCGGATTTGGAATAATTAAATTCCTTGGACCAGCACGAGACATGTGCCCCTGGAGGACAGGAATTCCCTCTTTCTCTGCAGCTTCAACACCCAGGTTCCCCATGACAGTGCAAAGTTTAAGTGGTCAGAGCACCAACTCCAGATCCAACGCCAGGGGGTCTGAAGACCTTGGACATATTTCCTAACCTCATTGTTCAAAACACACAATTTGCAGGAGCACCTCGGTGGCTCAGTCATTAAACGTCTGCCTTTGGCTGGGGTCATGGTGCTGGGACGGAGCCAAGCACTGGGCTCCCTGCTCAGCGGGGAGACTGCTTCTCCCCTCTCCCTGCAGCTCTGCCTACTTGGGCTCTCTATCTCTCGGTCAAATACACAAATAAATAAAATCTTAAAAAAAAAAAAAAAAAGAAGAGGAAGAAGTACAGCATTTACAGAACAATCGTGGTAAAGATGAAAGGGTTAACATGTAAAAAAGCACTCCCAAGGGTCCTGGCAGGAAGTACTGTATATACACCAACATTTGCTATTGTTGACAAAGGCCAAAACAGCTCATTGTCACCAAGGATTCCCAAGTAACGAACCCCACCCACCTGACCCCCAAACTGTCCTTCACCTTCCCACCTGTCCAAAATCTGCTCATTGAAGACCCCCACCTATTCCCATGTAATAAGGCCTGGTCGCCCCCCGCAGTGATGTGAGCGGGCAGAAACTCTTATTTGCAAGCCGGAGGTGTTCATCCAGATTAAATGCAGAGTTCACAGTGCTGTCCACTTCTCCTTTTTTAAGTCAGGGTTTTTCACATGCAGATTTTATCATCAAGCTTCTACTTCCTCTCTTTTCTTGCAGTATTAAAAATCTTTTCCTTTTCAGCTCTGTCCCACCTTCCTGTTGAATTTTTTTTTAAAGGGACAGAAAAAGCAAACCAGCCAGCGAGCTCAGAGGCCTGAGTCTTTTGCTCTCAACTTCACACTGACACTATTACACACCGCCAGGGCCAGCTTAACAGAGAATGGGAATCTAATGAGAAAAGATAAGAGAGGAGCACAGAAAAAGGAACTCTTGAAAATCAGCCCCCCCGATCGTGTCACCAGGCCTGGTGGCCTCGCGGTTTATTCACACATACTGCCTCTCAGTTAGGGGCACGCAATTCGCCTACAGTCAGTTCTTTAAAACCATTAGTCACCCTCACACCGATTTACCTTTAAACAAGGACATTCTGGAACCAGGGATCCACCTATGTGGCTTAGGCGATGGGCCTCAAGGTCAGCGGCTTGAGTAACGCGGTGAGAATGACCTCATTCACCCGCTATAGAACCGTTATATCACCGATCGATACGGAGGCCCGTGCATGTCACCGACACAGCCTCCTCCAGGGAGCACCCCGCGTCCATCGGACACACACGGCGCCCTGAAAGGCGGAGGACACGCGGAACCCAGATCCTTTGGTCTGAGAGAAGCAGCCTTCCCACCTCGAAAGCAGGAAGAGAAGAGAGAGTCCACACAATGGAAACAGAGCACGCTCCCGCTGACGTGACACCTGTCCCACCTTCCCTCTGGGACACAGGATGCGTCCTCTAGGGAAGCATGGGGCAGGAGGGAAGATAAAAACGGAAGTGTAATTGCTGGGGGCGGTAAGAACAGCACACCTGGCCCCTCCAGCAAGGACCTGCTTTACTTGTGGCACCAGGGTGGCTCAGTTAAGCCTCTGCCTTTGGCTCAGGTCATGATCCCGGGGTCCTGGGATGGAGCCCCGCATCGGGCTTCCTGCTCGGCGGGAAGTCTGTTTCTCTCTCTGCCTGCCGCTCCCCCTGCTTATGCTCTGTCTCTCTCTCTCTCTCTCTGACAAATAAATAAATAAAATCCTAAAGAAAAAAAAAAAAAAGAACACGCCCTGCAATGCCCATGTCACAATGCATCGGTGCAAGGATCAAAAACAGTAACAGTAAGAGACGCCAGAGAGTGCTCACTACGTACGAGTCATTGTTCTTTTTTATTTGACCAGTATTAACTCATTTCGCTCTCCCAACAACCTGACGCACTACGTTCTATTATTACGATCATCCCCATTGCACAGATGGGAACACCAAGGTGCGAGGAAGTGAAGTAAGGTGTCTGACGTCCCCTTGGTAAGTGGCCCGAGTTGGGATTCAGACCCAGTTCGGTGGCAGAGTCACCGCCTTGAACTTCAGTCCACGGCAGCACCAGCAACCACGGTAAGGAGGTTTTTTTGTTGTTGCTTGTTTGTTTGTTTTTGCATGCCCTCTACCCTTTCCTTGGCGTAACAGTCCCACATAATCACTTACGAATTTTTCTCCCATCGGAGCCTTGCGTAGGAGAAGTGTCCATATATGTTTGTGGAATGAAGGAATGAGTAACTGACTCGAAATTAATCCTTCAATCCGTCTGTGCCAGAGACAGAGGACATACAATGAACCTTGGCTTCCGACAGGAAAAACAAAGTCCAGGCAAAGCCAAGGACTTCTCCAAGGTCCTGCTGCTTCAAATACACGCTCCTCCCCGACTTACCAGTGGTTTTTAAATGTTCCAAAGCTGTGCAACGTTTTTTAGAAAACACAATCTTTTACAGACACTCAGAACATAAAGGAGTGAGAGGAGGAGCCGGTGCAGGGGGGACAGGCTGTGTCCGGCCCATGACCACCCCGCGTCTACCTGCAGCCCTCAGGCAGAGAACCACTGTGGCACCTTGCATGGCCGCCAGGACCCCGGCCAGGAGCAAAATCCAGGAGCAGCCCCCTGGAACTCCAGCAGAGGACGACCAACCATTTCTAAGCCCCACAGGTCTCCTGCTCCTTGGGCAGGAGGTGGAGGACAGCATTCCCCCTCCCCGCCAACCACTGGCATTCTGGGTCCGGTCCTTCTCCCTCTCGGAAGGAGTGGAGCTCAGAGACCCGTTCTTGGCCTCCTTTCTCATGCATCTCTTTCTGTTTTCTCCTTTGGAGCTGTTCTGTATCTGTTCCCTTTTCAGCCCTGGGGGTTTCCCCCTGATGACTGGAAAAGGGGCAAGCTCTTGTGACCTACCTCTTCATCACCGACTAGAGCAAGAGAGGGCAAACGTGGGCTCTGGGGCCTTGCAAGTGGCTCCCTAGGACAGGGGCACCTTGGATCAGATCTGGGATTCTTCAAAATGGCAGACTCGAGTTCACAGTGTGGCCGAGCTGGGCAGGGAGGGAGCAAATTTTGCAAGACATCTGTTGCTCCAACTCTCAGCAGGCAGGAGGCCCTGGGATCATGGATCGTCAAGCGCCAGGGCCTCTGAGCCGGCAGTCCAGCCTCCCTGTCCAACAAACAGGGACGCTGTGACCCTCCAACATACAGTAACTTCGCCCCGGTTCAGAGGGGCATGGCTCCAACTAGGGATCTCTGGCCTCCTGCTCCTGAACACGCAGAACCACAAGGAGCAAAAGTGGGATGGGAACTGTGGGAGGCACCAAAAGACTGCCTCACAATGTCAAATGATGCAAGAAATACGCATCTGTGCGAAATTCTCTCCGAAGGCCCTCCAGGATAAAACATCCTACCCCCCAGTCACCCGAAGGTTTGTCCCAAGTGTTATGAGGTCCTCTAACGCAAAGGGCAACAATGAAAGATATTACAGAAAGATCACTTTTCCATGCTGCTCGCGTGTCTCTGTAATGGGTGAATGGGGAAGAGACAGGAGAAGCACCCAGGCCTTTCAATGTGCTCCCAGCTTCTGCCGGAATGTGAGACGCGGCCGCTCAATCATTAGCATACCCGATTTGCATTCACTCCAGATGAGATTTCATCATTGCATCATATTTATTCATCCCTTAATATAAATCTAAATTGCTCTCTTCAAATAGCAGAGAGCACTGTGCTTGGGTAAGGGGAAAGAGAGATCATCACGGTGAGAGGCGCGCAGCGTTTTCCTCTGCTCTCCCTCCCACGGGCTGCACTCTTCCCAGGCTCATCCCAGGGCTCAGAGAACATGCGATCGTCTTTGGTTTCTCACAGTGGGGGGCTCTCGGTAGAGGGAAATTATGGTAGCCCTCAACCTTCCCACCAAATACTGCAGGAGCACCTAGGAAGTCCTGCTGGAGGTGAGCCCAGACGCCTTCACAGCAGCCAAACAACTCACTGGCAGACAAAAGACGACCAAGATTACAGCCTCTCCCGGAAGACAGTCATGTGTCTGAACCTGGAAAAGTCTGCTTGGAGATAAAGAACAATTTTTTTTTTTTTTTTTAACAGAAAGTGAGGCATTAAACTATGGATGTCCACAAATGATCTCCGGGAATGACGGGACACGGGGTCCAGAAAATGAGCAGCAGGCAGAGAGACACGGGGCCATGGTGGTTTCTGCTGGTCGCTTCCCATTGTGCCCACCGCCACATCCCGTGGGGGAAGGCCCATGTCCCACCAGCTCTGCTTTTCGGGATGAGAAGAAATGTACGGTGCCTTTTCCTGTGAAAGGAAAATTGGCCTCATCATCTAGAAGCATCTGTTCAAAAGTACTGACTCTAATTCTTCTCGTTAGGGGACAGGACATGACCGGGGCACACACACACCAGTGTGTATTTTTAAAAGAGTAAAAATCTTAAATGAAAGCCCTTTATTGGCTTGCACATATGCTAAAGGAAGGTTCGCAGAAGACTCCTTCCGGGAAGGCATGCTCAGAGAATAAGAATGACCCGTTCCCTCTCAGCTGAACTCCGCACTGTGCCTTGAAGCAGGGCATGTGTGACAAATTTTACCCAGTAATTCTGTTGTCATGTGTCCTAACCTCTATGACTTCAGCTCCTTCTAAGCAAGAGCCTCTGCATGGTCAGGGCTCAGAGGGATTTAGATGGCTTCAGGTATCCATAGCTGAGCGCGGAGAAGACGGGTCCTTAAAAATGAACCCTAACTTCTGGCTTGGGGGCTCAAGGCCAACGCCTTCCCACAGGGTAACTGGAGATGCGGTCAGCGGGCTAGATCTGTCCTGTCCTGGGGTTGCTGAAAGGACTTAGCCAAAGTAACAGAGGTTGTCACCCCTAAACCCCAACTCAATGACAGCACGTGACAACGTGACGAAATACATCTTTACCCGTAATTCTTTTTCACGACAGGCCTGAAGTACTCAAAATGCTAAGAGACACATCGGGGTATTTTGGGACCGGGAGTTAGAAGAGTCCTGTCTCCTGGGTCTGCCACCAACTGGCTGGGGGGCCTGAGGAAGTCACAGGACTTCTGTGGGCCCCGGTTTTTAATGCCAGGGGAAACAAGGGAGTTCATGGATTTCTACAGTCGTCTGCATTCTCAAAGCTTCTGCTTCCATGCTCCTTGTCTTTCCCTCTTGCCAACAGGGACTAAGAGTGTTAGAAATGTTGTGCTTTTGACCCCAGAGGAATGTGACAAGGGCCTTCCTTGCATTGTTCCCACAGTAACCAGAGCCAGCTGTCCAGGCAGGCCAGCCAAGTTATGGAGCATGGACGCGCAAAACTGGGGGCTGTGCATAGAAGAGCCCACTTCCAGGTTTCCCTGCTTCCTCTGGGCCCTGGTCTGCAGGTCAGCACCCTCCTGGGAGCACAAGAATGGGTCTGTGATCTTTAATAAGTAATAGTGGAGGCTTTAAAATCTGGAGTGTAGCCACAATGGCCTGAGGCTCCCCCAAGCACAGCGAGAGGACACAGGTATGTCCCTGCTTCTCTGAATCTGCAAGCAACCCCTGGGATGGGGGGCGTGGTGGGGGGGGGGGGGCGCAGCATTCAAGGTCAGGGTGCCCAGAAGAGGGACGGTCTCTTTCTGAGTATGTGATGATGCTAAGTCCTGTTCAAAGAAGGGGCCTCGAGTGAGAGTGAAAAGCTAAGATGAGATCTTCATCAGAAAATCTTGGGGTGAGCCAAGATTTGTAAGCATGCAGTTCTGCACCGGCAAGCCCATGAAGGATTTCCTCTTTGCCTGCAGCCTGCATCTGCGATCCTAATGAGGGAAGATCACTGGAAAGCATTACCATTATTTTTAGCTTTTCTAAGGGAGGGAGGAGTGTTTGAAAGGGCAGAATGGAAAGGAATGTAGGGCAAGGGTGTGGGGGGGGTGGGAGAGAAGGGAAGATTGGGAAAAATAAGGACTTGCAGGACAGAGAAGCAGCTCCTTCCTCCTTTCTTGATAGATGGCTGTGGCCAAAACCATATCAAGGACTTCAGGTCCAGAGATCTGGAGACAAAGAAGTTTCTGGAAGGAAATCAGGTTTCTGCAAGCATGGCAAATGTGCACTTCAGCTTGTGGGATTTTTCTTTCTTTCTTCTTCTTCTTCTTCTTTTTTTTTTTTACCTTCCAAATGTAGCAGATGAGGCCCTCCTAGAAAGCCCTTCTCGTAAAAGAGTTTGATAGCCCTTCTCTGGGTGGGAAAGCTGCCCCAGCGAACCCGAACCCCCAAGAAACACCCTCTTCTGGGTGCACAGAGATCCTGAATGGTCCACATGAAAAGGAGATGAATGGATCCTCTTAATGACTTTATAACTTTAAAATGGCAAGGAGGACCCCGCGGCTTCTGGGGTGACCAAAATCTGGGCCAAGAACATAACGTTTTGAGAGAGGATTTTTTTTTCTTCCTTTTTTCTTTCTCTCTCTTTTTTTTTTTTTTTTTTTGGCAATAGATCGTAAAAAGTCTCCTTAATGAGCTGCAAAAGCCAAGGCAAGTATTTTCTTCCTCAATTCAGAGGTCTGGTAACTGCTCAAACACTGTCCAAAGGGGCTTAATCACATACTACTTCCTGGCTGAGACTGGTAAAGCAAGGTTGCAAAATATTCAAGACACCGACATCGACATGGGCCTGGAGCTCACAAAGGAACTCAAGAATCGGTTTCCCACTTCAAAAATAGGACCTAACAAAGTTGGTGCTCTAGGAGAAGAGTTGCTGTATTTCGCTTAATGGAACTAAATCTGTGCCCATTTAAATCATGAGCAGGTGGCACTCGGTAGCAAAGAAAGCCCTGAAAATATTCACATTTCGTGAATGCGGTTGTATGTATAATTAGCTGAAATTTATTTTAAAGTACTCTAATCTTTTGTACTGCATTTTTTTTTTTATAATTCAAACTGGTGAGGAAAAGAGAGCAGCTTCTGAATTTATTATGAAAACACAGCCACCGTATTATCTGTTAAAATTTTTTTTTTTGAAAGATGGGCAAGGCGTCAGAAAGCCTCTAATAGGACATATGTTAGGATCACACCAATGGAAAGGGCTTGCTTGCTTTCCCAGGAAGGAGTCTGTTGTTTGGGAGAAGTAAGTGAGCTAAAGGAAAGCACCCCGTAGAAGAGTAGACGGAAAGAATCAAAGGTAGACATTTAGAAGCACAACATTTTCTCTTAACTACTACATGGAAAATTTCAAACGAGCCCAAAGGACTTGCAAGAGAGGACCAGACACTCATTACGCAGCACCAATAATGACCAACTCGTGGTCGATCTCTGCCTGCAAGCAAATCCCAGAAATACCACTGACTCCCTAAATATTTCAGTGTGAAGCACGGCATTGGGAAGCTCCCTCATTTTCTCGAGTGCCTGACAAGTCAAATGTCCTGCGGCCGGAACCAGGTCTTCTCACCTGAGGGTCAGATGTTCTCTCTCCTCTAAGCACCCCTGTCTCTCTTGCCCTAGCCACCCCCAGACCACAGTTAACAAGAACACAGAAAACAAGCATTGCGCTGGGTTAGACATCACAAAATCCTCTGTTTTAATCTAATTTTAATTTTAATTTGCCACTTTACTGAGCCTTAACTGTCCTGGCTATTAAGTAGAGCTATGAGATTGCCACCATGAGATACAATTACTTACGACATACTTACAAAAGGTATCTCCAACTCGCAACAGTTATTTCTGATGTGTTCTCATAGATTTGGGGACAAACTGTGAGAAGTTATGGAGCTCTGGAAACGCCAGCGAGGTGAGGTCTCCCATGTTAAGGCTTTGGGGGAGGGCACACATAATTATTATGTAACTGTACCCTGAAAGCCTTTCCATGACACGTTTATTTATTTTTCACATATAAATTAGAACCAACTATTTCAACATGTTGAAATGAAAGTTTCTATGAAAAACAAATGTTTCATATAATATAAATCAACATTTCCCAAAGAGGAAAGAGGCAGGCCCTCTCCCTGGGGGGAATTCTAGCATCTTTCAGAGAAAGAACAGGCAAGCCCAAGGAAAGTGAAAAGGAAAAAAAGAAACATTCCCTCCCTTTGTCATGGACTTGCCAAACCCCTAACTGAAGGGGACTGACAATAGAACACCAAACATTCTCAAGGAAGTGTCCAAGCCTGGAAAAATAATAACTGAATGCAGGGTTTTGTGCGATGGACCAAACTACGCTGCTCAATGGCATCCTTTTTCCTTCTCAAAAAAACACACCAAGCTCCTGTCCAGGGGAGGTTATGGGAGAGAGGTCGTTACGTTTAAGAAACCCCATGCTAAGTCAACCCCAAACCTTGAGCCGAGGCTTTAAGTGCACTTGCTTTCAAAAGCCAAACCACAGAAAATCTTGTCATTTCTTCCTAGACACTGGCAACAAATGCCTTCCATGTGTAACCTCACCATAAAACCCGAACGATGGGGCCAAGGTCACAGAGAAGCAGGCGGGTCTGGGAAAAGGGCCTACCCGCCTGTGTTAGCTTTCTGGGACGGCCATAAACCAAAGTACCCCACGCTGGGGTTGGGGGGAGGGATTCAACAACAGATGTTTATTTCCCCCAGTTCTGCAGGCTGGAAGTCCAAGGTCGGGATGTCGGTAGGGTCGGTTCCTTCCGAGACCATGAAAGAAGGATCTGTTCCAGACCTCTCTCCTAGCTTCTGGTGTTTGGCAGGCTATCTTTGGTATTCATTGGCCTGTCTTCAGTCCCGTCTTCATGTGGCATTCTCCCAGCATTTGTCTTGATGTCCAAATTCCCTCTTTTTATGAGGACACCGGTCCTACTGGCCTAGGGCCCTCCTAATGACCTCATCTCAACAGGGTCATCTGCAAAGACCCTATTTCCAAGTAATGGTACATTCATAGATACAGGAGGATAGGACTTCCACATCTGGGGAGGCGCGGGACACAATTTAACGCAAAACACCGCCGTATCCACACCTAACTTAAGAGAGACAAGGGAGGGAAGCCAAGCCAGTTCCCAGGAGGTCTCTCTTGTCCCACAGAGCTTGCCACCCGCGTTTTAGCTTGTCCACGGCTGCTCAGAGGAACACACAAGAATGAGCACACCATGCCTATGGACAGGCCCTAGCAAAGCATCGGTCAGCTTGATCATGTTAGCGGGGCCCGTTTGCACGACCCTCCCTCCTGCACCTGGCCTCAGCTTGGGTCATGCGGGTCCCGTGCAGTCTGCGTGTCACTTTGGTCCCTTTCAACCTCAGGACTGCACAGAAGTCATTCACAGTGTCTGCCAATTTAACATCCTCTGCTACATTTTCCGCTCTCCTTTGTCCTTTTGTGTTTGGGACGAGCCAAGAGGTATCTTAGAAAAGGAAATAAAAATACATTTTTGACCTATTTCTACAGCCACCAGAATGACTGGACCATGATGGTCACTGTTAAATATGCTCTTCTGGGGCGCCTGGGTGGCTCAGTGGGTTAAGCCTCTGCCTTCAGCTCAAGTCATGATCTCAGGGTCCTGAGACTGAGTCCCGCATCGGGCTCCCTGCTCAGTGAGGAGTCTGCTTCTCCCTCTCCCTCTCTCCCTGCTTGTGCATATGCTCTCTCTCTCTGTCAAATAAATAAAATCTTTTAAAAATAAATAAAAAATGAATATGCTCTTCTGCAGTTTTAAAAGGTGTCTTCTAAGGATGAACACTGTGCACTATAATTGTTCAACAATTCTAACAGGCAGCGACCACATCAGGATTCCCACTTTCTAGAGGAGGAAACTAAAGGGTCAGGTAATTCAGTAATGGACACACAGCTAGTAAATCACAGAGCCCAAATATAGACTCATCCCTTCTGACGTCAAGTGCTGTGTTCTTCCACAATATATCATAAGACATAGTCGATGTGAAGTTGTCAAGGATTCAGCTTTTTTCTTGACTCTAAGCAGTATGGTAGCAACAATAAAGCCTTATGTTTATAATTTCACATTTTAAGACATCTTTCAAAATGTTTCAATTTGAGGTTTTATGTATCCTTCTAAAAAAAACAGGTGAGTCACTCTTCAGCCCATTTTATGGATGATAAATGAAGGCAGAGGTTAAGGAATTGGCCTCAACAAACCAAGAAGTTGACAGTGAAGGGAATAAGAATTTCTGCATACTAACTCAGAAACGGGTATGACTTCATGAAGGGGGTAACTCAACATCTGCATCCTTGGAGATACGTAAAACGGAAAGACAATGATGTACGTTGAAGGATAAAAAGAAAAAACTGAATAAAGTCCCATCAATTTTACCGCAGGAAGAAGCGGTACATATGTGTCACGGGTATCAGAATGGATAGGTACCTGACCGCGCTGGGAGACAGGACAGTCTCCGTTACCTCAGATGCCCCTTAACATGTGAAAAGACTATTCTCAGCAAGTCCCATGAGATCTGTGACTGGTGAAAGACAATATGCTTTCTTTTTTTTTTTTTTTTTTAAGATTTTATTTATTTATTTGACAGAGAGAGATCACAAGTAGGCAGAGAGGCAGGCAGAGAGAGAGGAGGAAGCAGGCTCCCTGCAGAGCAGAGAGCCCGATGCGGGGCTCGATCCCAGGACCCTGAGATCATGACCCGAGCCGAAGGCAGCGGCCTAATCCACTGAGCCACCCAGGCGCCCCGACAATATGCTTTCTTGATCATGACAGACCACCAGATTCCCTTTGGTCTTCCCCAACCTGAATTCATGACAGCAGGCTTCCAGAAGGAAGTGGAAGGGGAGCTAACAGCTTTAGACAAGAGAGGGGACGAAGATGTGCGTCCCAGCGTGGTCATCAGACCACCGTGGTTGGAAGTGCACGTGTGGGGAGGCGGCAGTGGGAGGTGAGGTGGAAGGGAAACACGGGGGCCGTTTTATGCAGGGTCTCTAAGGCCCCTCTGAGAAACGGAGATGATTCTGGAAAACGTGAAGGTATTCCCAGTGGGATGGAGCAGGGGAATGACCTCACCAGATGTGTGCTGCCTGCTGCCACTAAGGGAGGGACTTTCAAACCCACAAGTCAAGCCCTGACCTCTCTGCCAGGATCTAGATATGTCTTCCAGAATGCCTGCTGGGGTGTCTCTACGTGGCTATCCTACAGGCACTTCCAACTGCGTATGTTAGATCTCCACGGTCTTTTCCAGATCTAACGTTCTGTGATTCTACCCAAAGTGGCGGGTCTGAAAAACTGACATTTCCCTGGAGGAGACCGAACATAAACGAGGAACAGAGAAATCCTATTCGAGAGGCAGGGCAAAAAGAGCAATGTCTTTACATTGGGGGGGAAAAAGTATCTGTGTTAGTCATTCCTTTCTAACTTGTGCCCGGGCTCTTAACGGTATGAGACATCTAATCCTGGAGAGGAATGTGCACATGGACATTTGTGGTGGGAGGCTTGGGGCGGTGTGGTTAGACACCATCCAAGGACACAAGCTTTCAGTGACAAGCTAGAATGACTTTCTTGCCCATCAGAGCTGCCCCCCTTCACCTGCAGAGGTTGGGTCTAGAAATAGCAATTAAAGCACAGAGTCAGAACCTTGAATGGCTCAGTACCTCAAGCATCCCTTGTCCCTGGACCCAAAATGACCCACACTCATCTCTCTTACCAACTCATTCTATTACTAGAGACTAAGTGGCCCCTGAATTCTTAGTACGCTATGTGGCAGAGAGCGTCCCCCCAAAGACCGGTGGTGATCAACCTCCATGAGACCCTTTTAAAATAGGACTAAATGTCTTTTTCTGTTAAAGTTTCACTCTGCTGCTTCAAAAGAAACACTAACGCAAAAACCTTTGCTTTCCCAGAGAGGAGAAGCAGCACATTAATTCATATAGTGTGTTTTGAATAAAGCAGCATTTATAACGTAGAGGAATTCCGCTTCCCTCTTCCGGACATCGCTTCCAAACACAAAAATTCAGAGTGTAGGTGGACTGCCACTCCACACACCGAATTTAGAAAGAAACTCATACTCTCCCGACAAGCCTACCTCCTTGAGCCCACGTTCAATGTTTCTCTTGGCTGTGACAGAAGCCACCACTGCGGTCCGCTATCCAGGATCTGATCAGAATGTCATCTCACGGGCCAGGGTCCCCTTGATGTCTCCTCCTGCTGGTGCACACGGGTGCTGTTCAAATACCCTCGAGATTTCCGCACCTGTCTGACAGCCACTCACGCTCCGCACAGCACCTTGCTCACAGAGCAGATTCTCCCTGAGAGCAATCTGACCCGGGCTTCCCTGTCAGAGCAGGCGGCTGCTCTGTGTATCCCAGCTGATAGGACTCTATGCTGTTACAACCACACAGAGCACAATGGCTCTAACTTCAGGAACATGGCCTGTGGCAATGCACACATCCTGTGACCTGGAGATCGCTTCTGAGATATTATCCAGGTACTGCTCTTTCAGGCCATGGGCCTCTAGGATTTGTGCTCCTTGGACAATTGACATGGTCAAGACACACAGGGACATACACACACACCCTACTGCTGGGGTCTGAGAAGACCAATGGCCCTATTGAGTCCCATCATGGTAGCCAAGCAAACCTTCTAGACACTCCACAGCTCAAAGGCAATTTTGATGGACATATGAAAAGTCCATAATAAATCCATAGCAAAATCTACAATGCTCCAATTTTTTTTAGAGATAAAAACTTTTACCCCCATACTCTCTAAGACCTACCTCAGGAAGATCTGCCTCAGAGAGTTTTAGGAAACTCTCTGGATCTTCATGGTGGTCTCCCATGGCCTCCCAAGGGAGAGTCGGGGCCCCTCCTAGATGTTTCCTCTATTGTAATCGACCAGTTACTTGTTCACTTACTGTCCTACAGTAATGATGACGTACAGGGTCACAGAATAGAGACCATTTGCTTTGGCATCTTCAGTCCTTAGCAACCTACTTGGCACAAACGTAGAATCTCAAAGAATATGAGTGGACTGATTGAATATACAATCCAATGTTCTATTCATTCATCCAGTCATGGTAAGTACAATGATCTCTTGCCGTATCTGGCATTGACCGTGGCCCTCAACGGCCTGTGCCTGTGGCCATCCTAACTAGGAGAGGATCATCTCCCCTAAATGAGACAGTGAACTTGCCACATTTGAAGTCCATGAGGAACTAACAGCTTTTGTAAGGTCTCTCCTTTGAGAGAACCAGGAGGCTTGAAAAGAATCTTAAAAAAGGGAAAGCTGTTTTGAAAGAGAGTGCAAGCAAAACCTACAGCATTTAGCAGGGAACAGTTATTCCTCTGCACATAGACCATTTTTTGGTGGGAGAGGGCAACACTGTGAGTGGCAGTTTTTCATGCAGTTCGAGGCTAAGGCCCTTTAAATGGGATCTCTTCTATGGCACTGACATCTGGACGATGCGCCGTAAGTAGACTAGGGTGTGTTTATGCCATGACACACATGGTTTAAGATACTTCGACTGAGGGCAAAAGATAATTTGGGGGGAAATGTTCAAATCCGCATGAGACTAATCTATAAATGGTAAAGCAAGTGAATCATGGAAAATTTGATGCCAGACAAAACAACAGCTTTTGTTCAAGTCCATCCAGAAGTTTCTCCTGAAGACCTACTACGTGCTTGGCACCACGCCAGGATTTGTGGGGAATATGGAAGAAAGCATCACCGTGGTTCAGACCCGAGTCCCTCCCACCAGTTTCTAAAGCCGCCCCGTACCCTGCTGCCAGGTTTCCAACATGTGAATGCAATAGTGCCCTCGTGCTTCCAGCCACCCCCATCATAACCCTATTTCAAGCAAGACAAACAAGACCTTCTTCAACCCCAGGTCTGACAACTGCTCCCGTCTACCACCTCGTAACCTCTCACTGCCTCGGCCATAATCCCTTACTCATGCCTCCCTGGGTTTAAGGCTCCTTGACTCCTTGAGAGCCTTTGAAAACACTGTCCTTCTCTGCCCTCCCTGGAACATGTTGCCTACTTAGTCTTCATAACTCATCGCTCAGACAAATCTTTCCAATAAACACTTCTCCATCCCCATCCTGATGTGGTTCTGTGTACGAGTTTCCCCAGCACTCTCTGTGTATCATGGGGCCTGACACATGGACTTCTTCCTTCTTTCCTTCTCTCTGCTGCCTCCTCTGCCCATCTAGAAACACTACAGAGTGACTGCTCCCACAAAGCCCTGTGCTATGGTAGATACATACAACACCTCTAGTCAACCCGCACAACTTCCGGATTGTAGGCATGACTTCTGATGAGCAAGTACGCTCAGAGAGGTTTAGGAACTTGGTCAAATTCACCAGCCAGCAAACGTTAGAGTGAGATCCTCCTGCTCCAAGCTCAGGAAGGTGAGAAGACACTCCTGAGACACATGCCCAGAGTACAGTGTGAAAGTCACATCCGGGGCTCTGGCGTGAGACCAGCCAGGGGTGCGCACGTCCTCTGGGCTGGAGTGGGGGGCATACCCACAGTCTGTTCACTCCCCAGGACTATCTCTTTCCTGCATACCATACAGATGATTAGATAGTGAGTCCCCCCAAAACCACCCACCAGCTTCTCTCATTCGTGCAGTCAGCCTAAACTCCTTTTGTTTTTAACCACAACCTACCAGCTCTGTATATTAAACGTTTCCAACAAGCATCAAAGCCTCAGTTGTCACTGTTTTCTGTTTGTTTTCTGATTCTGCTAATGCAAGGGACAGCCCGTCCTAGTATTTATTACTAGAGTAACGTCAGGTTCAGGGTTAGCACATAAAATACCTCTCCAGTTTCTTTGCGAGAGATCAAAACGCTCTCTTAATGGCAACATCAAAAAGAATCTACATGTAAACATGTTTCAGCAGGAATGCCTTTCCCTTCAGGGGTTTCTCAATATCTGGAACTCTTTATTAGTCACCTCTGCTTATAAATGGTAGATTTCACTCTTTCTGCTAAGCCTTTTCTGAACTCTTCATCATGTTTGCTGATAATTCCTGTTTTGTGCCATTCTTTGGCTCATAATATTCTGGGGGGGAAAATGACCCTAGAAATATTTTGGTTTATCACATGCCTTGATTGGGGGGAAGGAGGGAACCCTGAAGAAAATGACATTTTTACCTCTTCTTCCTCCCTATCCCTTTCTCTCTCCTCTCCTCCATTTCTCCTTTAGCAAAAGCCCTTACCTAATCCTCATGGATCGGTAAATATGGTGCTATATATTCGTATAGCTCCTTGGTCTTTTCACTGGATTGGCAAAAGAAAAATAGCAGGGGATTGGGATATAATTGCTACCTTCTTCCTTTCCAGCGTGGACTTCCCACTCAAAGTCCTCAGTGCTGGTAAGGAAAATCAGCCTACCATTACGTCACTGCAGGAGAATTGGCAGCACTTCCAAACTGCTCTCTGCTCATGATAAAGCCTTACAAACACCAATGGACATTAACCCTGCCCAGCCCCAAAGGCGGCCTCACTGTTAATGGGGGACACATGAGAAGCATTCCATTAACGTTAGAAATACCACCAGGCTGTCCACCATCCGTCGCTGTGATTTAACACTGTTCCGGAGGAATTAGCCAATTTAATTACAAAGGAGAAAGGAAGGAGAGGTATAAAATTGGAAAAGAGGCAATAAAATCATTACTTGCATATGCTGTGGCTGCAGATCTGAGCAAATCAGCTGAACGACTACTGTAGACATTACAGAATTCCATAAGGTAATTAACAAAATTCATATGCAAAAATCAACAGCCTTCCTCAATGATAGCTGGTAAAAAGGAACCCGTTTTTAACAGCAACTGAAATCCAAGATACTCGGATGATAAACTGGATGAGAAATACGCAAGAGGTATGAAAAAAAAAATTCAAAACACTACTGAGGAACAGAGAGGCCAGGAACATCTGGAAAGCTCTACCTGTTCTTAAACAGGAAGTCACTATCAAGAAAGACAGTAATTCTACCCCAAATAAATCTATAAACTTAACACAACGTCAAAATATGCCATGAGGAAGTTAACTCTGAAGTTCATATGGAAAAATACATAGGAAAGGATATCCAGAGAAATGACGCAAAAAGCAATAAGGAAAGACTAGTAGAGCAGGTAACAGAAATACTTATTATGAAGCTCCAGAAACTACATCAGTGGGCCCTGGTACAGGAACAGCAAGTAAGATCAATAAGACAAATACCTAAACTCAAACGCATACTGAATTCAGTGCACGATAATGAGAGAAGGAACCTTGAACACTTAGATGGCCACCTGGAAAAAGTCGAATCAGATCCCTAGTTCCCAACCTACACTACAATAAATTCCAGAGTGACCAAAGATTTAAAGGCAAAAACCGAAAATACAAAAATACTAGAAAGAACCTTGAAAACATGATGCTGAGTAGAAGCAGCCCGTCACAGAAGACTAAAATTATATAACTCCACTCATAGAAGTGTCCAGAAGAGGCCAATCCATAACGAAAGCAGATTAGTGGTTACTGGGGGCTGGGGGTGCGGAATGGGGAGTTGTCAGCTAATGCATATGGGGTTTCTTTTGGGTGTAATGAAAATTTTCTGAAATTAGATTGTGGTGATGGTTGCCCAACTCTGTAAATGCACTAAAACCACTGAACAGTACACATTAAAAGAGTGCATTTTATGGTATGTGGGTTCTAGCTCCATAAAGCTATGATTTAAAAAACACTAAGCAAACCTATGAGACCATTTTTTTACATAATGTTTGACTGGAGAAGGCCTATGCATATCAAAAAGCAGAGGGTGCCTGGGTGGCTCAGTTGGTTAAGCGGCTGCCTTCAACTCAGGTCATGATCCCAGGGTCCTGGGATCAAGTCCCACATCAGGCTTCCTGCTCAGTGGAGAGCCTGCTTCTCCCCCTCTCTCTGCCTACTTGGGCTCTCTCTCTCTCTGTCAAATAAATAAATAAAAATCTTAAAAAAAAAAAAAAAAGCAGAAAGCCAGAAAACAAAACCTGATAAGACTACATCATTTTAAAAACAAATCCTGCATAAAGAAAATAGGTCAAAAAATAAATGGGAAAATTAAAAAGTACAAGACAAAAGGATGAATTCGCTTGAACTACTAAGCGCTCCTAAAAATCAATTCGCTGGAAAGACCAAAAACCCCGGAAAACAGGGGCAATGAATGTCAGCATGCAATTCTCAGAAAAACAAACAGGAATGGCTCTTAAACATGTGAAAACATATTCAATCATCACCGTAATGAGCGAACTCACATGAAAGCTACTCAAAGACAGTATTTTTTCACCTCTTCGATTGGCACAGACCATGAAGTTTAATAACACTGTCTGTGGAGAAAAGGCGCACTCACGCAGTGCTGGTGGGAGCCTACATTAGTGCAGATGCCAAATTGGAGGGCAATTTGGCAAGGTTTATCAAAATTAAAACTGCACATTCCTTTTGATCCAACAATTCCACTTGAGTAATTTCTCCTCCAGAGATCCTTGCTGACATATAAAATGCTATTTATAGAAAGTAATTCACCCAAGCATTGTTCATAGTAGCAAATAATTGCAAACAAGCGAAAGTCCATCAATGTGGGACCGGAACAGAGTGTAGCAAAATCATACAACTGAATACTATTTAGATACTAAAAAGAGGAAAGACCTTCCAGGATGCACGGTTAGGTTACACCCCCCCCCCAAAAAAAAGTAAAGAACAGTTTGCATGGTGTAAACATGGTTTCTTTTTTTTTTTTTTAACAAACATATTTTTGCTTATGTAGTTGTAAAATATCCTGAAAGGTATTTCAGGCTACGTGAATGCTAAGGAAAGAAAACAGTAATGGAGCCTGCCTCTAGGAGTGAATTTGAGGACTGGGGAGCAGAACTAAGAAACTTATTTTTCCTTGGACATTTATAGGGCACCTTTTATACTTCTAGGGATTTAAAAGAAATTAGTTAATTCTCTTAGTTAAAAGAAAGAAAACAAGTATGGCAAGGACACTGATATACAAAATAAACAAAATATGGGATCGAATGTGCCAGAGGTTTGGGGTTTATTTTTAATATAGTTATATTTCAGAAAAAAACTAATAATTAAAGAAGACCCCTCACCATCCAGTGACCATCCAGGAGGCTGACTTGTCTTTTGCAAAACAGATGCATTCAGTGAAGCTTCCGATGCGTGGGGCTTTGGTGAGCTCGCCTTCTCCCCACGCACACCCACATGCCCACAGTGGGCAGGGCTACTCTCCACGCCTAGGGGAATAATTCCACCTTCATAATTCACTCAAATACGACCAAAGCAACAGCTGGACATGTCCCAACTCGGGAGGTTTGTTTAGATCTATCCTCGGGACACCAGAAAATCCGATTTTGCCTATTTCCAAGACTTGCCTATTGCTACTAACTGAATTATTAAGTCTCTCATTGGCCATCACTTAAATTTAGAACAAAAGAGCGATAAAAACATCCTGATAAACACTGTAATGAATTCATCATACATTCCCTTAATGCACTTGTTCTAAGGGGGTGGTGTATGGGGGGAGGGTAAGGACAGGAGGATGAAGACCAATTTAATGCACTTATTCTAAGGGGGTGGTGTGTGTGTAAGGGGGTAAGGACAGGAGGATGGAGACCAATCTGTACCCGCCTGGCTCCTTTCTGATTACCCTATGAAGGAGCCCTTGGCGCTCAGGCAGAACAGACCAGTCAGCAAAAGCAAGCACTTTCAGACTCAAACAAAACTGTTCATTCTAACCCTCTCCCAGAGACTGTAGAAAATCCATTTGTCCTCACCTCTTCTGTCAAGTGGAACGTTTTGGAATCCCTTGAAGACACACATCTCTCCTACTTTTCCCCATTTATGACCTTCTCAGCCATTAGAGGCCTTTTTTCCATTGTCCACCTGGCAGGCTGGAGGGCAGAGGTGGCTGAAATTCACAGGTAATGTGTAACTTTGTTTTAGCCGCAAATTTCAACCTCCTGTCCTATAGATGAGAAAAATGACCCTTTCGCGTTCCTGTCTGCGTTCATGAAGGAGGGAATGAGCAGCTAATAGGCTTGTGCATAGCTTAGAGAAACTCCCAGAAATGAAAAATCAAAAGAATATCAAGAAACATCTTATAAAAACTCAGGCTTCCTACCCAACTGGCCTCTGAAAGACTCCTCTGAATTCCTGATGGCTCGTATTGTCTGGTGCGCAGTGTATCTGATCCCGGAGGTCAGCCCCACTGCTACGTCTGAGGCCACGGGGCTGGGGCAACGCACAGAACGGATGAGAAGAGACAGGTGAAGGACTTACGTCTCAAGAGTTTCTGAAAGCAAGAGGAGTAACTAACTATTCCTCGGCAGAAAGCAGGAGTGGTGGTAAGTTTCGAAGAGAGTGGGCAGGAGGGGCAGCAGTTGGGAGGAAAAAGCAGGGGACCCCAAGCTGTGCCCAGAGAAGGGCGTCCCAGAGTTTGAGGTTTTTGGATGTGGACAGGGGTAAAGCAGGGTCGGCTTGAGTGGATAAACAGGCCGTAGCGGTGGCAGGATGTGTGGGTCTGGCATGAAGGAGGTGAGGTTCAGGTGAGGAGACAGAGTGTCAGGGCAGAGTCTAAGAAGGGTTGGGCTGGACGGAGCCCCCCACTCAAACAGAGAAGGAAATGATCACTTTATCCAGGGGAATACAGATGCCTGCTCCAGTCCTCGGGCGTATGAGAAAGCGTCCTGAGCCACATTTCTTAGTTTTCCCAACGAAATCAGATGGAGGGGAGGCTCAAGTACAGAAAGCGAGTTCTCTGAGAGGGGAACAGGAGCCTGAACAGGTGGGTTAATCTTAGGACAGGGAAGGCAGCAGACAGCACTGTGATGAGGAGTGAAATAGACGTGGGTCCTAATCCCAGCTCCTCCCACTTCCCGGCTCCATCACTCAGGCTTGGAGAGGCCCATCTACACCCCACCCCAGGCGTCTGGAAACTGAAGCTGTCTGAGAAATGCTGGGACACACATCCGGTGTGTAGGAGAGAGTCTGGTGGCTGGGAGTGGTGAAAAATTCATTGAGGTTCTTACTCTTCTAACAACCACCTGCTTAAGGAAAATCATTATTAGGAGAGTGAGATAGGTTAGAAGAGAGAACAGTGAAACAAACAAATGACAGCAGGGGGGGGGGCAGGGGTCATTTACTACCTTCACTTATAAATGTCTACACGTCTGCTACATTGAGAAACGAAAACATGCCCACCCAGAAGCTTGTCTGGGAACGTTTGTGGCTGCATGACTCAGGAGAGCCAAGAAGGAGCAGCGGTCAATGGCCGTCAGCTCGCAAGGGGGTCAGCAGAATGGAGCACCTCCACAGAACGGAGCAGAATTCAGTCCTAGCAAGGAATCACCGTGGCGTGCGCGCTCCCGGGGGCAGGGAGCTTGGAAATATTATGTTAAGTGCCAGAGCCAAACACGAGAGTCCACATACTGCCTGATTCTATCTACGTGACCTGTCGAGAACAGGCAAATCTGCAGACAGAGAAAACAGACTAGTGGTTGCCAGGAGCTGGGGGGAAGGGGCTGGGGGAGATGGGAAGTGACGGCTAATGCACCGGGAGTTTCTTTGTGGGGTGATGACAGATGCCCAACTCTGCGAACATAGCAACAATGAAAGATTGTATGTTTAAAAAAAAAAAAAAAACTTAGCTATACAGCTCTTAACGCCTCCTGCTTCCCACCTCCTGGATAAAGAGCATTTGTCTTGCCTGAGTGAGAGCTCTTGACAGCAGAGTATATGCAATGCGGAATTCCATCAATTTCTTTAACCGTGAATATCAGAAGACATCGATCCTCGTCCTCTGGGGACATTGTCAGGTGGGCGCCGGGGAGGTCATTTTGCTTTTTCTTCTAGCTGCTTCTTTCAATCCTGGCTACTGCGTTTGGTTTCCCCACGAGCACAGTGGTTATAAATCAATCTCTGGTTGATCTTCTCAGGCAAAAGCTTTCAGTGGACAGCCCTTTTCATACCTAGTTTCGAGCTTATGAAAAAATACCGGGGGGGGTGCGTGCGGGAGCATTGGTTTTAGGCTTCTCCACATCACAAGGACGGGGGTCCTAAAAGCAATGCTTTCTCCAGACCACTCCAGTTAATAGGCAACATGATTTTCTTTAGGGAACAAATTGCAAGGATAAAGTATTGAAAAACCACTCCCCATGGCCCATTTGATGTTTGATGTATCTGATAAACACGCCAATAATTCTGCCTACACAAAGCAAGCCCTGGTATTATCGGTTCCAGGAAATCAACGTTTTTCACAAAAGTCAGCAGTGTTTTTAAGGGAATACTTCGGTCAAAAAATCAGAATCCCCATTTATTCATTTGCAATCCTCATCATCACAATAACAAAATACAACAGCAAAGAGTATGTCTGCACGGCTCTGAAAGGCCTCTGGGTAATGCTGGCTTTTGACTCCAAAAAGCACACCTGGCCGTAGTCTTCGAACATTCCAGGAATCGAACACAAAAGTATTTCTCAGAGACTTCCACGAAAACCATTTTACTCCATAGAGTTAATCGGGTCTCTTTAAATGTCAACAAAGTTGGGGCACCTGGGGGGCTTAGTGGGTTAAAGCCTCTGCCTTCCACTCATCATGATCCCAGGGTCCTGGGATCAAGCCCCGCTTCGGGCTCTCTGCTCCGTGGGGAGCCTGCTTCCCCCTCTCTCTCTGCTTGCCTCTCTGCCTACTTGTGATCTCTGTCTGTCAAATAAATAAATAAATAAAGTTTTTAAAAAAAATAAAATAAATGTCAATAAAGTCTCTTCATGTGTTTCAGCTTCAAGGTTCAGGACCGAAGGCATGGAACAGATGATGAAGTCCATGTTTTATGACAGGTTACTCTGGTCAGTGGCATGTCAGCTGCAATACATAAACTTCCATGGAGACAAGTACATTCAGTGACTGTAAGTAGCCCACTGGGCCCAATTTTCACGAAGAGGTGCCAACCCCATTTGGTATGTATAATCTACAAATGAATCCAAATACTATCAGTGCTGAAACCTACAAGACTCGAGCTGGCAGGGCATGGCAGGGGGTGGGGCGGAGGAGGTCTCCGCGAAGGGAGAAAAAGGATTTTTTTTTAAAGATTTTATTTATTTATTTAACGGAGATCAAAAGTAGGCAGAGAGGCAGGCGGGGGGTGTGGGGGGAAGCAGACTCCCTACTGAGCAGAGAGCCCGATGCAGGGCTCAATCCCAGGACCCTGAGATCATGACCTGAGACGAAGTCTGAGGCTTTAACCCACTGAGCCACACAGGTGCCCCGAGAAAAAAGATTTTTCATGACATTTGAAGTTAAGAGCAGATTATATAAGATTTAAATTGAATAATAACAGCAAAGCTTTCATGGATCTCCAGATATCCAGAAAGCTGTAAGCTCAAGCTGTTCATAAAACAGAAATCCATTAAACTTAACGATTTCTATTCTACATTCAGCATTTCCTAGTTTGTTTTTCTTTTGTTTGTTTGTTTGTTTTTGGTTGCATCCAGATATAAGAAGGACAAACCTTATTCTGCTTCCATTTGGCTAAGGTTGAAAAATTCAAATGATACCATGTTTCTTGTGGGGTCTTAAGGAGGTAGCTTCAAGAGTTCTTCCTTCATTAACGACTATTGTTGGCATTTTAAGACTCTGGATTCCACCAACCACTCCCTTGCTGTATTGGAATAACTTCGAGCTCCACTTGGAACATTATAAGCAGTGTACTTATGGGGAAAATATAAGTTGCCTTTTATACGTTTTGACAGTCAATGCTCAGTAATAACCTGACAGTATTTAATTATAATGCCTGACTTTTCTATAGTAATCTACAGCTCAAAAGGGCTTTCTTTCACACCCATGTAGGGTTCTTTGTACTAAACCATAGCTCTGCAGTTCAATTTCTGTTAAACCCTTTCAAAAGTATTAGTCAATTACTGATCACTTAACACAAAGGTGCCTGAAATCTATGAGGACAATTTGGGAGAAAGTGACTGCAGACTGGGGAGGGCAGAAAGATCATGACATCATAATTGTTCCAGTAGACTTGACGGTAAAGAAGAACCAGCAAAAGATACAACAAAATACATAAACTTGAAACTAAAAGGAAATGTTTCCAGCAAGGGCCACACGAGGGCAAGACCATTAAACATGACTGCTAGTCACTAAATTTCAACTACACTAGCATCAGCATCTGAGCCTCAAGTGCAAATCAGAGTAACAGCTGAAGCAGTTTCTTACCATTGCAGGGGTGCCTGTGTGAGGGGGGAACAAAGTATTCTTTTCAATGCAGCAGCACATCGCCCTGACAATCTAACTGTGACAAGCTTGCACCATCCTAGGCATTCTATTTCTGCTTCTTAACAGAACAGCATCAGTAACATTTGTGATCATATTCTGTCAGCTGCTCTGCTCACAGCAGAATTTTTCACTTGTATATGGATACTAAGTTCCCTAAGAAGGAGCAGCTCTAAGACCAGGCTTCCACCTTTTTGCTTTACCATATGAGGCCAGCAAGAATAGTTCTGTGCAGGCATTACACCTGTAAACAGACTTGAGATAAACAAGGTTTGTAATCTGCAAACTGGCTCCTTGGAGCAAATAACTGGGTTCATCAGATATTTGTAAAAGCAAATGTAAAATCCATGAATTACGTCTCTGTGTCGACAAACTATAAACTGTTCAGAACTTTTATGTTAACAAGGCATTATGCTTTGATGTGTTGGATTTTTTTCCCCTTGTATGTGCAGAACACATACACAAAAGAGAATTATAAACTTCAATGTTCTTTAACCTTTACAAACCAACACAGTAATTATATTGCAAGATATCTGACAAACTGGGGTAATATGAGCAAAGAACTTTTCCCCCCACTTTCTCTAAATGGTTCTCAATTTTTCCTCAATTTATAGACTCGCTGCAGAAAAGATTTTCATAGCCATGAATCGTATTGAAGATAAATGGGTAGATAAAATAAAATCACTCTCCCAATTCACGAGAATATTTGAGGCACCTCCAAAGGAAATGTTTCTCCAAACATAAAGACAGTATTAAATTTTAAGAGCAGGGCTATCATCAAAATGAATGCAGAAAAGAGTAAACATAAGTTAACTTGACAAGCCCATACTGATAAAGCACAGATAAATGTTATCTCTGGGTTACAAGCCCAGTACAGGCAGTCCTCAATTTATGAATGATCTGTGCACGCAAAGTTCATTTGTAAGTCAGTCAGTTGGAACTCCAAACCCATTTTCTCAGAGAAACAAAGTTTATAAATAGTGCTTTGTTTTGTAGGAAGGCAAACGAGCTATTAAGCCCATAATGTTGACAAATTCTCGTACTGACAGCTCTCAAGTAAGTCGTCCCTATGCTAAGCAGGAAACAACAGGTCTAGAAATCAAGAGGAGTTTGCGGGGAGGGAGGAGAAGGTTTCTCCTTCCTCACCTGGACCTTTCAAAGTTTTCTTCTGGCATCCACCTGCCTCTCTTGATGGACTTCCAGACCCACTTTCAATCGAACCCCTCTATCTAAATACTTCATCCCAACCCATGGAACAAAGCACCCAAATAATTTTATATAGTTGACCCTCCCCCATCCCCCACACTCCCCTTCTTGTGCTCAGATGACTGACAAGAGCTTACAGAGAGAGTTCAGTTCAGTAAACGCTTGCTTCAGAGTTTGGTGGGAGATACCATCTCCAGAGAGTGTGATGAGGGGAAACCAGACCCTCAGTACAGAACATGGATAACGAGACAGTTGGAAGGACTGGGATAATCTCAGAAATTCTTTTGGAATTTAGCTATGTTAACAGGAACAGGACCCTGGAAGTGCAGTTGGAAGAATGGGGGGGGGGGGTGCCCTCCCCTAGGAGCCGTATTTAGAAAGGTCCCTGCCTTTCCATGTGGAGCCACACACAATTGCTTGTCCTCTTTCCCACTGAAGAGAACATCAGGGAATGGGTGTTCAGAGGAAGATGGTCTGAAGAATGAGGAGTCCTGACACGCTGACTCAGTGGGCTCCTGATTTTCCGAGGACGGAGCTGTGCTGTTCTGCCAAGAACCGGGTATCCCCCAGGGGAGCCCCCAAGTGCAGCTGGGATGGAGCTGAAGGATGACATCAGGCTCAAGAAGGTACCAGTACCTGCCAGTACCCAGCAGAGGCTGGTTAGTGTTCCCCACACCGGCCTTCTTATCCTCCCAAGGCATAAAGGTTGGCATTCCCCGCCTTTCCCGGCTGTTACGTGTGTCCATTTGGCTAAATCTGGCCAAGGGAACGTGAAAGAGAGTGAGATACACCTCTTCCATATTAAATCTCCAGTGAGATCTCTCATTCTCTCTTTCCCGCAACTGCTGCAGAAGAAACTTCAGGTGTCCCAGTGATCTTAGGGAAAGACTGAGCCCCGAGCTGTAAGGACTCTGGGTCTGAGGGTCTCCACCACGTGGATACGTTCACCCCAACTGTGAATCCTGGAAGTTAACTCTCACCAGTGGGCATTCTTCATGCACCATTCTCACTTTCTGTGCTTTTCTCTTTGTTGCATCTTGGGAAAAGGTCCTTTATGTTCACCTACCCCCGAATAATCCACTAGGTTGGTTGGTCTCTTACAATGGATGGCCCCAGGCCCCTGGGTGGCTCAATCGGTTAAACCTCTGCCTTCAGATCGGGTCATGATCCCAGGGTCCTGGGATCAAGCCCCGCATGGGGCTCCCTGCTCAGTGCGAAGCCTGCTTCTCCTTCTCCCTTTGCCTGCACTCCCCCTGCTTATGCTCTCTCTTTCTCTGTCAAATAAATAAATAAAATCTTTTTAAAAAAAAAGAATGGCCCCACACCACTGAGATTTTATAATGCTTCTAGTTTTTCCACGTTCTCCACCATGGTCAATACAGTTAACACTAAAAAGCCCCCTTATTCCCTTTAATCTACTTGGGGAACTGGGTAAGCGAACTCATTACATTATTACCCTTACTGTCAGTGTCCTGCCGAGCCATCGGGGCTCCGGGCATCTCAGGGTGTCATCTACTGGGACAAGTATAGAATCGTTCTGCTGGTCACTCTTCTCCTTGAGAAGTCTTCTTTTGACTATCTGAAGATTTCCTAAGTAGGTGAGGGTCACAAAAGTATGTGTACTGGATAAGAAAACTAGGATCATATTCACGTTATGACAAATTTCACAGAAGTGACATCACGTGAAATGCTGTTAAAACAGCTCGCTCACTTCATTCTTACTCACTCGGTTTACTTTCACGGGGAAGGCGAGAAGAGAAGCGTGGGAAGAAAAGATGACAGTAAAGAAGGGAAGGGATCCGTGACCACACCCACCTTTTACTCGGAACGTATCCCCCTTATTACATTATTGAAGGTTACAGGGTATAGGACAAGCTCTCAGTAAAGACAGAACTTCGATTTTGTTCATTCCTAAGACTTGGCTCTCTATCCTTGCTTCTTCCGTGGCAATTTTTCTGGTACTCTCCTCTCTCCCCTTTGTTGCATTTCTGAAAGGTCCGCTAAGCTAAGTGACCATTCACTTCCCATGCGGCATCCTGAAAAATTAAAGAATTGACCTGTAAGGGGCATCTGGGTGACTCAGTCAGTTAAGCCTTGGACTCTTTCTTGATTTCAAATCAGGTCATGATCTCAGGATTGTGAGATCGAGCCCTGCCTTGGGCTCCACACGGGGCATGGAACCTGCTTGGGATTCTCTCTCCCTCTGCCCCTCCCCTCCTCACTCATGCCCTCTCTCTTGAAAAAAAAAAAAGAATTACCCTATATGTTCACCTTACAACCTTCTGAGATTAAGTCCCAAATCGTTCCCTAAATTCAGCAAATGACACCGACTTCTGCCACTAAAGGAAAAGCGGACAGCCACCGTAGCGAATGCACTCTACTCGGACGCATCGGGCACTCTGATACGGCGCCGCCTGGTGTATACGGCTCTGTGGGAAGAACCAGTGGACCAAAGAAGCACCTTTATCTGGAAGCACTGACTCTGATTAAAATGTAGAACTATATTCCCTATGAAACAAATACTGACGTCCACACAAAGACCATACAAAGACTCGTCACCCTGCCAGTCTGAACATAGAGGGGACCTCGTGGTCACCCCACAGAGTGTCACTCTACAAAAGACATCATTTCTTTTTAATTCTACACAAAACACCTGTTCGTATTGTGAAACACACTGTCATTTAAACCACGTTTTAAGTAACACCGTAGGCAATTCGTAGTTCATAGAGTGCTCTCATCATTAAGAAGATGTTTGGGCGCCTGGGTGGCTCAGTGGATTGGGCCACTGCCTTCGGCTCGGGTCATGATCTCAGGGTCCTGGGATCGAGCCCCGCGTCGGGCTCTCTGCTCCGCGGGGAGCCTGCTTCCTCCTCTCTCTCTGCCTGCCTCTCTGCCTGCTTGTGATCTCTCTCTCTCTGTCAAATAAATAAATAAATAAATAAAAATCTTTAAAAAAAAAAAAAAGAAGATGTTTGGAGCTGACGTTTACATGCTGCCAAAGTGATACGCAATGCGTCATTCTGCACCAGAATCAGAACCACCACAATTGCACGCCTGTAAGAATACCGAGCGATTTCCACGTCTAGGTAACCCCAAAAGGGGCTGACTTGCTCTTCAGCTTCCTATTCTCAATCAAATGTCTGTTTATTGTCTCTTTTCGTCTAACCATTGACTGATATTAAAAAGCGGGG
Organism: Meles meles; assembly: GCF_922984935.1. Classification (NCBI taxonomy): domain Eukaryota; kingdom Metazoa; phylum Chordata; class Mammalia; order Carnivora; family Mustelidae; genus Meles; species Meles meles. Next base: position 142,815,747 of record NC_060070.1, read on the forward strand.
GGGTAAGAACTCAATGTTTAAGAAACATAACTCTAAAAAAATGTTGACTGGGAGAGGAATGGAAATAAACTGCAAAGGCCGTTAATACGTAAATCCGGTTACTACCAGCCATAATCAAATGCGTAAGTCCAAGGGAGTACGAAGTGAAGACACCCACTCTTCGGCCCCAAGCCTAATGTTAGCCAAGCCCCAAGACTGATTCTGACTGTGTGGTAACAGCTCATAGCTGCTGATGGGAAGGCTACCAGCTTGTGCAGAGATTTAAAAAAAATATATATATATATGTATATATATATATGCACACACACACATATACACACACACACATATATATACACACATATATATATACACACATACATTTATGGACGTGTATATATATATATACACATATATATATATAGTCATCTTTGAGGCTTAAGTGGAAAATTGTGAAATAAATGATGAAAACAAAAGAATGAAGGATACAGAAACCCTTTACTAAGTAACAGAGAGAAGGGACAAGCCCAAGAGAAGAACACAGGCCGAATCTGTCCGGAAGAACATTAACGAAGGGTCTGCCTGATGGGCATCATTATATAAAACACGTCCAGAAGACACAGTGCCGAAAGCTCGGGAGCCTAACCCTTCAGCGCCCCACCTTAATTTTCTATTTCTTCTATGAAGTGCCTTGTGCTCTTACGGTATTTTAACTTTGTGTCTGGGACCGTTGGGACCCAGAGATCTCTATCTTGGCAGAGTTCAAAGAGTACGTGTGGGGTTTTTCCGAGCAGAATGGTGATTTAATAGGGTTTTTGGTGAGTAGAGTGCACAGCAGGCTTGACATCTTTATTAAGCAGAGAGAAATGTCAACTTGAAAAAAAAAAAAAACCCTAACACTGTCCATGGCTGCTGTTAGGAAGACAGCAATCGCCTCACATCCCCTCCCTTCTTTTCACCTGGAGGACAGGGACCACCACCCCCTCCCCAGCAGATGGGTCTGAGCTGGTGACTTATGAAGCCATTCGGCCCAGCTCAAGCCATAGGATTTCCTGTTTGTGTTTCACTGGCAGCTTTTTCATCCCCCTTCTTTGCCTAGAATACATAATTCCTCCATGTATATCCTCAAATACCTGCTAATGGAATTATTTCAATTACAGACACCTGCATCACCTGTCTGTCCTGTGAGCTTGACCCCGGAATCATCTTTGACTCCTTCTTCATGCCCCACATCTATCCACCACCAAGTTCTACAAATCTACCTCTCCCAGTGCTTTTAGATAGGCTCCTGCTTCTTTTTCCTGACCCTCCAGCCCCACCCCAGGCCTCAGATGAATAGCTTCTTAGGGCCTCTTGTGAGAAGAGGTCTGATGCTGTTTACTGAACTCTGCAGTCCAGCGACACTTGGAGGGGAGTTAAGGAAAATATGGATCCACAGGACCCTAGCGAGAACACACAGCTTATAGGATGTTTGGAGCAGTTGGGGGTGATGGGGGGCTCTCCTGAGGACAGAAGGAATGGCCGGGTGGCTAAGATAACATGCAAGCCAGATTTACATTTGTCCACAGTCAGCAATGGTGATCTTCTTGCTGGTCCTGCCTCTCCTGGACCCAAAGCGCTGCATTCCTGGACCCAGTCTTCCTGCCCTCGCTCACCTTGCCAAAGACCACACACTTGCCATCCAACCACTCAGTCTTGGCAGATGAACACCCTGGAACCATTTGTGTTGGGTCCAGCATCTGCCATGGACAAGACGCCAAGCCCCGTGTGTTTTGGGATGAAATTCTCATCATCCACTTTCTCTCCACCGATGGACTGGCCTCCCAGGCCATGACGGCAAGTGACATCACCACCCCAGTGCAGAGAACCTGGAATAATCCTGTGAAAACAGGAAGCTTTATAACCAAATCCTTTCTCCCCGATGCTCTGAGCAGGAAAATTCTCTGCTGTCTTAGGAACTTTGTCTGCCAATAGCTCAAAGGAGACGCAGTCCAAGGGCTCACTGGCCACTGCAATGCTGAAAAACTTAGTGGGGCGGACCATTGCTGGGCAGTGGTGTCTGTAAGGCCTCATTACCCCTTTCTCACTCCTAACTCACCTATCCTCATCTTCCCCGAGTCCCAGCCAGCCAGACATGCTTTTGCTAATTTTATATATGTACCAGCTCACTGTGTCACTTCCTCGAGCAAGAATTTGCAACCATGTCACCTGCCCCATGAGCTTCAAACTCCAATGCCACATCTCAGTGGTCCTCTACTCTGTCCTCCCCTTGGGCCCAGCTTCCTTCCATGCTGATCTCCAGCAACAATGCACACATCCCTCGGCCGGCCTCTCCACTTTTCCCACACAGGTGACCTACATCCCTCCCTTGAGCCTTTGCCCCTGCTCCTAGATCCATCCCTGTTTTGCCTTTTTAAAAAAATATATTTATTTATTTGAAAGAGAGAGAGAGCACATAGGGAGGGGGTAAGGGGCAGAGGGAGAGGGACAGAATCTTCAAGCAGACTCCCCGCTGAGCATGGAGTCTGACATAGGGCTCGATCTCACAACCCTGAGATCATGACCTGAGGAGAAATAAAGAGTTGAACGCTCAACGAACTAAGCCCCCCAGGTGCCCCCAGACCTATCCCTGTTTGCACCACCCATCATCTCTACACCTCTTTTCAAGGTGCTTCTCCTATGAATCTCGTCCTGACCCCTTGCCCCCCAGCCATATCCACTTCCTCTCAACACTCACTGACACACACCTGTCTCACCCACTGAAAATTTTTGGTTATATACGGTCATGTATTGCTTCTTGGGGACTGGTACTGTGCCCTCAGGTAGATTTTCATAAAGTTAATTTTAGATTTATAGGCAGTTGCAAAAATAGTACTGAGTTATCTTATCCTCAGCACCAGGCTTTATGTTCAAGTCTTACATAATCATGGGACAATGATCAAAACTAGAACATTAAGCCTGGTCAACACTACCAACTAAATTATGGAATTTATTAGGATTTCACCAGTTTTTCCACTCACATCCTTGTTCTGTTTCAGGAGCCCATCTAGGTTTTCGCAGGGCATGTACACGTCCTGTCTCCTCCAATCTGTGCAGTCCCTCAATCCTTATCTTTAAGACCATGACACTTTCTGGGGCGCCTGGGTGGCTCAGTGGGTTAGGGCCTCTGCCTTCAGCTTAGGTCATGATCCCAGGGTCCTGGGATCGAGCCCCACATCAGGCTCTCTGCTTGGCAGGGAGCCTGCTTCCTCCTCTCTCTCTCTGCCTGCCTCTCTCCCTACTTGTGATCTCTGTCAAATAAATAAAAATCTAAAAAAAAAAAAAAGACCATGACACGTTCCAAGAGTACTCATCAACCGTTTTCTAGAATGTTCTTCAACTTGAGTTGGCTGTTTTCTCTGGATTAGAGTGGGATGACACAGGAATGGGAAGGACACCACAGCAGTGGTGTCCTTCTCAGCATTTCCCATGAAGGGGCACCCAATGTTGGTATGCATTATTGGTGACCCTAAAACTTACTCAGTTAAGGCGAGTCCGTCAGGATTCTCCAGGTGGAGTTACCTACTTCTTTTTGTAATTACTAAGTATTTTGGAGGGAGATACTTTACGATGCTACAAATATGCTGTTTCTCCTTAATCTTTAGCCCACAAGCTCTAGCATTCATCAGTGGAACTTTCCTATGGCATCTACAGCTATGGGTTCTAATGATGCCTCTCATTTATTTGTTTATTTATTGGAATTCTTCCATAAGGAGAATTCTTTTGCCCTATCAATTTACTTATTCAATTATTTACTTATATCAATATGGACTCATGGAGATTTATTTTATTCTTTGAGTTGTAGTCCACTATTATTTCATCATGAGATGAAACCCTCAGCTAAATTTTAGGCCCGATTAGAGCAAACATGACCACATCCTATTCTTAGATATTTTCCCTTGTGTCTAAGACAATGATAGGGACACAGTAGGTGTCTGACTCACTGACCGACTGACTGACTGACTGGTTCACTCGACCGATAATGTTCATGGCCTTGACTTAGTTGCCAGAGTTACAACAAATAAACAGTTCCTTATTTCAGATTTGCAGTCTGGTTAATAGAGACTCATGTGTGTGTATCTACAAGTTCCTGATAAAAATATTTGGAGTGGGGCACCTGGGTGGCTCAGTGGGTTGAGCTTCTGCCTTCGGCTCATGATCTCAGGGTCCTGGGATCGAGCCCCGCATCGGGCTCTCTGCTCAGTAGGGAGCCTGCTCCCCTCTGCTCCCGCACACTTCTCTGCCTATTTGTGATCGCTCTGTCAAATAAATAAATAAATAATCTTAAAAAATATAAAAAAGGAAAATCTCACTTAAAAAATTTTGGAGGAATAACACAATAGCTCAAATGCAACTATAGTAAACTCTGCCTGGAGAAAAAAGAGTAGGGTGATAGGAGAAAAAAAACTGCTTTAAGAAAAACAGTGTTCCATTCCCTTTTACTCCATTGCTCTATAAAATAATAAAAATAAGTGGGCATATAAAATACCTAGAGACAAATACCATAACACGGTGAGTAGGTATACCCTGACTCTGTATCTTCTAAACTAATTCTTAAAATCAAACCTCAAGGGCACGCTTTTTAGGAAGATTTAATGTAATAAACACAGACTCTTTATATAGTGACTATATGCTTTGCGAAGAAAATTGGAAAGAGCTAAGGTAAAAAAAAAAATCTGAGAAGCCATTTGTCTTAATCCAGTTTCCAAATGCAATTTCATAGTTTTTATGCCTTCACAGGGAATAATGAAGAGCAAATAAGAAGGATCATCAATCAGAGATGCACTCCCTAAGTTTCTTTACTTAATTCAGTTTTCTTGTACCACTCCTACTGTATTTTCCAAACAAAGCTGCTCTTTGCCGCGTTCAGACCTGCAGACATCCTCCGGAATACTAAACAAACAATCGGAGCACACCTTCTGTCACAAATTACACTCTGTAACATTCTTTATCCAAGAATTTTGAACTCCCAGCAAGCAGAGACACATCCACCACACAAAGAGACCTTGCCTTATTGCAAGAGCCTCAAACAATAGAGAATGTGTATTTTTATATACTTCTTGACACTTCAACCTGTTACTGTTTAACTCCTACCATTGTTCTCCGTGATGAACAAGCAAAGGCTCTCCAGCATGCCGGATGTTACATCATGCACTTTGGTTGCAACAGTAAATGCCGTTGCCTATTGCCCTTTCTAATTCCTATCCATGTGTCATTTCTATGTTAGGGTGTATACAACAGATGCAACACAGACGCACCTACGTGTCGCGTTGTGGCTATCCCCATGCATGCACGCACGTTCATGGATGCACGCAGACACAGCCTCACAGATGTGCCGATTCATCCCCGTGTCCGTATTCACGTAGAAATCTAGCTTGTTCCGCTGCCTGACATGTCCGTGAACATACACACACACACACACACACACACACACACACACACACACACAGCATGCAATCCGGTGGCTTTCCTTTTGTTACCTGTGGTAGGAGATTAAGATAGAAAGCATTAAAAAAAAAAAAAAAAAGCCAAGAAGACACTTCATGGCGTCTGTGATTAAGAAACAGAAGCCAAGGAGACACATGGGCTGCCGCATAAAGGGAAGTTGGGCGCGCCAGCCCACGCTAATGAAGCTTTACCGTGTTTGATGAAGCTTTACCGTGTTTCACCTTTCCCGCTTCAAGCCTTCCTCCTCAGCATCCTACTTACCTTCCTCTTGTTCCTAGCATGCCGCCCCGCCCCATCTCTCCCTTAGGGACCCCCCAAAAGGAGCATTATTAAATGTAACAAAAGAGCGTTCCTTTTCGTTAGGCTGTTATTCAACATTGACTCAGAGGAAAAAAAAAATTACTACAAAATGACGTGGTGTAAAGCCCTGAGAGAGAGTGGACAACTCTGTTACGGAATTCCTTGGAAAATTTTTGGAAAAATCCCATATACACAGAAGGGTGTCTGGGCCAGAAAAATGAGGAGCAGGAAAAAAAAAATAATTCGTGAATATTTTTCAATGTTTTCACAATAGACTTTTTCTCCCTGTTCATGACTGGTTCTTCAGGGGGTGTTCTCATAGGAGATCTCGAAGGTGATCACGGTCCCTGATGCCTTCCCCATACCACAGGCACACTGCACACTGACAGAAATAGCATGGAGCGGGCAGAGTTCACAAAACATTTTTTACGCACTACCTCCTTGATCTCTCTCTCTCTTTTGTAGATTTTATTTATTTGAGAAACAGAGAGAGAGCACACAAGCAGGGGCCGGGTAGTGGCAGGCAGAGGGAGAAGCAGGCTCCCCACTGAGCAGGGAGCCGGATGCAGGACTCGATCCCGGGATCCTGGGATCATGACCTGAGCCAAAGGCAGCGGCTTAACAGACTGAGCCCCCCAGGCGTCCCTCACTTGATCTTGACAACACCCTACTAGATAACAATTGTCTCCATTTTGTAGATTACCAAAAACAAAAAAAAAAATCCCCTCAGATTTTAAGTGATTTCAGAGTTAATAAGTTGCACAACTGAAACTCAAAACCAGAATTTCTGATTCCAAGTATCATTTTTTCCCCATGACATGAATTTTACTTAATTCTCCCTAAATTCATCAGTTCCATTTTTATAATAGTAGGCTGCATGAACTCTGCTCACTGTCTAAAGACTGTATGTGTCTCTAAATGTAACTAACCCCTGAAGCCGTTTATTTCTTTTCAAAGTTCTCTCTTTTCTCGTTAAATTAAAATGCCCACATTCCTTTAGCACCTGCTTCCTTCATCCCCCGAACCTCCCTTTTGAGAGATCAGATGTCCTATTAATCAAATGATCTGATTATTTCTATGCTTTTTAAAAATTATTTGCTTTTTAAAAATTCCTATTCTTTGCTTCTTTAAAATTCTTATTCTTGCACACATTACTCAGTATTTTTCAATTTTAACCATTGCTACTTCCGTGTTTGTTGAAGATTTATTATTTACTCCAGAAAGAGAGAAAGCACACACCGGAGGGGCAGAGGGATAGAGAATCCCAAGCAGACTCTGTACCGAGCATGGAGCCCGACGCGGGGCTCGATCTCAGAACCCCAAGGTCACAGCCTGAGCTAAAACCAAGAGTTGGACGCTTAACCGACTGCACCAGCCAGGCGCCCCTCCATGTTCTTATTCTTACAGCTATCACAGTGGTCACCTTCCACCCCAGAAAAATCTAAGGAGTTCTACATGTTTATTCAACTGCCTTTGTCTAGCATGCACATTTCTTGAATTTTCCTTTCCAGCCACTGTTATTACGAAGACCCTTGAATGAAATAGAAGCATCATCTGCCAGCTCATTCTTCCTGAGCCTTTCAGAAGGTGCCTTAACAGAATGACTTCTCAGCATAGTACATTCTGATGTCATAAATACTGAACACGATATAATCCCTACGAGGGAGGCAAAAGGAAAAGTAGCTCCAAACAGACAGATCTATTTATGTGCCAACACAGCCTGATAATTAGACCACTAGGAAAAGAGAGAGAAAATCCCCAGATGACAGCTTAATGGGACATCGGGCGAGACCCCTCTTTGGCATGAGCATAGGGGTGTGTTCACGGCGGTCAGCATGGGGCTGCCAAGGCCGCCGGCCACACCGTCAACCTTAACCATGATCCGGCTCTGGGCATCCCACCCCTCCCTTCTTGCCGCCCAACGCCACTTTCCTGCTGTTTTAATTGGATTATTTTGGAATCTGCTATTTCTGTCTCGCTCCTTTCCCCAAACTGTCATGTAAGTACTGCAGCTTGACTATTACTCAGCTGCCAAATTCCACTCCCAAGACGGCTGTATTTCAGTGGCAAGTGAAGTGTTATTCCCTTGATATCATCTGAAACGCTAGCTTCAGGGGTTAAGCATCTGGGGGAGGGGGGACGCCTTTATGCAGGAAGGGAGTGTTTTGTTTTATTCTGTCTTATCATTACTGGAGGAGCAGGTCATCAACTTCGCCTGAGCGTGAACAGGGGAACCTACCAGAAAATACCACCTGAGCATGAACGGGGGAACCTACCAGAAAACTCGGCACGCAGATACTCAAATGCACCAAGAGAATAGAAAGACCGACTAGAACTTTTCCCAGGTTCTTTCCAACAGGGACTTCAAAGCCTTAGAACATCTAGAATGTAAGATGATGATCATTTTTAGAAGGGAAGAAGCCACAGAGAGTAACCCATTCATTACACATATAATATTTGAAGGCACAACGTATGTGGCCCTCCTGATCTTCCTGATCCCCAGGTCAAGGGATGACCAGCTGAACTTGGGTTCAGCCATAGACACGCACAAAGGATCGCAGCTCTGCCTGTGGGACCAAAGACAGCTCCAGCTTCTCCAGCATGTGGCATCAGCACTAAATTTCTTGTTCTGTTTGGTGACCCTTCATTTGTTTTAGATACTTGGGATCTAAAGTTGATCTCTATGAGCAAGAAACCAGAGTGGAAATAGAGGGAGAAGCAGAGTGGAAGCAGGAGCAGTACACAGCACCAGGCCAGGAAATGGGCAAAGGTTTATACGTATATGATCTTCACAGTGACCTGCTGTCCTCACTTTAAAGAACAGGAAAATGAACACTAGAGAAGACAAAATCTTTCTGAAGAGAAAAGAGGAGGACCAAATATAACTGCCAAGTCATGGAGCTACCTTCCCCAGTTTTACTAAAACATGTAGTGAAAACCTAAATTGGAGGGGGTCTTGAGGTAGGGAGTCAAGGCGACTAAATGACCTTCAGGTTCCCTTCCACGTCCAAGTACTACAACATCAGAAGCTATAATATCTAACATTCTACAATTCAGAAAATGTATTTAAATGTTTCATCTCCCTTGAGGAACTCTATGAGGGGAAAAAAAAAACCAGCACTAATTTAAAAGGTACTCCAGAAAACTGACCCTTTGATATTTCTTTCTACTCACTGCTTACACTTGGAACAGTGCAGTGTGCCAATGTCAAGGGCAGCATCAATGTAGTCCAGAGGCAAGGATTTCTGCAGCCTTCCACCTCAGGGTCCCAAAGACAAAATGGTAGGCGTTGGAGTTAACCATTTTCTTCCATGTTTTCCTCCATCAGGTGACACGATCATCTACCTTATTTCGTGAGGTAAAGGAACTATGTGAATGTCTGTGCATTGACAAAAATCACATGATTTATAAGGCTTTCAAAGAATAAAGTGCTTTACACGGGAGTCTGGTAAATTATTTTAGAAACTCAAACACACTCCACAATAGTTCTGAAAAGCTAGGCCTACATCTAAAACACTATGTACTCTTGAGTCTTTGTCTCTACGTTTTTCATTTTGCCATGAAACACATCATTAAGTGTTTCAAAATAAATACGTTCCCCCAAACTGGCTATGAATTATGGAGGCTTTTTTTTTTTTCTTCAGGAACTGGAGTGGAAAATGGAAGAACATGTCGATGCTGGGAGATAAGTTTGGAGGAGATGTCTATTTTAAATATTTAATGAATAGCAATAGGGTTTTTTTTAACCATGGAAACGTGCGTTGCTGATGTACTATGCAGAATGCATCGTACATGCATGTGTTGGATAGTTGAGTGGGTTGGGTTGGGGAGTGGGATAAGCAACTAAACTGGGCAAGTCAAAAAAGGAAAAAGCACTTAGGTAAAATATATGATAGAGATATAAGGCCCAGAAGAAAGCCATTGACCAGGGGGAGACAAAATAGAGAAAAAGCTGCCCCCATGCCAATGATAGTCAATCCAAAGCCAGAATGAAGCTTTTACCAAACCCATGCTGGAAGCCAAAGAAGACAAAAGAAATCTCTGAGTGGATCTTATTATTTAAGAGACCACTAAATCACCCGGGAATGGAGGGAAGAAGGTCAGAAGAACCAAGAATCTTGTTTCTGGTTTCAGTCCCAGAAACAAGAAGAGCAGAAGGCCACCAAATTACTGGAAAGGCCAAGACAAGACCACCAAAGAGACTATTTTGATATGGAACTTTTGTCCATTTCCAGTCAACCAAGTAAAGTCAACTATGCTTGTGCACAGAAGGTAGAATTAATTGTATACTTAATCTCCCCTTATAACACGGACGGTGGTGGATAAGATAAGAAAAAGGATACGGTTAATCAACATTAGAATAAGGTGCGCAGGTTCTGGTAAATCAACCCCTCCCCGCATTCTTTCGGTCGCGGCTGACACAGCCAAGTGCCGCCATCTACCGTTGGCCGCCCACTCCTCTGTCTAGCACATTCACAGAGTCGTAGACAAACAACAACCTATTCATTCCAGGATGGTTTAAAATATGGCTTGCCAATCGCGGGCACCATTTCGATTACCTACGTTGAGATCAGTAGCTGCTGGAATGTTGCCAGCCCTGACCATGTGCATCCAAGCAGAGTACCATAATAGTTGTCTTCTCTCTTCCCCTTCTACTCTGTTCCCAATCCGGTCCTGCTGTTAGTAACCATGACCTCACGGCCAATGGCCAACCGTTCTCTGGTTCTTTCTGCCTTTCAGATCAACAGGTCTTTCTCCATTGGTTCTCTCATTTCAGATGCATTCTCTACCTCCTTTTACAACGGCCCAGTTCAGCTCCACGTCCACCCGAACTAGGTTCTGATGCTATGGACGGTGCTGCCCTTGGAAATGTGAACACCCTTAGGGCAGGCTTCCTGTCTATCTTGTAACATTCCCAGTCTCTAGTGCTTAGACCCATACCAGTACATAGTACCCATACCAAAGAGGTATTTGCTGAATGAATAAATGCGTAATACAGGACTGAATGGAGTTAGAATGTGAAGACATGGTCTCAGCCTCTTACAATTCACTCTGGACCAGCAGAGTCCTCATCACCCCACAGGCCCCGTGGGACTCTACGAATTGAGTTTTCAACAGTGTCTTTACCTGGCCTTGCAGACAGATTTCCTCGATGATTGCAAAAAATGGTTTGGTTATAGAGATAAGCAAAAAGGGCCGGACTACAGGTGTGAGGCCACAGCACAGTTAAATACAATGGGATAGCCCCCCCCCCCCCCCGCCCTCCTAGAGAAGGTAAAGCCCTAGAAAATCCACACGTCTGCATTTCTGCAGCCCAGCCATTGATCTGCAGCAAGAGAAAGGTTTCTTCCTCGCGGTTTGAGTTCCTATTGATTCTGTAGTTCAGGAGGAGTCCAAGTGCTATCCAAATACCAAATGTTCCATATGGCAGTGCCGTTACCATTCTCACCACCATGACGTCTAGCCTTCCTACCTACACCCGTGAGCTGCCTCGCTGAAGTCCCGAGAAAGAGTCTGCGAACTCTTTCCCTGACCCATATTTGCCGACGCACTCGTTGTCCTCTCTTCCTTTATGAACTCCCTCATTTAATCAAAATAACGATGTATGTGTACAAACACAAGTTGCATTTTCTTATTCCCTCTCACGATCATTTACAAGGGAATAATTTATGAGCCATTACAGAGGAATTCTTAAGCTAAACTGTCTTAATGAGGAACTCAGAGGTTCGTCCTCGTATTGAAAAATACAGAGCTGTTCAAATTAGACTGTAAGCGTGGGCCAAAGCAAAGCGTGTGCAGATTCACACGCAAGGGTTGCGGGGTAGGCCAGTGGAGAGCGTTAGCCGAAGCTCGCCGAATGGCCTTGCGTTCATCTCGCCAACACCACATCATCTGTTGCCTCGTTTTCCTTCTATTTTTCAACTGACTGATGTAGCTAAAGGATGGAGGGACTGCACAACCCCACAGGTTTCCCTTCTGTGTTTATGTGGGATGAAACATATGCTTCCTAACAGCTGGGGGGGGGGGGTCTCTCGCTCTACCTTCTCGTTCATTTAATTAGGGAAAGGAAGCTTGTTTATCGTGGGGGAAGAGACGGGGCTGGTGGCTCACACCCGGGCCAGATGGAGATTCTCCACGTGCAGCTCAAAGAGGCCAGGGAGCCTGCCTGACCCGCGGTGCTCACTGGGGCACAGGAGGAATGCAGCCTGCCCTCATGCAAGGGCTCTCCCAGGGTCCCACGGGCCAGGGGACATCAAAGGATGTCACTGCTCTGTGGGTGAATGGCTCTCTCTGACTTGCAGACTTCGGTCGGACACTTTCTCCAAAACTGCGATGACTCCATTAATTCAAATTAAACCCATTTAGAAATATATTACACTGGGGGGGGCGGGGGGATGCCAGAGGAGGATGAAAAGAAAGAGGCAGAAGGAAAAAAATAATAATTTCACAAGACTGAGGTTACACTATGTTTAAGCATCATATTTTGCTTTCTTTTTACATTTATCATAAGCGTTTTCTACTACCATTAAATATTGCTTTGAAATGGGATTTTTAAATAATTTTCAACATTTCACCTATGTTTTGTTGCAACCACACCCAAGGAGGTAAGTACTTATTCTTCAAATTTTATAACCTAAGACACTCGAGATGTGAAGGAAGTTGCCCAACGTCACGCCTCAGGGGAAGAGCAAAGCTGGAATTTGAATCCAGGAAGCCTGGCGCCGTCTCTGTGGTCATCTGCAGCCCCTGAATCCTATGGAACTGTCACCATCGCATTGACTCAGGCTCCCGATGTTGTGCAGGTGCATGCATAAATAAATATACACACATACCTGCACTTTAATTTCATAATAATTTCAGATCCGTGTTTAATGTGGGCCATGGGCAAATACTTTTACTAAGAAATGAAAAACTAGTTTTCCATTGAAAAAGGATTGCTATCTAGTGATACTGTGGTTGTCTAAAAATACTTGGCCATAAAAAGGGGGAACACTCGAAATTCTCTAGGACCCTTCCATGCCTTCTTCATTTAAGTATTATTTCACCAACGTCAAAAACTGGTGAGTTTTAACATGCTACTGTCTATTGGAGGAAGGTTCTTCAAAACAGTACGAATTATAAATTTACAAATAAACACCTCCTTGCAAACAAACAAACAAACAAAAGACAGAGGGGTGCCTGGGTGGCTCAGTGGGTTAAAACCTCTGCCTTTGGCTCAGGTCATGATCACAGGGTCCTGGGATGGAGTCCCACATCGGGCTCTCTGTTCAGCAGGGAGCCTGCTTCCCCCCCACTCTCTGCTTGCCTCTCTGCCTACTTGTGATCTCTCTGTCAAATAAATAAAATAAAATAAAATAAAAATAAGACAGAGATACCATTTCTCATAATCAATTGGCAAGACACTTTGTTTTCAAAATTCTCAGCACTGGCAAAACTGTATGGAAACAGGTACTCTCATATACTGCCTCTGGAAATATAAACTGGTATGACTTTATAGAAAAAATGACTTGGCAACAAGTAGTATCAAAAAGTCTTAAGACTCGAAAACTTTTAAACTCTCTGATTTACTGGTAAGGCAGTATCCTAAGGAAGTCACTAGTAATGGCAACTGATATAAAGCTGTAAGAAGATTCATGGTAGCATAAAAGCCAAAAAAAAAAAAAATTAGAGACACCCTAAATGTCCAATAGAGGAGATCAATTAAATAAATTTTAGGATATGCATTCAATGGTCCACTGTATATAATCATTAAATATCATGCTGTAAATACATATCCATTGGTATGAAAAGATGTTCATTATTACATATTCAAGAGGAACAAAAAAGTTAGGTAATAGTACATATTATATTATTCCCTACTACCATCGGATGGAAGGTCTCTCCCAGCTGAGGTTATGAACACCATCACCAGAATTCTCTCTTTCCTATCAATGTTTTATCATCCATCCTAAACAGTGATCTCAAAATAATTAGAAGCTCTTTTCTTTCCCACAAAAAAAGCAAGGGTTCCATTTTTATAAGAAAGAACGAGTACCCGGAGAACATGTGGATCTCTAGGTCTATGTTTATGTGGTGGGTCTGTGTGTGTGTGAGACCAGGTAGGCAAACATCGTCAGCACTACCTTGGGAAATTTACACCAAATGATGGTTGCTTTCATAGTTAAAGATCTGGGAGGTGTTTACCTGTACCACGTGCTTTCATCACACTGGAGAAACATAAGCAGTCAGTTCCTTCCCGGCAGATCTCTCCACACAGATTTTGCTGGAGTGGAAGGGGTGGCAGGTGAGAAACTCAGGGTAAAATGGCTAGACCTGTAATTATAAAAACAATTTCCCACTGAGTGAGGCAGCTTTCTGTGGCCTTCATTCACATCAGCTGAAGTCACAAAAAAGAGAAACACAGTTGCATAATCTCTGTCATGCCGGCTTCGCACACCCACACCCACAATTCTTATGGCAGGATGTCAAGAACTCGGTAAGCAGACCCACGGCTGGTCCTCATCTCCAGGGATGGAAGCTTTCTGGCCATCTTCTAAATTCAGGGATGTCCCCATCAAGATGATGTCGTTCTCTCCCCTCCTTCCCTAATGATTCCAAAACTTCAGAGAAATAAAAAAAAAAAAAAAGTTCTCCTCCAGAAAATGTCAGCAACATTACAGAATTTGGTGGTGTCTTAAGATTCCTTCCAGCCACAAGGGAAGCAAATTTGGTACCTGCTTTTACCATAACAGCCCAGCATCCGCTTTCACAACTGTATGTGTTTCTCTGTGGATGGCTGAGGTCTAGCATGCTCTTGGTGGTAAAACTCCAAGTCCTCACTAACGTTTACTGAACACTTACTATGTTCTTGGCTTTACACACATTACCCCCACTGTATTGTACCCTGCAAAGTAGCTAGCAATCATTACTCAAGAGATCTGAGTGTTCGGAGAGCTAGCAGGTGTTAAAGCCAGGATTTAAGCCAATACTGTGCGCAGAGGCCATGTTGATAATTCCAGGACTGTACCATCTCTCCCAACTTGATCTTGCTATCAACATGCCTGCATTTATTATAAAAACATTAACTATCAAATTGACACCACCTTATTTTTTCCCCCCGAGTTGATATGTTGCATAGGTCTTAGCATTACTAAGTCTTTTTGGATGTGGCTGCCCTGCAATTTTAATTCCCAAGCTAAACTGAAATCAACATGTTCCTATTTCAATCAAGAGTAAATTCATAGTTATTTTAGTCAATTAAAAATGCCAACTAATCCCAAATCCAGATGTCAAACCACAAAGGAAAAACCTAAAATCCAAGTCCTCCCTAAATGGCTACATTTTATTGGAAAGAAGGCAGATTAACAAAATGAAGAGCCATATGTGAAGCCCTAATTTAAGATATGGAAGTAAAGAAAGGAATTTCTATATTTTATATGTCTGTGGTTTAAAAAAATACTTAAACATTTTTACCTATTTACAAATTCTGTATACTATAGGTTTTTGAATCACTGCAACACAAAGCAAATGTGAGCACACCAGAAACCAGCAAAGTTACTTACGGGTCGCATATTAATTTCCTTTTTAGACGTGTGTGTGTGTGTGTGTGTGTTTCTTCTAACTATTCTGGTGATACCTCTGTGTTTTTATGCATGCCTCTCCCTTTGATTAGCATGCCTTTTCCAACTTGCCAACTAGAAAATGCCTACTCATTCTTCAAGGCCAACGTCAAACCTCAATTCCTTATGATATCCACTTGCCCCCTCCCACTACCCAGTCTAATGTTTCCTGGAAATCCAAGCGTGGATTTTGCCCTCCCCTGCTTTCCTAGCTCAGCAATGGGCACCAACATCACCCTGACATCTTCCTCTCCCTAACAATGCCCTATACCCAACCAACCTCATGGATTCCACCACAAGCACACTGTCCTTCTACCTCTCCCCAACAGCACCACCCCTGCTCTAGGCCACCAAGTAGCACGACTCCCTGGAACTTTGCACTGGCCTTCCAAATGGTCTTCTTGCTCTTGCTCCTGCCACCCTTCAGCCCACTCTCCTTCTTACAGTAATGAAATGACTTTCCATTGAGCTAAATTCCTAATGTGGCCACCAGGGCCCAGTAGGGTCCAGTCCTTGTGCTCTTTTGCAGCCTGCGCTCCAGCTTTTCCAGCTTTCTTTTAATTCCTAAGAAGCACTTTGCTCTCCTAGGCCTCAGGACCCTTGCACATGATCTCCTCTTCACTAAGACTTCTCCCCAAATCACCTACCTTCTTCAGATAACCTTGTACTCTTTTTTCCTTCAGATCTCAGCTCAGCCCTCTTCCTGTTGGGGGAGCCTTTCCTGACCTCTACCAGGTCACTACCTCCTACCACATGCTCTGATGGAAACACTGATTTGGTTTGGTTTTTTATACCAGTCACCTTTTTAATTTTGCCTCTTTTTTTGTGCTAGATTCGTTGATTAATGCTTGTTTCTCCTACTAATTAGTAAGCTCCAGGAAAGCAAAACTGTGTGATGTTCCTGCCCACCCTTTATCCTCAGTATTCAACACATGCTTGGCACATTATAGATACTCAGTAGAAATCTGCTGAATGAATAAATGAGAAAAAGAAGGAGAGAAGGAGGGAAGAAGAGTATAATAATCATAATATAATTTATATTATAAATCATAATTTAATGAGTGTTTGCTGAATTAATTTCCTGATGGCTTCTCAACACACAGAATGTAGGGTCTGCATTCCTTTGGACAGCAAGAGAGATTCCTTGAGACCCAACCCCGGCCCGCCATGTCCCTGGTCTGGAAGCACTTCCATCCCTGTTAATTGTGCAAGACTGAACCTTTGAGCCGGTGACACTTTGCCTGGCTGCGTAACAGATTACATCATCGCACACATGCCAAATCCCACCTCACTCAAAAGGCCATATTTTGTTCAGGAAAGAACAGTGGGCAGCAAAAGAGCAAGTTTCTCGTAATAACCCAGCCACGCCGACTGTCCACATTTGGAACCATTCGTCACTGTTGAGGCAATAAATATGGATTTTCCAAAAGGTCACCAAGCCTTACCTGCTGGGTCCTCTTTCCTCCATCCCCCAAGATTTTCTGGGTGTTCACAGGAAGGAAAGAAGTGGGGGTTTCTGAGTCTTCTAGCTCATTCCACTTAGTAGTCACTGTCAGCCTCACTTTGTACCCCGCGCCACCCAAATGACCCAGGGATTTCACTGTCGGACTAGACCTTCCAACCACTCCTGTGTGATGTCAAGACCCCGGGGACTCTACTAGGAAATGGGTAGAACGTGGAAGTATCAAGAAAAAATTCTAACTTGTGTTATACATTATCACCTTACAAATATTGGTATTTTTAACATGTATTTGCCCACATGGTAACAACAGTTAATACTACTCTATAATATATGAGCAAGTGGCTAAGAAAAGTAAACCATGACATCTCTTCACAGGTAAAAAACAAATTTTTTTTTTCTTTTTCTTTTTTGTATCTACGTGAGATGACGGCTGTTAACTAAACTTATCATGGTGATCATGTCACGATATATTTTTTTTTAAAGATTTTATTTATTTATTTGACAGAGAGAGAGATCACAAGTAGGCAGAGAGGCAGGCAGAGAGAGAGGAGGAAGCAGGCTCCCTGCGGAGCAGAGAGCCCGATGCGGGGCTCGATCCCAGGACCCTGAGATCATGACCTGAGCCGAAGGCAGAGGCTTTAACCCACTGAGCCACCCAGGCGCCCCCAAAAGAATGTTTATAAATCTACCATCCTATTCAAGACATTACCAGCAGTGGTGCATACCCCTATTTGCAATTTCCTTAAGCCTTTCACCAGAGGTATTACAACCCTGAATTTTTTATGTATCATGCCCTAAAATACACAATTTAATTCTGTGCTTTATAAACCATTCTCTCCTATTACAAGGAGTCTTCTGGGGCTCAATTTTTTTCACACCACGCTGTTTCTAATATTTAACTATGGTGTTGCAAATAACCTGTGCTTTATTCATTTTTATAGCTGTATAATACTCCCTCATGTCAATTTTTCAACACTCTACTTCTGATACATTTAAGATACTTTTAGTTTCTAGTGTTATTTTTAATTTACCCCCCTATTAAAAACAATGCGGTTTCCATTAGAAACAACACAAAGAAGCCAAGTTTCTCTGGGGTGCTGCCTAAGGATAGGCTGACTGGGTCACAAGGCACATGAACACGCAGACTTAGCCAACACTGCTGAGCTGTTTTCCAGAATGGCTATGACAATCTGTGGTCCTAACAGCAAGTGCATACCACCAGTCTTTAAATCATATTAAAATCAAGAAGAAGACCTATTTAATGTAATGCTTTTTAAAATTTTACTTGGTAGCCCAAACTTTTCAATATTCACAAAGAAATAAACATTCTATACCTGTCACATTGGTAAATTTATACTTTACTCCTCACTAACCATAACAAGGGAGAGCTCCTTCCCAAGATAGGTTTATTTCTCCACCTTCAAATGTGGCATTAACTGATAATTTAGAGTGGACGAGGATAAATAATCTGAAAGTTCCTCATGGCTGTTATTTCCCAATCATTTAATTCTTAAGCAAGGTGGCTACCAAAGGTGTCAAAGAGTGTGAACCTAGAGTACGTTACGTTCCAGAGACCAAAACTGTGTACTGGGAACAGGAAGTCACGTAGGACCCTAAAACACACAACACTACAGCAAATTGAAAGAATTCCTTATTTCCTTCAATATTAGAGTGAACCAAAACTGATATTCAAGAGATGAAGAAGGGCTTTATTAGCTTTTATTTCACAATGGCAACATTTTTAAAATTGGATTTTGACAGTTGTAGGGGTAGAGGGAAAGATTTCTTCCCTCTCCCAAAGGCCAGGATCAGAGCATGAGGCTCCTGACCTTTGATCCTGGCTCAGAGTGTGAATGCCACACTAGTCAGTTCTGGATCTTTCCCTGCCCAGGAGCAACAGACTGGGCTGAGGCTCCGTAGAGAGTTAGCAAATAAAGGGTGTAAGGAGAAGCAAAGACAATGAATAGAACCTCTTTTTGCTGGAACAGTAACAAGGGCCAGCACAAGTACACAGCAGACAGGGAGGTGAATTACGAGAGGAACTAGTCTACCTTCTATAACTTACATGAACCGAGGTGTGTGAAACATAGCTTTCGGCCAATATCGTTGTCAACAGTTTCGACTTTCTTCCCCACAGCATCCGTTATGGGCAGTAACCACTATCTGAATTTTAAATTATCCTGACCATGTTTCTGCATTCTTTCTCTGCTCTGGTCTCTTTCTTACTGGTTAACCCCAACAAGTAAAGAAATGTGTGAGAGGCAGACAGCAAGGGGGACCGGGGCGGGGGGTGGGGGGAGGGAGGAAAAAATCAGAGGCTTCAACTATAGGAAGTATGTCTCTGAAACACTGTATGTGATAAAAAGTAAAACAAACAACCAGTGTTATCAAGGACTGTTAAGTGTGTGGGTTTTTTTTTTTCTTTCTTTCCGGCATCTACAGTGAAGTCTTCTGTTTCTTATTATATTCTCTCACTGTTGTAATTAAGTAGGGCCAAGGCGCTTATACTAATCACACTGGTGGTGCCTTTACTTTTTAGGCCAGTAAGTTGGAACCTAGCCAGGGAGTGTAAAAAAGAGTGAGCCTTTCCTTCTTGGTCAAGAAAGCCCTCCGACTCCCATTTATTTGGAAAAGTGTGGTAAACAAAGCAATTCTATTTTGATATTTAGTATCTGGTGCTGGAAGCCCACAAAGAGGATGGGATTTAAAAAAAAAAAAAAGTGGAACCTCAGCTGAAACTCCAGATTGAGACAACTTTCAACCTGGGCAAAAATATTAAAATTACATTTGCCTTTTTAAAAAATTTCTTTCTTTAATATTTTATTTTTAAGTAACCTCTACACCCAGTGTGGGGCTCGAACT
The DNA here is from genome assembly GCF_922984935.1 of Meles meles. Classification (NCBI taxonomy): domain Eukaryota; kingdom Metazoa; phylum Chordata; class Mammalia; order Carnivora; family Mustelidae; genus Meles; species Meles meles. The sequence goes on from NC_060070.1 coordinate 142,835,436, forward strand.
CAAAACCCCCAGCTCAAACCTCGCATGCTCTACCCACTGAGCCAGTCAGGTGCCCCTCAAATCACATTTTAAAGGATCCTTTTGTAACACCGTTATGTAAAGATCCTATTCAAACACAATCATCTTCCACAAATACAAAATGTTTTTATTTAAAATGACTCTGTATTCCGATGTTGCAAGGGTGTCTGGTTTTTATTCCGCGACTAGATTACCTTTTCAGGAGAATTACTGTACTTCGTGGTACGTGCTTAATGAGGGACTAATTAGTCCTCCTCCCAACCCCTTGAACTCCTACGGGAAATGAGGTCAGAGCCCACTTCCATGCCCACAGCAGCAAGTGGAGTTACCGCAGCGGCACAGAGGAGCCCTTTTCCCAGGGCAGAACCTGTATGAGGACACATCTCTGGCAAGGGCTATGCCCTTCACTCTGTCAGGCAGAGTCCAAAAAAAAAAAAAAAAAAAAAAAAAAGCGAAACATTTATTCTAAGGTCTTGCAAAGGAGCTCTTTCCAACCAGCCGGACCACCCACCCACCCACACGTTCAGCTCAGCTCCTCCTCCCCGGGCTTTGCTGCCACGCCCCACTCCCTGATTGGCTGTCAGCAGACCCAGGCACACACCTCCAGGGCTTGGGGCGGGGCCGGGCCGCTGCGGCTCCGCCTCCTTGGGCCCGCCCCATCTGCATCCCTGCACCCACCCGGGAGCGCCATCTCTCTGGGACGCGCGCCCGCAGCGGCTCCGTGGCAGCCCGCCAGTGGCTTCAGCTCCTACTCCTTTCTACAAGAGGCATGGTGAGCAAATTAGAGGTTATGAACACCTCCGGTAGAAGGAGGAAAATTCCTCTGGGCTCTGTAAGGGAACTTCGTCAGCGGCGAAGTGTCTCCAGGGTACAAGACGGATGTGCTCACCCACGCCCCTTAGCCCTGCTGGGCATGTAGGGACCGCGCCTTCTGCTGGTCACCATGACGGCAGCAGGGCAGGAAAGTGTTTCTTTGGGAGGAATGTCTCCCGCGGCCCTCTGATGAACACCATAAAGCTTCCTTCAGTGGAAGGGGAAGCATGAGACCTCAGTGCAAGGGCTGCCAAATCCCATACTTAGGAGAGAAGGCTGGGAAGTAAGGTATCTATCTGCATTCCCGACACCGGCTCAAGTGTTATTAGGAAACCAGGAAAGCACACATCCCTGGCCAGCAGAGCAAAGAGAAGCCACTGAGTTCTCCACACTGCTGGAAACAGAAGCAAGCCGTCTAGGATTCAGGAAAAGAAAGAGAGTGGGTCCAGAACGATGCTTTGATGCACATTACAGAGCTTGTCACACCTGGCAGGGGCCGGCAGCCAGGGTGGTACTGTGGAAGGCCACAGCCCTCCAACAACTCACGGATACCTGAAACTCTATAATTAGAATCCTTCCTTTGGCTTAAGGATTCTCCTCTTTAAATGTAGGAATAATATGCCACCTTGTAAGTGGAATATCAAAAAAAAAAAAAAAAAGAAAGAAAGAAAGAAAAGAAAGGACTACACACACGTATGGAAAGAGAACAGATTTTGAATCAAAGCTGAGTACTTTTCTTAGTTTTACCGCTTTCCAGCCCTGTAACTTTGGGGAAGTTATGTATTAGCTTGACTCTCAAGTTCATCAGCTGTGAAAAGAGACAAACACCGGCCTCAGAAAGTTGGTGCAAAGATAAAGTTCAATTATGTATATAAAAGTATGTGGCCCAAACCACACGCAGAGCAGATATTCAGAAACTGGTTTTCCTTTCCTTTTGTACGGAGCAGGTCAGAGCAAGGGAGTAAGTGAGGACAACACGAGGACACCAGCTTCCAGATGTGGAAATGACGCGAACGGGTCAGCAAAGATGGGGATGGGGCAGCAGGAGAGCAAGAGACCTGGGGCCAGAGAACAGAGTCTGTTTCCCAAATGTGAAGTCAGCTTTGCTCCAGGGCCTGTGGAGGTTGCAAGTGGACATGTATTTGCAATGCTGACTGGTTGGAAAGAACATGAACTTAGAAACCAGCCTCCACCAAAGAGCCACGCCTCACCCCTCCCAAGGCTCTCCTTGCTTGGTGTCCAGCTGGGGTGATGAGGTGTTGTGTACTACAGCGTCACCTGCAAGGGCGTGGAAGCAGGTGAAACCCTGGCCAGATGGCAGGCGGGCCAGCCAGCAGAAGATACCAAGTGCAATTTCCAACTTGTTGAAGCCCAACGATGGCAACCAGATTCCACCAACCGACGCCAGGTGAGCGGGGCTAGAGACCTTCCCCCTGACTTACCAAGGACTGGTGCCACACTAAACTGCATCACAGTGGTTTTCTTTTCCTGTGTGTCCGCAACTTCATGTTCACGGAGCATCCCTTATCTCACACTGAAGAGCCAGCCTTCATGGGCTTCTAAAAGCACAACTAAGCAATTTCACAACCGCTCAGGTGAATGAACCACACAGGGCTAAAAATGGTAGGAGGGGAGGGCTCTAGAGCAGGCTGACACAGAAATATATTTTTATGAGGAGAAGACCTTTGAGATCCAGAAGGCCACTATACAGAAGACAGACCCTCCAAAAATTCCCTTCTGTAATTGCTGCCCATAAGAACAGGCTTAGGCCGAATAACAAAAAGGGAAGAGGTATTTTTAGTAATAAGCAGGAACAGCCAACACAAGTAACAGTGACATTATTTAGAAATGTTAATAGGTCAAGACTCCAGCCCTTCTACTCCCCCCAAAACCCACCTAGAGTCCCAGCAGTGTGCGCAGCACACTTTGGAGGTCACAGATCCGACAGCGTTTACTGCTGCCGGGTTGGGTTACTGGGGTGACTTAAGCAGGGTTAGACTTTACAAAATTTCAAAAGGCGAAAGGGGGAAACAATAATAGAACAGTACACAGAAAACTTGTAAGTGGTTTATTGTGCTTTTTTCCCCCCTTAGACAACTGCAGTGAAAGATGGGCCATTAGTTTCTATCTAATAATCAAGATGAATAATCTTGGCACCCTTCATTCTGTGTATTATCTGTAATAAATGTTTTGAATTCCAGTTGACCTTTCCCTAACCCCCTGGTATACTTTTGGGCTTTTCATCCTTCCTTTCTATGATGAGCTGAGTGCACAAAGAATGTGGCACAATTCTAATACCAGTCTGAGCAAAACCATAATGGAAGGTAAATAAAAGCTTCCCAAAGCCAAGGGAAATGATTTTGGAGTCTACACATTGCTGATTATATTCCATCAGTACAGATAATTAAAAGTTGACTATATAATAATATTAAACAGCAGGCACAACTTTTTGAAAATTTCTCCCCAGTATTAGCAATGCAAAAACACCGACTTGAATGTTCAATGCTAATCAAATTCATCTCTTCTTAAGAGCAGTGTATAATAAATGGGTAGCCTAAAAGGAATGCTTTGAACAGAATGCTTCACTATTGTCTGATTATTCTAAATTTAAAACTCCAACAAAGGAAAGGATTATTCTTCTCAGAGGTTCAAGATTCACGAGGATTTGGTAATGAAATTCCTTTAGGAGAGCAAATAAAAAAATTGCTATCTACAAGCTGCCAGTGTTTTATGTCTGTTGTGTTTTTAAATCAAAGTCACCATTCATTCAACAACAAATGTTTGTTTGAATAAATGAATGAAAGAAGAGGGCTTCCACATACTTTACAAGTGTAATCACCTATAAGTTATGAATCAGGCAGCCACTTTAATCATCCCCAAGTGCACAGGCTGAGACAGTTAAATGTCAGCTCTCACCAAGCAGGCCAAAGCCAGACCTGGAAACTGAAGCCACGTCCTTTGATTCTTAGAAAATGACCCAGCTGTTAGAGCCTGTTGCTTAGCTGCCTCCCTGCAAACTCTCAATTCAGTTTGGAATGCATGTTATCTAGGCCAGGTGAGGTAAGATTAAGGAAGCATAACAAAGCCAGGCTTGTTCCTGGAATTACACAGGTAGTCCAAAAGGAAAAAAAAAAAAAAAAAGAAAGAAAGAAAAAAGAAAAACCCCCATCAAAAGGCTAAAACCGAACATGAAATTCCTAATATGAACGTCTTCACGCTAATGAGGCACGGAGAGCAAACTGCTCGGTGCCAGCATTGATTTTATACCAAGAGGAAGGGGGAAAAAAATGTGCCTGCAGGATACTGGATGAGCCGTGGAGTTCCAAGGCTCCCCAGGGGGCTTCGAATTTATTCTTCTAGCAGCACAGCTAACACCCATCTTTTTCCATTCTGACCTTCTAACAGGATGCGGTGAAGAGCCAGCCAGACACTTAAAATCTATTTGTTTCAATAACTCAAGAGGAGAAATATGACGAGATTTTGTCCAAGTGGAATCTATTTTGCAAGGAGAAAATTCTCATGCATTTCAGAGTGAGGGTTCTCAACTAATCCATAAATCTTAAAAGTTTTCAAAACCCACGCCAAGGGAATTCAAGGAATGAATATTACCCCCACACTAAACTGTCCTTTGTGAGCAAAGCAGAAGCCAAGGAACTGGCCTAACATCTAGTTTTCTGATCCCAGGGGAAGGGGAAGCAGAGCTGTGCTAACCCAGATCGTAAAGTAGGTGAAGTTTGTCTACAGGATCCTTCCCCGCTGGTCCCCCACGGTGCCTCCCCTGCAAGCCCCAGGGGTTTCTGCTCTGTAACTCTTTCCCCCTCCTACCCTGTCAATATTAACACCAGCGAAACACATTGTTTCACTATGAATATACTCGGGTCAGTGTTCTGCCCTCCGAAAAAATACTTGTCCTTTAAAACTTTTGATTTTTTTTTTAACCAAAGAATCGAAAGCTTTGCTTTCCTTTAAACTCCAGCATAGGCCAGCAGCCAACATTCTGAATTGGGAGATAAATTACAGTAACTCTCTTATCTTAAAAAGCTGATTTCGCTTCATTTTTAAGGTCCACCATAATGATGGAAACAAATGTCGAAATCCCAAGCTGGGGTCATTCTCTCCTAAGACCATGAGCAAACTCTGGGAGCCTTAGGAATGCGTTTGTGAAGTAGGAATTATTATGATACCATGTAATACGACATGCTAATCAGGAGATCATGAATATAAAGTGGCTGGCACAGTGCTATCTTTGAAGACTATACACTACCCTCAGAAAGAACACTGGGGTTCCCCGGTGGAGGTGGGTGCAGCCCTGGGGCTGATGCCTCCCCACCTAAGGGCCATCTATCCACAATAAGCTGGTAAGAACCAGGCCCTTTCCAGCTCTGGAGCTTGTGCGCTTGGAGCCAGGCGCCCCCTAAAGGCAGGTCTAGGGCTAGTCCTTCTCTCAGATGCCATTCTTTTCTTGGGCTCTCTTCCTGCCTGAGGTCATCTAAACCCTTCTCTGTGCCACTCCTCTCAGCACCCCCAGGCCCTGGAAGCCAGTATACTAGGGATACAGCACCAGTCCTCAGGGCGCTCCCTCCTTTTCCCAGTCCTCCATCCTGTACCAATTTTCGGGGGAGGGTACCTCCAACAGCCCCACCATTGAGGTTAGTCAGCCTTGAGCTCCCGGCAGCCAGAGCATAATTTATTTAAAACAACTTTCCACAAGGAGAGGCAAGTTTTGAGATGTGCGGGTGACCGGCAGGAAGAGAGGCCCCACCCCACCATAAATGGGGTGAGCTCACCGAAGCACCAGGCTTGACTCAGGCTTTGTGGGGATGTCTGAGTTGAATTTCACAGATCCAATAGAAGCACTGTGGCAGAGGTTTAGAGAGGCAGGAGAGGGCATGACCACAAGAACAGAACAGGCAGGAGAAGCAGGTGAGGCTTGGAATGCCAAGCGGGGCAAACAGAATGCCAGGGAAAGGAATTTATGGGAGCAAAGAGGCATCCAGGCTGGAAAAGGGACGTGGGGAGGAGGAGGATCCATAGGCAAGATTCAGGCAGAGAGCATGGGGGATGCTTGCAGCCAACCCAACTGTAACATGAGGGACACAGGCTAAGTCCCCATCAGTCCCTGGGTCTACTCCTAGGTTGGCATTAGGAGCCCCAACCTCCCCCCAGAAGAACAGGACCTGGTGGGAAGGGCCATGGAAGCTGAATCCACAAACCAGGGGTCTCCTTGTTTGGTCCTCTCCTAGGATAAGACTTTATGAAGGGGAGATCGGTAAAGGCCCCAGATCGGAGCAATGGGGAACAGCTGCAAATGCTTTCCAAGAGCCCCTCAATAAAAAGAGACAAAGAATAATGGGATCAAGAAAATGCTTCCTACTTAGGTTTTTGGAAAAGGAGGACACAGAGAAGCCCAACTCTTAGAAGGTTATATGTAAATTACACACGTATATATCAAAATTATGTATCATATCAGAAGAAAGCCCACTAATTATAGACATTAGTCAACAAACCAAGGAGTGAAAACTGATAAAATGTTTTAATTGTGTAAAAGTACTACAAATTATAGTCACTTATGTGATCTGCTCCCACTAATAGCCAATTACCATGGGGCACAGTATCAGTGAATTGTATCATGAGCTATGTGTTCCATTAACTCACTGTGTATGTTCCATTTTATGACAGCATTAAATTCTATTTTAGATGTTCAGGCTTCCTATCTTCCGGTGCATAGAACGGACCTTACGCTCACCCTTTCACTTCACTGATGTAGAAACCTGGACAGGGTACTGCCTTCCCAAAGCCACGGAGAACTAGTTCCGAACGGACCTGGGAATACAGCTCAGGATCCCTGCACCGCTGCAAGGCTTATCCTTACAACACTGTGTGCTTAGACAACACTGTGGGGGACACAATCCCCTCCCACTCCTTCTGTAAGACCATTTGCTCACAAGTCAGGGTTATTCAAAAGGCATGGGAAACAGGTATGATCTTTGGGGAAAGGGACAGCTCAGGAGGAGGGATTCTGGAACTCTGGGTTAAGAGACTTTGGGATGACATGATCTTTAGGAGAAACAAAGCCTCTCTTCTGTAAGAAAATCAAGAGTCAGCACAGCGCAATAGGAAAAAAATGTAGGTTATCAAGTCAGAGACCCCGGGATGACCCTCAAAGCTTACTAACTATGTGACCTAGGACAAATTACAGAAACTTTCCAAGTCTATATTCCCTTAACCACGAAACGGGCACGATGACGATACTTATTCAAATGAGTTGTGACATGAGATGAAATCGTATATTGCACAGTACGTACGCTCAATCAATATTCAGTAGTCAATCAAGGCCACTAAGAGAGCCTCGGCATTAAACACGTGATGGTTACCTGGACGTGAAAGGTGTTTCCAAGGTCAGGTGCGTGTTAGTTCATGAGTAACCGTGGAAAGCACGTTCCAGTGTGTCAGTGTTATATTCATGTACGATTTCAAAAGAGATTGCCTGTCAGTGTCTGGGGTGGGAAGTCTAAGGGGGACATGCAGGAGCCAGGTGTGTTTCCACCTGACAGGTCAAAACACACAAAAATGTCCCCATCTGCCACACGCAACATGGTCTATCATTAGGAACCAGCCCTTGCTCTTACATCAGAATGTTTCACGGGAAACAAAGATACCCGAGGTCCAGGGTACCCCCCCACCGTTGTTTCTTAATCTGTAATGATGACTCCTGGCCCATTTTTCACATCCAAAAGTCTCAAAGACATTGATCAGGGATCCTAAGGTGGTCACCGCCAGGCCCGATGCTCGCAACATGTGCTTCCAGGGATCCGCGAGCTGGTCTGACATGCCCAGGGTGGCAAAGAACAGGAAGCAGCTCACTCTAGAGACCAAGGCCTCTGAACCTGGGCTCAGGGACTGGTGAAGGATTCTTCGTCTGTTTTCTCATCACGTCTCCTCCCCATATATAATTTTATCAGTAAATGAGAGATTAAAGTCTCATAGGGAAAAAAAAAAAAGTCAGGAGTTTGTGTCTTAAGCTATAAATGGATCTTTAGCCCAAACTGCAATGCACACAGTGACATTTCAGTGTGAGCGACTGACCCGGCCTGCAAGCCACAGCACTAAGTCTGGGTCTCTTCCACAGAGCCCCAGCATGCCACCCTCCCTCTGTTCTAGAACTGTCTGTGACCTGGATGTCCTGGCAGGAAGCAGACCAGCTCCACCTAGGTCTTCTTCCAATACCCCCCCCTGCCCCCCATCTCTCCCTCCCTCCCTTGCCGCACCCCCCCACCAGCAGTCTCTTTTTGTAAGCCACCTTGATGGATAATAATTGAAGGTGGACCAGTAAAAGGAGAGAAAGAAAAGTGTGCTTTGCTACTATCTTGTTGCTTCTGACTACATTGTGCTCAGATGTGGAAAGAGCTATTTCTCCACTCTTGTTCAAAGACATGGGACACTACTGTTCTTTGTTCCCTTAAAGTATGCAGGCATTCTTGCTCTCTCTAGTAGGAGAGGTCTTGCAAGGATCCCCGAAGCTTCTGGGGGTGAAGCAATCACATGCTAGGCTGAAAAACCAGAACCCAGCTGCCAGACGCTGCCAGGGAAAGTGCAAAGGGTGAAATGGGCATCTTTGTGAATCCTAAACATTATCACAGGCAAAGTGACTGGCTGCCACTTGGGTGTTCTTCTGTGCCTAACTGGACCACACTCAGCTTCACGCTCATCGGGACTAGTACAGAGATACAGGTGTAGTTTACTATAAACAAAGACTGTGTGTCTGACAATTTCTGCGTAAGCCTAACTTTTATAAATTACTTTATGTGCTAGGTGTCCTGGGGAGTTCATTATTTAAGAGAATTTCACAAATGTTTTATAAAATTCACAGTCCTCTCCATCTGTGTTTTTGGAAATGTAGATCTTGAAATATCAGATTTCTTTTTTTTTTTAAGATTTTATTTTGGGGGGGTGCTTTTGATATTTTTATTTATTTATTTTTATTTATTTTTTATTAACATATAATGTATTATTTGCCCCAGGGGTACAGGTCTGTGAGTCATCAGGCTTACACAGTTCACAGCATTCACCACAGCACATACCCTCCCTAGTGTCCATAACCCAGCCACCCTCTCCCTACTGCTCCCCCTCCCCTCAGCAACCCTCAGTTTGTTTCCTGAGAATAAGAGTCTCTTATGGCTTGTCTCCCTTTAAGTCATCTCTTCACCCAATATGGGGCTTGAACTCACAACCCTGAGACTGAGAACTGCATGCTCCACCAAATGAGCCAGCCAGGTGCCCCGAAATACCAGATTTTCTTCCAGAAGTCTCTCACCCTGCCCCACTCTCCATCAACCTCAACATCACTAGCCAAAGAATGTAAATACAGGAGGAACTATGCACGAGTTGCTGGAAAACAGAGCAGGGCACAGGACTCCTGGGTGGCTCAATGGGTTAAGGCCTCTGCCTTCGGCTCAGGTCATGATCCCAGGGTCCTAGGATCGAGCCCCTCATCGGGCTCTCTGCTCAGGGGAGCCTGCTTCCTCCTCTCTCTCTGCCTGTCTCTCTTCCTACTTGTGATCTCTGTCAAATAAATAAATAATATTTAAACAAAAAAAAAAAAAAAGAAAAGAAGAGAAAACAGAGCAGGGCACCAGACACATGCCATCATTTTAAAAACACCTTTGTTTGATAGAACATAGGAATTGTAGCATAAAAGGTCAACCCACAGATGGGCCTTTTGATTCTCCTTCTTGAGAAAGGAGTGCAGCACTATCGAGGATAAAACAAGCAGAGATCTTGAGAGAAACACGTTGAGTACCCATCCTAAACGAGAAGAATGGAAGCTGGAGGTCATGGCTGGTAGGAAACAAAGCTACTCCCTGGGATCTGGACCACAGCAGTCAGAAGGCATGAGAGTAGAAGGACCTAGAAGAAGCACCACCCAAGGTTACTCTACCAGAGGCGGGAGATCTCGCAGCATAGCAGGGCCCTGATATCAGAGGCGTTTAGTCAGCATCACACAGGGATGTGAAGTGAGAGCAGAGTCAGGAAGAAATCTAGGATCAGGAAACTCTCCTTCTGTGGCTTCATCCGACCCATAGCAGAAACTGCGCAAAGAACACCAGCAGAAAGTGTCCACGGTTCCAGCTCCCTCCCAGTCTGCACAGCTAGCTGCTGGAGCACAGAGGTTACTTGGTAAATTTTAACCAAACCTCCGGCTTCTGATTGAGAGAAGGAATCTTATCTTCTCCAGAAGGTGTGGATCTTTTAAGAACAAGTTTCAGACTGGGCTAGACCCTTAATCATTCAATGATGAGTAAGCCAAAATGATGCAACGTTGGGCCACGAAAGACTTGTTGATAAAACAACATAAAATATCCAAGAAATGAAGGAAAAAGGTAATTTTGAAAAAGATACACTACTGGAAATAGAAATAAGTTTCAAACAAGATGTGATTTTTGCTTGGGGCACCCTGGGTGGCTCAGTCACTTAAATATCTGCCTTCTGCTCAGGTCATGATCTTAGGGTCCTGGGATGGAGCCCTGAGTTAGGCTCCTTGCTCAGCGGGAAGTCTGCTTTTCCCTCTGCCCCTCTCCCTGCTCATGCTCTTGTGTGCATGCGCTCTCTCTCTATATATATAAATAAATAAATAAATAAATAAATAAATAAATATTTATCTTTATAAATAAAATCAATTTTATTTATTATAAATAAAAACTTTAAAATAAATATAAATAAATAAATAAAAATATAATTTAAAAATATAAATATAAAATATGTATAAATATATATTTTTATATATTTATATATTTATTTATATATAAATATAAATAAATAAATAAATAAATAAATAAATAAAAATAAATAAAATCTTTTTTTGCTTAAAAAAAGGGGGGGGGGGTGGGGAGAAAACCCAGACTCTGGAACAAGACATGAGGGATTAAAGAAAGACACGTGAGTGAAACCAAAAGCAACTGAAATACAAAAAATAATTAGGAACGTTTTCAACTGTCAGTTTTCAAAAGTATAATTCAAAAGGTAGGTATGGGCCCTACTTTAGGGCCCATAACAAGGAAAGACAAGACTCAGAAATCCTATCAGTGATGTGAAAAAGAAACTTCAACAATCATACCCAATGGAGAGCAAAGAGACAAAAAGGTCGATTATCACGGATATTGAAGACAGAAGAGGAAGCCAAGATACAGACACTTCTGGTACCTGGAGCAGTCAGAACAAATAGCACAGAAGCAATTCTGAAAGATACCTTGTAAGGAAACTTTTCTGAACTGAAGAAATACCTGGTTCCCAAAGCGGGGGGTAGGGGGGTGGGGGGTGGGGGGTGCTCACTCTGTACGAGAAAACAAAGGAACGAAAATATAGCTAACATCTGTATAAGCACATACATAAATTAAGGAAAACTGTTTTTATTTACTTTCCAGAGAAACTTTTGAATTCTGAGGTCAAAATAAGAAGATTGCTAGTATCACATGGGGAAGGGAAAAAAATATAGGTACCCAGGTCACTAAGATGCAAGAAAAAAAATCAGACTGGCCTTAGACCTCTAGTTGACAGCAGAAGAAAGCAAGCAATGAACTGCATAGCTCTGAAGGCAGAGAATGTTGATACAAGAATTCCAACAAGGGGAATGTAGGGGCTCAGTCAGTTAAGGCAGTTAAGGGGTTAACCATCTGCCTTTGGTTCAGGTCATGACCCTAGAGTCCTGGGATGGAGTCCTTCCATACAGGGAGTCTGCTTCTCCCTCTGCCCCTCCTCCTGCTCATACTCTCTCTCTCTCAAATAAATAAACAAATCTTTAAAAAAAAAAAAAAGGATCCTAACAAACCAAGTTTTCTGTTAAGGTATGAGATCTAAAAAAATGCAAGAGGTATTTTGGATGCAAAGCATCATTAAGAAAATGTACTTCATAAAATATTATACAGCTGAGCCTTGAACAACCCAGTGGTTAGGGGCACCGATCCCTGTGTGAGTATAAATCTGACTCCCCCAAAATGTAACTATAAATAACCTACTGTTGTTGGAAGCCTTACCAATAACAAACAGTCGATTAACACACTTTTCATGTATGTATCATAAACCACAGTCTTAAAGTAAGCTAGAGAAAAGACAATGTTACTAAGAAAAGCATAAGGAAGAGAAAACACATTCACAGGGTTGTAATGTAGTTACTGAAAACCACCTGCATATCAGTGGATCCTCAGGGTTCAAACTCATGTTGTGCAAGGGTCGACTGTATTTGAAGAAGTTCTATAGTCAGCCAAAAATTTAATTAAAAAAAAAAAGAAAAGAAAGGAGTAGTTGTGCTTTAAGATAGTTTATAATATGTAATCAAACTGGGGCACGAGTGGCTCAGTCAGTTAAGCGTCTGCCCTTGGGTCAGGTCATGATCTTAGTATCCTGGGATTAAGCCCCAAGTTGGGCTCCGGGCTCAGCATGGAGCTGCTTCTCTCTCTCTATCTCGAATAAATACATAAAATCTTTAAAAAATATATGTAATCAAACCATAGAAACGGAAAACAACCGAGTATAGTTAGAGAACGATACAGGTTACTAGATAATTCTTATATAGAAAATTTACAAACATTTAAAAAATGATCAGCTGAATCAAAATATCTATAGATTTATTTTTTTAAAAGGAAACGAGAACCCCAAAGGAGAACAAAGACGTGTTAATCTCATCTTACACAAAGAGAAGGTAAGGTCAACAAGCTTCTTGACATTGCTCATACAGAAATACAGGTGATTTTTTTTTTCAAATTTAAGAAGATAACTGAAAAATTAAACATTGTAACTTGAAAACTGTCACAGAGTAACTCTTATCACATGGAAATGGAAAATGGTGCAAACATTAAGGAATCATAAAAGGAAAAAGAATAAAATGATGACAAGAGTGAGAACAAGTAGATCGACACTGAAGATAGGTATTAATTCTCTTTTAAGAACAAAAGAGTCTCCGGTGGAGTCATAAATTAAGAATGACCTCTATGCTATCTGCAAAAAACCTGTAACAGTTAAGACAAAGAGGACTGGGGCAAAGGAACACCAGGAAATCGCACACTGAAAAGCAGTGTGTTAAGGGCACCTGGCTGTCTCAGTTGGTAAAGTGTGCCACTCTTGATCTTGGGGTTGTGAGTTCAAGCCCCACCTTGGACACAGAGCTTACTTTAAATAAAAGTGTTAAAAAAAATTTTAAAAATGAAACTTTTAAAAAAGTGATACATTAAAATAAAATCAGAATTAAATATTTAAAGCATTAAACAGGAGGATCAGTTTCTACTGACAAGGACTACATTCAAAAGAAATATTAACATTGTATGTGCCAAGGGCACCTGATTGGCTCAGTGGATTAAGCATCTGCCTCCGGCTCAAGTCATGATCTCAGGGTCTTGGGATCAAGTCCCAGATCCGGCTCTCTGCTCCGTAGGGAGTCAGCTTCTCCCTCTCCCTCTGCTTCTCTCCCCCCACCCCTGCTTGTGATCACACACACTCTCTCTCTCCAATAAATAAATAAAAATCTTAAAACACATACACATATGAGGTATATGCCAAGATAGATAACACAGCATGGAAATACATAAAGAAAAATAAGCAGAGATTGAGCGATATGCAATAGTTTTATTAAAGACTATTCCAGTGCTTTTAGTTCTGCAGATGAATAATTTAATAAAGGTCTAGAGAAGTAAGGTAAAAAAATAAATAAATAAATACGGCTCATCTCACGACAAGATCAACCTGATAATTACAGCCCGCATCTTCTCTACAGAGACTCATGGGACATTAGCAGAAACCAGTCAAGTGCAGGGGCATCAAGGACACCTGATGACTTCTCAATGTTCTACAATCACAATGTGATGAACTTCACATGAATAAACAAAAGCATGAACACCTCAAGTACATTTGTACATTTACGAAACAGTCTTCAAAACAGGTGTAGAGTCTAAGAGATGCTAAATCCTGTAACTGCAGACTGAGACCATGAAGATAAGGAGCACATTCCTTATTAAAGTGGAGGACACCCACACTCGGGTCAATGCCTTAAATATTTTCATCATCAAGAAAAACTTAGAAGAACAATCATCTCAAGAAATTAGAAAAGAGAATTGAGCCCAGGGAAAGCAAACTGAAGGCAGGGCATGCACAAATCATGACAGAAACAAATTCAAGATTTTAAACAGAAAAGACTTCAGGGGCACCTGGGTGGCTCAGTGGGTTAAGCCTCTGCCTTCGACTCAGGTCATGGTCGCAGGGTCCTGGGATTGAGCCCCACGTCGGGCTCTCAGCTCAGCAGAGAGCCTGCTTCCTCCTCTATCTCTGCCTGCTGCTCTGCCTACTTCTGATCTCTCTCTCTGTCAAATAAATAAGATCTTTAAAAAAACAAACCAAAAAAAACCAACAGAAAAGACTTCAAAAGATGACCCTTAAAAATACCCCCAAAATAGAACAGAGTTACTGCTAGTTAATGTAATGTGCTGAAGAATGAACAACTAGAATAAAACCAAAAATATTGAGGATTTTTAAAATTTTAAGAATATGTAAAATTTGGCTCTACATTAATAAAATGTTAAATATGGAAATGGCAGATATCCTAGAAAAGTTAAAATCTTGAATATTAATTTGAGAAGTAAAATCTTGTTCAGAAAAATTACTGTAGAAAAATATTGTGTGTTGAGCAGGGGCAGGAGGATAGGATTTCATAATACAATGGAAAAAGGACCTGAGTTAAATAATTTGGGGGACAAGTAATTTTATTTTTTTAAATATTTTATTTATTTATTTGACAGAGAGAGAAAGATCACAAGTAGACAGAGAGGCAGGCGGAAAGAAGGAGAAGCAGGCTCCCCACTGATCGAGCCCAATGCGGGGCTCAATCCCATGACCCTGAGATCATAAGCAGAGGCTTAACCCAATGAGCCACCCAGGCACCCCATGAGGGACAAGTAATGTTAAAGCTTCCAGGCATGGACATAATACAGAGATTACATTATTCCATTCACAGCATCACTGGTTCAATAGAAAAAGTTATCATTATTAAAGATGCCAGAAAGACATTTTAAAAAGGGGTATTGAAAATTGGAATAGAATGTTGCTTATTTGCCAGTAAAAGAGATCTGACATACACCAATAGCCAACATACTAAAAGTTAAAAAAGTCAGTAATTAAATTCAGGAATGAAGTCAGTGTACCTGGCTCTACCATTATTTAACATGGCACTGGAATGTTCTAGAAGAAATAAAAATTAAAAACATCACAATGTAGGAGACAATATTTTCATTATTAAAAATGTTATGATTGGGGCGCCTGGGTGGCTCAGTCAGTTAAGCGTTCGACTCTTGATTTTGGCTCAGGTCATGATCTCAGGGTTGTGAGATCCAGCCAGATGTGGAGCTCCATGCTGGGCTGGGCACAGAGTCTGCTTGGGATTCTCTCTCTCCCTCTGCTCCTCCCCACCAAAAAAGAAATGTTATTATTGTCTATTTAGACCATCTAAGGGGATTAGTAGAAATACTACCGCAACTTCGTGAGGTCCACAAGATGGCCCGTGTTAGACGTACATGGACACACACGCACATTTATATCTGTGTTTTATTTAAAAAATATATATTTACATACACACACACACACACACACACACACACACACACATATGCTTATACAGAAAGAGAGAGGGAGAGTTTTCCTATAAGCCAGCGATAAGCTGAACATATAAGAGAAATAAAGACCAAGTGTACAACTGTAACCAACACTGTAAAATCTCTAAGGAAAACGTAACAAGAATACTCAAATCCTACGAAAACAGACAATGCTTGACTAAGGTAGAAAACAGGAGTCTTCAGTAAGACTAAGTACATGGATCAAAACTTGCAAAAGTATAAAGACTTCAATTCTCTCCAGGTTAACATATCATTTATGACCATTAAAGTCTATTTTGAAAAGATATGGCCCAGGTGCCTGGGTGGCTCGTGGGTTAAGCCTCTGCTTTCGGCTCAGGTCATGATCCCAGGGTCCTGGGATCCAGCCCTGCATCGGGCTCTCTGCTCAGCTGGGAGCCTGCTTCCCCCTCTCTCTCTGCCTACTTGTGATCTCTCTCTGTCAGATAAATAAATTAAATATTTAAAAAAAAGAAGAAAAGATATGGCCCAATTGGCCTTATGTTTACATGGCAGAATAAATTAGCAAATAGATAAAAAGAGCTAAGGGCTTTGGGAAAACAAAATTATATGGAGGAATCTAAGACGGCACATTAAAAACTATGAAAACCATAGAATCCAAGCTAAAATGCCAAACTACAAAGGTGGAGAAAAATAGCATTTAAGCTCAGAAAGATACCAAGTTCGTAAAAGTACCTAGTACATAATAAAGGTGGCGTTTCCTATCACTGGGGGAAAAGAGTATTAAATAAATGGCGTGTGGAAACTGATGAGCTATTTGGCAAGATTCATCTGATCCTCATGCCTGAGATCACACATCAAAATAAGCTCTAAATATAAACTATGAGACAATAAAAGAACTAGAAGAAATTATAGGTGAATATTTATCTGACCCTGGTGCATGGGAGCTGTTTTAGGTATAAAATAAAAAAATATGTTTGACTACACATGCATCTTGAGTATCTGCACATCAAATTCACCGTGACTAAAATTCAAAGGAAAACATCAAAGTGGGAAAAATATTTGTAACATCAGAGTTAACAATCTTATGTTAAATGAACATATAAATAAGTAAAAAAAAAAAATCCTAATACAAAAATAAGCAGAGAACAGTTAAAAAAAAAAAAACATAAGAAACAGAAAATATGAGGGGAAAAAGTCCCACCTCACTCAAAACCACATGAATGCAAAATTAAAACAAGATATAATTTTCAACTTATTAAACTGACGAGGTTTTTGTTTTTGTTATTTTAATTACAGCACTTAGTGCTATCTGGGAGTGCAGACACACAGACATTTCTTTCCGTGGCTGATGAGTGCTAAAATATAGTACTTTAATCATATGTATCAAAACCCTACAAAGGCTCTATTCAAACCTCCAGTTCCCATTTTAAAAATGTATCCGAAAAACACAGAGAGGTCCAGAGAAGACACGTTTGAGGAAATCCAGCAGAGCATTACTAAGAATTGGAAAATCTTGGAGAATTAAACGCTCAGTACATTAGATTACTTGTGTAAATTACAGTTACCTACAAGAGATGGAAAACTACATAGGCAATACAATCGTGCCATGCAGGACTGAAAAGTGGCAAGACAACACGTTCCCCTTCCGTGGGCCAGTTCACTGATCAGTTTAACTGATCCCAGTTAAAGAGGGTATAGGACTAGAAATACTAACCCGTTCATGGTTATCTTGGCGGGGGGAGGGGGAAGATCTGCCTTTCACTTCTTTTCTGCATTTCCAGTTTTCTAAAATGAATATAGGCCCTTTCTGTGATCAGGGAAACAATGAAACAGGCTCTGGAGTCAGACTACTCAGATTCGCAACCAAAACACCAGCATTCTAAGCCTCTGCTGCTCTGGGCACATCGCTTATCCACTCTGCCCTCAACTTCCTCCTCCGTCAAGTGAGACTAGTAACAGTAACCACCGCACTGGGTTGCTGTGGCGACTGAATTTTACACTGTATGTAAAATGCTTAGTACGGCATCTGGACAATAACAAGTTATAATAAATATTATATACTAGTATGTAATGTTTATTATATACTAGTATAATAAATACTAGTATTATTTTGACTTTAAAGCAACAGTATTCACCTCCAAACTTTTGCAATAGAAGAGATTTTGTCTGGGCTTATTCCTGTGCCAGAGGAAGTCTCTGACGGTTGTACACCCCAAATGCTCATTATTCATATTCATTCCCTCTGTCCTCTCTCTTCCTCCCTCCCTCTCCTTCTCTTTCTCTTTCTCCCTCCTACCCTTCCCCTCCCTCAGTCTTTCTCTCTCACACACACACACACACACACACACACACACACACACACCATGATTAAGATCTTCATTCCTAGGATTCGGACAAGTTTGAGCAACAGTTAATGTGCAGCCTCGACAGAGGTCATCTGAGCTATGTGGACAGTCCACCATGGTCTGCCAAGGTCAAAAGGAGATGGTTTTGATAAGGAAGCCGGATGATCTAGAGAACAGAGGCTGCTGATAATTAGTTGGCCAATGTGTGGTCCCAGAAAAGGCTTTTACTCTTCTGTGGTATATACACAGCGTTACAACTGGGTGAGCAAACACCCAGGGAGAGGCAGCTGGGTTGTGGAAGAAGCCCCCGAAAGCGACCTGGTACACCCAGTTTCTAGGACCACCGCTCCCTCCCCCCACTAGCCGAGCACGTCATCCTGTAAAGACCACACACTCCTCACTGACCCCACGGGAACTCTCGGGGGCCCCATCAGCACTGGAGTTTCTATTACATAGGACGACAACTTCAGCTCCTCGCGTCAGTCGTTTTAGTTTTGACTTGAGAGCCAGCTCCAGTATTCCCAAACAAGCCAAGGAAAATTTAAAAAAATAAAGCATCCCAGGCATCCCTAATATTTATGTTGCTTTCCCCATCCATGTTATTTTAGTAAATCTAGCAGAAAGTGACAAAATCTAGAAAGTGACAAATGAGTGTAGATTTCCAGGCAGCACATGCTCGGGCAGGGTCATGAGATGCCATCAGAAATGGTCTAAGGACACATGCATTTGGGAGATAACGCAGCTCTGCGGGTTATCTATAAATCGTTCCACTCCGAGTCCTGTCTGCGGCTCTCACACACCGGCAGTGCTCAGAGCCCGGACAACAAACAGCACTAACCAGGGCTGGAGAAGGCAATACAGAGGACAGAAAAGGAAATGTTTTTACTGAATCTGAAACGTGGAGGAAATCTTTGCACACACAAGACCAAAATAATCCTAAAAGGGGACCTATTTGTTATTCAGGTGGGTTTAGGGAATTAAACCGTTGATGATTCGATCGTTTCAAGAGGAAGAAAGATGCTCATATACACACACACACACACACACACACACACATCAGCATCAGGGGTAGATGACAGAAGGCAGATAAAGGGGAGCAGGAGAACGGGCTTTGGGGTCCGGAGCTCTAGTTTTGAATCCTAGCCCTTACCGTAAGCTCGCCAGCTGGGTGAACACGGGCAAGCAGTTTAAGCTCTTGGAGCCTCCGTTTTGAAAAGGACGTAGAATGGTAGTAGCCATGTCTCTCTCAAAGATGACTGGAAAGACTGAGTTAGTCATTCACCCCGGGCATAATTAGGGAGCCTCGAGACACGCTGGCGCAGGGCCAGATGCTGAGACCAGAGAGGCTGAAGGAGACACAGCCTCGACCTACATAGACTCAAAATCTCTTTGGTTAATTGAGTGCAAGGAGAGAGAGAAACAAACCTATGAAAGTGGTATCAGGAAAAATGAAGGCAGTTAAAGGGATGGAAAGTGATGGGGGCGTTATTTTACAGTTAATTCTCAGTTAAAGTGACATTTGAGCAAAGATCCAAAACAAGTAAGAGAGTGAGTCATGAGGCCAGAGGACAGGGGTGGGGGGACCAGTAAGGAGAGGGACCAGTAAGGCAAACAGATTGAGGCAGGAACAGGCTTGCATTCCCTGGGACATTTGTAAGGAGCTGATAAGCTCAGGGCTTGCGAAACATGTGCCTGGATGATGCTGCTGTTGGTTAGCCGTGGTCTTACCAGGACACCAAAGCCAGCAGCATGCAGGGGATGTGAGAACAGGCACCGCCCTTGGTAACTAAAGCCATAAAGTGACAAAATTAGTACCGAACACAGGAAGTACTGATTAGGATCTTGACTAATTTTCATTTATTAAAAACTACAGCTCTATTTTTAGGTGTATCCGTCAATCTAACATCATTCAAGAAAAGCTTCTCTGAAAATTCTTTTTCAGGAATGTAAACTATTTGAAATGAAAATATTCTGCATGCACGGTTTGTTTGTTACCCCAGCCATCCTTCTGTTGGGCTTTAGCCTGGTAAGAGTGTGTATGTGGTATCTTAAAGAGTTAGGAGGCAGGGTACTTAGAAATTTCATAGGAGCACGTAAGTGGCAGAAATAGCCGATAGGTTTTCATTTCTACCTATGCTCTCAGAGGGAAAAGGGGGCTAGCAAATGTCTTTCTAGGCTTTTAGCCTTCCCTTAACTGTCTCGGGATAATTCTACTTTACTGTTTAGTTATGCATATTTTTGGAATTTGATAAACTGAGTCATTCACACTGTATGAATATTTCTCCAACCTACTTTTTTTTTTTTTCGGCTTAATTATCAGACTGTTGGGATTTACCTGTATTGGTCTACATACATGTTTTAATTGTTGTACAATATTCTTTGATTATATCACACTTTGCTCATCCATTCTACTCTGAAATATTTGGGTGGTTTGGGTGTATTTTGTAAGCCATTAGAGATACAAGTAAAGCTGTGATGGACAGCACACATGGTTTCTGGTACGTGTATACGGAAGTTCTTCTAGGGAACCAACATGGAACGAAAACTGCCAAGTCATGGGGGGGGTCCACATTTACTGGATAATGTTTAATTCTTGCCTGAATGTTTGTACAAATTAACACTCCCACCAGCTGTCCATAAGCATGAAATGCCATTTTTCTATCTTAGACCAAAATATCCTCCTTGACACTGGGAATTCCAGACCTCGAATCATTCAAGTGCCTCAGGGAAGTCAAGGCTGGTCTTTGAAGAAATGTCAGTTCTGCTGGATGTCTGGCTAACTCCTCACAAAAACTTTACATGCAAACAAGAACAACGCGATCAAGAACCAGCTCTTGCTGAAGCCATGATGCAAAAACAAGATGTTTGAAGGAAAGCAGACATGCTTAAAGATATTGTGGGTCTCTGCATTAATCTGAACCAAACTGAGCATAATCTAGATATCTGCCCCTAGCCTCCTGTTCCTTTTATTTCATGGCATTTTTATAACTAAACGTGTCTGATAGGAGGCATGTGCACATTTCTGAGAGCCAAGAAAAGAGGACTGTACTCACCCTCCCTTCAAAAAATATGGTAGCTATGAATATACTAAAAGCCACAGAATTGTACATTTTAAAGAGGTGAATTTTATGGTATGTGAATTATCTCACCATAAAGCTATTATTAAAAATGCATCAGCAACGTGTAAACAGCCAGTCACAAAAGGACAAATATTTTATGACCTCACTTACATGAAGAACCTAGAATAGTCAAATTCATAGAGACAGAACGTAGAAGGTGGTCGCCAGGGGCTGGGTGGATGGGCAGACTAGGGAGTCAGCAATTCATGGGGACAGTTCCAGTTTTGCAAAGCCGAGAGTTCTGGAGATGGGTGCTGGGGACAGATGCACACCCCTGTGAATGTACTTAATGCCCCTGAGCTCTACACTGAAAAATTATTAAGATGGTAAATTTTACGTGTACTTTACACTCATATGAATTTATATTAGTGTAATATATATTCACGTAATATATAAGTGTAAATGATAATATGTATTATATGTATGCAACATATAATATATCCACTGCATATTACACTAATATATACATAGTGTGTATATATATGTATATAATGTATGTATCTATATGTATCCCAGAAGTAGCTTTGTTTCAGTGTTAATACGGTCATGTTCAAGCAAAGAGAAGATTTCTTTTTTCACAAAGTCACATAGCCTGTGCACCAGAGTCTGAGCATTTTCCCACTTTTCTTATTTTTATAAGCAATACTGAATTTCAGTGCACAAATGCTACAACCGCATCTACTGTGGGTGAGAAGAAGATTAAAAAAAAATCCTGAGTCTAAAGTTACTGCTCACATTGCAACCTTGACACAACGACTTTGCAAAAACAAGGGCTTAAATTTAACAGAATATGCCACGATTCAGAAAATGCTACTAACATATGCCCAAGGGGACTGAGTCACGCTTGCCGCTTCACTTAAACTCCCGAATTTTTTGACTTCTGTATGTTTAAATTCTCATCACTCGGCAGCTTCAACCTTTGTTTCTGCCACTGATGACACAATGCATCTCTTATCATTTGACATAATCTCTACCCTGAAATGCTTGTTTCTGAACAGCCTGAGGTTCAGAGGACACTTTAAAAAATGTGAAACCATAAAAACTGTCAACGATTACCGGCAACGGAGAAACAGGCAAGCTGCATTTGATGCTGTCTTTATGTCTAGAACAACCTTCCCACTCCTGCTCCCACGTGGGTCCAGTGAGCTACAGCTCTTCCTTCTCTCGGAGCTCACCTTAATTCACTTCCCTGTGATTTTGTAATGAAGGCAGCTGTGATTGCCGAAGCGAAGAAGAGAGTACGAACTACCCTGGGGACAAGGAATGAGTGTTCATTTATGGCCGTAGGTCCCCAAATAGTAAATTGCATGGCAATTGCATGGCTTACGTTTCTAACGTATGTCTGTGCAATAACCTGTATCTGTTTTTCCCACCTTGAAGGATCTTCTTCGGTCCCCAAGAGAAGGATGACTGGCCACTCTGGAGGGGCTCGAGGATGGAGGGATGGCATATCTATCACTTCCGTGGAGAGGAGTCAGGTAGGCAACGTGTGACTTATCAGGTTCCTGCTCAGAAGCCCACAGTCTCTCCGGAGAGGCAAGGCATTTATCCTATGTGCAGGGAATTAGTCATAATAGACCATTTTTTAATCAGCACATATTCATTCAGCAAATATTTACTGCAGACCTACTAAATGCCAGGCACCGTGCCTGACATCAGGGACAAAAACAGGACAGCGACGTGGCCTCAGAAGAGAGACAGATGGGGGTTCAGTATCGAACAGTTTCATCACGGAGTCTTTGCAACACTACAGCTGGTAAAAATAGCAGCTTTGCCCTCTCCAAAAAAAAAAAAAATTGCACGGAGTGAGTGAACATTCTGGCCACGGGAGAACATTTCTGGAATGAGCACAGTGTCATCTTCTGAAGCTTCTCTCTTCTGAACCTTAGTTACCGGGCACTCCAGACGTATGAATGCTCCAGCACCCACGGGGAGACGAAGGACCAACTTTCCTTAATGCAAGTTGGCCACCATGGGAGAGCTCAATAAAAAGGGGTGATTTTTACCAAAGATCTAGAGATGGGACGTGTACTTCCACTTTCGTAACAGACTTCGCAACTCCTTTTTTTTCTGTCTGCCTTCCCTGACAGACTCCAACCTCGAAAAAGACTTTCCTGTGTGCGGTTTTTCCTGAGTGTTTCCTGTGTGCGGTTCTCCCTGGTGACTAGCACGGTGCCTGGCTCCCACTGAGCAATTAGAAACATTAATGGCAACAGTGTTTTAAATTAGCTGGTGGCCTAGGACGGTAAAAGCTGCTGAAAGGGACTTTTAAAGACTGGATCACGAATACAATCTATTATCAATATCAATCAATGAGTGAGTTCAATGAATGAATCAAGACAATTTCCATACACTGTTAAGGGTTGAGTTGTGTCCCTCTCTCCAAATTTGTAGGTTGGAAGTCCTACTTCCCAGTTCCTCGGAATGTGACTGTATTTGGAGATAGGGCCTTTAAAGAGGTAATTCGGGTCAAATGAGGTCAAACGGGTGGAGTCTTAGTCCCGTTGGACCCGTGCCCTTATAAGAGGAGGTCGGCAAAATTTGAAAGCTCTCTCTCTTTTCAAGGTGTTTTTCATTACCTGGAGAAAATGTGTCCTTTGGGGAGGAATTCTGAAACAATAACACAGGTGCTGAATCAAATCTCCCAGGTGTGTAAGGGACTCTGTTGTAAGGGTGCTAAATGGCACTGGTCTGGTGTATTAAATGGCACTCGAGTGTCCTAGTATAAGAGTTAACACAACTGCCAAAGGTGCCTCTCCATACAGCAAGAGAACAGCTTTGACTTTGAAGGAATACGGACCACGGAACACCCAACTGACACAAAAAGAAATAAAAATAAAGCATTTACTAAAAAATGAAGGCAATTAGTTTGCAAGTAAACACATTTTTGATATGTGGTCCTGGGGTGACATGTAAATTCCAAAGACAAATATTTTCTGTTGAAATAAAATCATTTTTAAAAGATTTTTTAAAAAAGAGAGATCAGAACACAGAGACTCGGAGGGAAGACCACATGAGGACAACAGGTTGAAGACGATCATCTACAAGCCAAAGAAAGAGAGGGCACCATAAGCCTGGGAGAAACCAACCTGGCCGACACCTTGAACTTGAACTTCCAGCCTCCAGAACTGTGAGAAATACATTTCTCTTGTTTAAGCCACTGAGTCTGTGCTTCTTTGTTATGGCTGCCCTCCCCAGAGGTTTCCAAAGACCAAGCTACGGCCTTGTAAATAAATGATCATTCTGGAAAGATGGAAATGTGACTGCTACGCGGCAGAGGGAGTGCTAGGACAGGAATCAGGAGCCCACGTATCCACGTCTGGTTCCAGCCTGACCTCTTGCTCAAGCCCATCATTACTCTGGGTCTGTTTCCTCCTCTTAAGACACAAGTGCAGATCTCAGGAGCAAGCTGTTTCAGGTGCCACTCTGTGGGGAACTCAGTGTTGCCTTCCAGGACAGGACAGAAAGGACAGTGAGGTACGTGTGCGTTTCCTTCACTACGTTCAGCCATCATAGGCATCCCCTCAAACACTTCCCGTCTCCCACTTGAACCTTTTCATCAACATCAGCCAACATCGCTCCACATGCAAGACCCTCTCTCCGTAAGCGTCCTACCATAGAGGGGATCACCCATGCAAGTCAGCCCCGCTGTGCCACCCGGCCCCTGGGGGACAGCAGGTTGAAACGACGTGAGGAAGTGACAAGAACAAGCAGAAGAAGGCTCACACACCGCGTAACTGTCACGTACGCCAGCCAGGAAAGAGCTGTTCCTTCAGAGCCAAGATGGTAATGAGCCCTACAAACAGAAATTACCGCAACAGAAGAATAGATGTCTTAATTAATTTTTTTTCTCCAGCAATATTAGCACTAATGATTATAAAAAATCCTCAACAGCGGCACAAGTGAAGACAAAGAAACAATCACGTACCCATGGTACGATCTCTAAAGCTACACAGCAGACTGTGTGTCCAGCATTCATCTTTCTGGAAACTGCCTACCCACCCCGGTGGCGAGAGTCCTGTTCCTACTACATGATCCAAGCCCCAGATACACTGCAGACTGTTGGTTGTGGTTGGGGGTTTGTTTGCTTTGCTTTGTAGCACCTAAGGTCTGGCTGCCATCCTTCCCGAAAGTCCATGAGATGCTCCCATGTCCTCGTCAAAATGCCCATCTCTTTGAAACTGCCCCTGATGAGTTTCCTTCACTGGCAATGAAAAGAGTTCTCATCAGTGAAACCCTATTTCAAAGACAACAGAAAAGCAGTAACATTAAAAAATAATAGTAATAGGGGCGCGTGGGTGGCTCAGTGGGTTAAGCCTCTGCCTTCGGCCCAGGTCATGATCTCAGAGTCCTGGGATTGAGCCCTGGATCAGGCTCTCTGTTCAGCAGGGAGCCTGCTCCCCCTCCCCACTCTCTGCCTGCCTCTCTGCCTACTTGTGATCTCTGTCAAATAAATAAATACAATTTTAAAAATTAATAATAATAAACACCTAAAAAAATTTTTTTAAGGTTTATCTATGTTGCCTGCTTAGAGCCTTTCTAACCCACTAGTGGAAAGGGCAACTTAACGGAAAAAAACTCCTGACCATTTCTTAGACATCACAAAGGCTAAGAGAAGGATGCTTTCAGAGAGCGTGCCTGTCATGTTTTTCCTGTCACGGACCTGAATGGGTCTTGGGACTCTTGCCTACCAAGGGCAACCTCCCGAATCTCCAGGCTTGTCCTCACAAGGAGCGCTCTCATTAATTCTTCCAACAAGCATCAGAGGACCTCTGTATTTTGCAACCCACTTGCTGGGGTTCAGAAGCAAGCAGGAGAAAAAGCCATATATGCCATCAAGGAGCACTCCTCCTAACGAAGGACACGAGCTAAGCTGCTGTGAAGTTAAAACTGCCTGCTGCAAGGCCAGTTAAAAGTGCAAGGCTGGTTGGAGGGAAATCTAAGGGTCCAAGGGGACGGACGACAGTGTGGGCCAAACGTGTGAACAAACTTGGGCCAGAACGAAGAGGCATTGACAGGGGAGGAGGTAGGGGACAGCTCACAGAAGCGACTGCATCAAAGCAGATGATGACAGCGGCGCATGAAGGTGTCGAGGACCAGTTCTCCTGGGTACCAGGAACCCACCCAGTACTGTGTTTACCATGGCATTGCATGTGCCTTAGAAAATTCTGACATTCGAGGGATGCATGATTTAAAAATGGGCTGCTTGGGTGGTAAACTAACATCTGGAGAGTTCATAAAATCACAAACACTGGAAGATGAAGTAAAGACACTTGTCAGAAGATATTAAGAAGACGCGGCAATAAAAGGGATCTGTTCACAGAGAGAATGATTCTAAATACAAAATGGTCAGATTGATACTTGGAAGTGTGGCTATTAATAGAAATAATATTAGAGAGGTTTCATTATGTAAATGGCTTCTACGTCTGCCAGAAATGTACCCAGTGGTAATTTGCATTTTTGCTGCAGCAGAAATTTCAAGGATTTCTTCTGGTGAATGATGAAGGACCCTTTCATTGGAACACCAAGCCTTTACAATCACAATTAGAACAAATAAACAAAAACCCACCGTTGCTCTTAGTTGCTCTTAGATAATAATAATAATAAGGTGCTTTTATGTGCCAAGCTCTGTGCCGACTGCATTTGATGCAAGAATCCTATGAGACACACTTATTCTCCCTGTTGTATCATTCAAAGAATGGAGGCTTGGAGCAACTTGCCTATCCTCTCACAATTAACCGACAACGGCCGCTGGACTTGAACTCTGTTTCTCTGACCCCCAAGCTTATGCTTCCTACCACTGCCATGAATATCCACAGTCCAAAGTCTGGTGACATCATAAGCATGGTGTTTCCTACAGAGACTTGTGGCCACAGAAACGGATAATGACCACAGAAATGGGTCTAGAAAGACAGGCATGTCTGGTCACCCCTGTTTGCAAAATTCAGTATCTGCTCCGACCCATCGGGCACCTCCATTTGCCACCTGACACCCTTGGATATGGGTGCCACACCAGGTCAGCTCTTGATAGGACTCAAAGCACAGGCGTCATAGGTCAAAATCCCATGTCACTCCAAAGCTAAGTCCCCAAGGCCCCCCATTGGCTCCACAGGACCCCAGAGGTCTCAATGGGCCTCTAACATCAGCAGCTCCCCCCGCCACCTCTCACTCAGATCCTTGGCTTCCTGATCCACATTTCCATTGGACTCTCTCTCCTTTAGTTCTCAGCCCTTCAAATCAGCGCTGCGAAATCCCAAGGTGACTGTAAAAGGCTCATCTCAGCCATGACACTTCATGCGAAGGGCTAGTCCGTCCAGTTTTGTTTCAGAGACATCTGCCACCTCCCTTACATGCCCTTTGAGGAACGTTTCCATTTGCCATAAAATAACTAAAAATCGAGCCTCAGAAGGAAAGAGGAAGAGAAGAACAGCTCAAAAATAACCCACGCGTGCCTGGAAACAGAGCGTGAGTTTGGGATCCGGCAGGCCTGGTTTAGAATCCTTGTTCTATGGTAGCTATGACCCTTTCTGGCTCAGCCTTTGTCTTGCATCGTCTGTAAATCAAAAGCAATAGTGCTCATCTCCTACGTGTGATGAGGTCTAGATGGGAGGTCATAAGTAATGGTCCTAATGGGGGGCCCGGCATGAGGTAAAGTTCCTTCCTCTTCTGCTCTTGTCTGACAAGGCGTGGATTCTGAGCACTATCTCTCGCTTATCCCTTATTCTTCCCCACTGCCTCCCCACATAAGCCCCAGTCACTGGCCCATGTTGCACAGGCTGGAGACAACCTTCCTGGGGCAGCGTGGCGGGGGGAGGCACTGAGTCAGTCTTGTCACCCCCTGGGGTGACCCAGCAAAGTCTGCTTATCGGTCGAAACCACCACACAGAACTGTTAATGAGGATTTCACATGGCAATGGCATGAGAACCTGATGAACTAAAGCAGGAGGTAAGCACTGGGGGCCTCCGTTATTTCCATGAGACTGGTGGGCAGAGAGGAACACAGGAAGTCCTTGCTCTCCAGGGTTCTGATCTGAATTCCTACAGGCAAGATTTTTGTCAATGACCCAGAACCACTCAAGCTTCCCGAGAGCCACGCAGCCAAGCACAGCGCGACTAGGTGAGAAAGCCCAGGGATGAGGGGTTGGGGAGGCAGCCCCCACTGTATTCACAGAGTTCCAAAGAGTAGGAGGGGCTTTAAGAAAAACAAAAACAACAAGAGTTACCATGTCAACACTGGAGTTTCACAAACACTGACCTCTACAGAAGCTCGAAAACGTGAAATTGCTACACAGTTTGAAGTTCAAAGAAGAGTGCATTTTTTATAAAGCAGAAAACAGAGGAGAAATGTAAATCCATGAACTAGTAATTTTTAGAATCTCTTACTGATATACAATCATTTTATTATAAAGAAGCATTTAAAAGGCACTATAACCTGCTAATTTGACTACTTCATGTGATTTTCTTGCTTGACAGATTTAGAGATCTAAGGCATGGCCATAAATCTTTTCCAAACAAGGAGGATTATAAACAAAGCAATTAGTTAATTCATTAATTAAACACACAAACCAGCCATTGACAAGCCTGGGGAAATCCCTCCCAATGCCTTTTTTTGTTTCTTTTCCAGGTTTGGAGGCGGGAACCCTCGAGAAAAGCACGACCTACGTACGACATCTACAACTCCTCGTTTTGAGGTTTTCTCCCCGAGCACCCACAAATCCAGGTCGCCCCAGTCTGCTTCTCCCATTCTTGCCCAAGTTCAATGCCTACCATCTGGAGCCCTCCAGAGGCTGCCACTGCCCACGCGCATCTGCCAACAGATGCTGCTGCACTCCCCTCCCCGAGAGGCACCTGCCGCGCAGAGCACGGAATGTGGCTGCTGGGACAAGGCAGATGTGTCAGAAAAGGCAAATCTCCCAAGCTGCCCAGGGACGCCAGAGCAAATCTGTCCTGAGCAGCCTCAAGTGACTGTACACCTAAGAGTTGAAACTAATTAATGGAAACCCAAGGAAAGATGGTGACAGCGCAAGGCAAGGGTGTGAAGCTCGTGTCGTTTGGTAAAGAGAACCCAAGAGGAAATCTCCTAAGGACAGGACGTTAATGCCTGCACCTTATTTCCTTCGCAGACTAACACACTGCTGTTAGAAACATGTCTTTACACTCCGGAGGGATTTTATAAGGTGTTGACCTGCTACTAATTATGGTAATGCCTACATGACAGCTAACAAAACAGGTCCCTGCTCATTTGATTCTGATTACCTAGCTGCCATCAGGGGAGATGTTCTTCCCTCCAGTCGAACCAACCTGTCTGTCATCCGGCTTCTTTGCGTTGGACCCTCCCAGGCAAGCATCTCCAGCTTGAAATGCCCTTTTGTCTCCGCTTTGCACCATCGGGACTCTTTCCTTCCTACAAAACACGGTTGAAACCGCACTCTCCCTTATTCCCCCCTGAACTAACCCTGACCAGTTCTGGCACCCATCCAATCCACAGACTTAGCGCTTTCTTAGCGCTAACAAAGATTTCTCTTAGTGAAAAAGTTAATCCTCTGCACGCCTAACCTGTAACTTTGGCCAAGTTATTTCTCCTTCCTGGGCCTCGGCTTTCTCGTCTGTAGAAGGCGGATAATAAGAATTGCGATCTCTTAG
Organism: Meles meles; assembly: GCF_922984935.1. Taxonomy (NCBI): domain Eukaryota; kingdom Metazoa; phylum Chordata; class Mammalia; order Carnivora; family Mustelidae; genus Meles; species Meles meles. The sequence continues at coordinate 142,864,986 of NC_060070.1, forward strand.
AGCCGTGAAAATGAAAGGTCTATTTTTGCTCTGTTGTGTCTGTATGCAGACACACGCATTTAGTGCATGTAAAGTGCTAATCAGCCCAGTACCTGGGTACACAGTGAGTGCTCAGAAAATGTCCGTTGCTTTCACGAGCATTCCTACTATTATTGCTCTGTGACTCGTGTTCACAACTGCATCGGCCCGCATCACTTGCCTACTTGACTCTCAGAAGCAAGAGCTGTTTTCCCACACTGCCCAGAAACCTGAGGCTGGGAGGGAGCTCGGTGCTAACTGAACAACAAAGCAGCAGCCTGGCAAAGACTCACATCCTTCAGACTCAGCCCACTCTGCTGGTGACAAGAGCTCATTCACATGGTGAGTTCAGGCACAAATGATTACAATCGTATCTGATTCTCTAAGTAGGACAGTGGCAAGATAAATAAATACATCTACATTTGCGGGGACAGAATTTCAGCAGGGCTGCAGGATGAGAAGGATGACCTGCTGTGGCTCATGGGCATCTCCAGAAGCTTCCCGAAGGTGTGACTGAAGGAGAGGGGAGAATGTGTGGACTGATGCAGCAAGGAAGGCAGCACAGCCCTGAGCACAGATACAAAACCTCCTGTGCGAGGGGAAGGGCGGGGAGCACAGGCCATGCAAGGGAACTGGGGTTCTTTGAAAGGTGTAACCCTAACCTTGGGCAGCCTTCAGTTCCCCAGTCAAAGTCACTTGCCCGTGGAGAGAAACGCACACCTGAATTTACACCAGGGGTATTTCCACCTTGTGTGCTAGACCACCATCTACACCCCTGCCCCCTGCCACCTGTTCTGGTTCTATTCTAACCCTTCTCATTTCCCATGAGAATCTGATGTCTCTTAATCCTCAGCTACAGAATGTCACTGGAGAAGGGAACCTCCAAGGATTATCCGGGCTACCGTCCTCCTCTCCTGGAGGAGGAAACTGTTCCAAAAAGGTTTATAACTTTCCAAAGGGCACAGAAAGTCATGGTATAGCAAAACATGAAACCTAGATCATGTAGCCACCCCCTCTCCCCAAAGCAGTCTACTTTCTAACTCTGCATCATCCCACCTTCCCAGCCCTCTGCTGTGCCTAAGTCATCAAGAGAAGTTTTGTTGTCAAGCAGGCCATTGGAATAGGCCTCCTTTTTCAGGCAGGATGAAATAGATATGCCTATTTTGCACCTGGCAGTCACTCTGCTCTGAATCATGCTTAGGGACCTTCTGCCTACACTGACTGTCATTCACCCTTAATGGTCTACGATACCACACCTCCTTAAGATGTCAGACTAATAAAAAATGTAAATGGTTAATAAATATCATTAATTAATTTAGAATTTTTCTGTAGACAAATACTTCATTCTTCTTTAAAAAGAAATGGGTTTTATTTAATTGGGGTCTTTTCTTCCCAGGCCATGGTTGTGTTATTTCAGTAGGAAATGTCATAGCTTGAATACCAGGTGCATTTTAAGAACTCATTGAGAACAAATTCACTTTTACACTTAACGAAAGACTGGGAACCATAAAACTACTCTTTGGAAAAGGAAGAAAGAAATTAATGTAGTATACTAGAAATCAACAGCTGTTTCTCAAATCAAAGCCACCTGTAAAAAGTGACTCCTTCCCAGGGAAAATTATCTACTTTCAAATAATCATGTCAAGCTAGGAAAAAAAGTTTCATAAAATCGCCACTAAATGAATTTTTCTTTCGATGGCCAGGGGATAAGCCAAGAAGTTATATATAGTTGGACTGTAGCAAACTCCTAAGAAACTCTGATACACTGTAAATGCTCCAGGCAAAGGGCAAGAGGGGGAAGGGAGGGTCCAAGGAATATGTGATTCATAACTGTTAGTCATCACTTTGGCAAATTTAGGACATAATCACTATCAGTTAAACATATTATTATTTGCTAAATGTCCATGATACAAATTTCCTTAGGAACAACCGGTAACAATACTAAGTGTTCTGCACAGACCCTTAATTTTCCTATTTTGTGGGCTGGCAGATTTGGGGGAATTTCACCACTGGTGTGAAGGAGAAGTGAATGGATTTAATTACCATATGCACAGGCGACGCTTTATACATATTCTTCCTCAGGGCTGGGTCCAGTCTGTGGGGTCTGAAGCTTAAAAAGTTAGTCAAAGAATGGAAGAGAGTACCGGTGGGTGGGTCTTCCAGAAAGAGTTCCCGAAATTGTCATCCTAGAATTTGATACCAGGTCTTAGGAGGGGCCTGTACCCGACAGAAGCTTCTCAGTTAAAGCCAGGACAAGTGTGCCTGGTCCGTGACACATTCAGACATATGCATGCATCACAAGAGTGGGGACATCTGCCAATGGCCAAGATCTACATGGTTCTTCACAGTCCTCTCTGACGCTATCCTGCAGATACCTCCGGGCACCTTTTGGCTGAGCTCAAGCAGGCAAACAGAAATCTTTACACATGATGTTTTAGATGACCTATGATGTGAATCCCAGTTTGTGGCTTCATCACCTCGTCAGGAAAGGCTGTTGGCCGCAGTCACTTACATAGCAGCCATGCATGACCTACGGATACCGAGCTAAGGGTTCCTAAGAGAGCATCTCAGATTAGCATCACAGTGCAGCTAAACACAGCAGTTATCCTTGGTTGTGGAGGAGGTGGGGGAGGACAGTGCTGAGTGGTCTAACACAGCGCCCGTGAGACAGACGAGCTCAGGTCTGGGTTCAGTCAGAGCTGGGGAAAGGGCCTCTTACAACATGATGTTCCGTCTTGCCCCACACCAGGTATCCAGTGCCGGGCGAGCACCCCAATACATCTTTTAAAAGATTTTATTTACTTGTTTGGGGGAGAGAGGGAGGGAGGGAGGGAGGGAGGGAGATATATATTTCGAGAGGGAGAGAGAGAGCGCATGAGTGGAGAGGGAGAAGCAGACTTCTCGCTGAGCAGGGAGCCTGACTCGGGACTCGATCCCAGGACCCTGGGATCATGACCTGAGCCGAAGGAAGACAGACGCCCAACCGACTGAGCCACGCAGGCATCCCACCCCAGTACATCTTAATTATGGCAAGGCAAAATGGGAAGGGAGAAAACTCTCTGAGCACCTCAACATTAAATCAATCCACGGAGCCTTTCACCAGAAGAAAAAGATGTACCATGAAAGAAGATTTGAGAATCACAGGCTTCTGGGATTTGAGGCAAAGCTCTACCTTTAGCACAGCAGAAAGTCATTACTGTTCCATTAACGTTCAGGAAGTAGATTAGACCTTTCTGGGCTTTCTTTCTTACGGCTCCTGGAGCCCCAGGGTGCCAGGGAAGTGCCGCTTAGACCAGCAGCAGCAATGCCTAGAATAGAAATCTGAAAATAACACATTCACTCTGACACGCCAACCCACTACTTTTAATTGTGGCTCATTAAAGATGTAAATAGAAGAAGACTTATGTTCACCTCTACTACAATTTCCCTGCTGCAGTAAAATTACAACGCTTCTGTTTCTCTGCAGAAAGGAATACTTCTGCTTTGCGTAACATCACCGCAAGCAGAGAGCTGTGATTCACGAATTTTCCAAGGGCAGTCATCACATGTTTCTGCCTGCTCTTGGACAGGGGGCAAGGAAATGGGATGATTAATTTGAAAATCAACCCAAAGAAAAAGAAAAGGCAAGGCGGCCCCTGGTATCTAACAAATTCCAAATTCTTCCTAGGAGGCATGAGGGAAGTGCAAACCTGCTTCTAGAAATTCTGCAGAGGATGCAGGCTGAAGAGGGGTGAACCCCAAGCAGGGGAGGATCAGTCCCAAAGAGGAATGTGACATTACCTATGAGGCGTTCGAGTTCTGACTTCCAAATGTTATTTTCTTCAGTTACTAATGAAAATATTTTCTACGTCTTCTGCATACTTGTATTCCTTTTTTCAATTGGAGTATAATTAGCATACGAGGCTCATTAATTTCAGGTGTGCAACATAATTGATTCAACAGTTCTGTGTTATTACTCAGTGCTCAGCCCTGTGTAAGTGTAGTCACCATCTGTCACCATGCAACATTATTACGGTATTATTGGCTCTATCCCCTATGCTGTACTCTTCAATCTCTGTGCCTTACTTATTTTATAATTTAAAGTTTGTTGCTTACACTTATCCTTACAGGACCTAGTTTCCTAAATTAGAATGAGAATTATATATTATTGATAATTATTAATGCAATAAAGTATTAAAAGTGAATACATGAGGAAAGTTTATTTGAAACACTATGTTAAAAATAAATTAAGGGCTAGCCACAAAAAGAGACACGCTGTAGTATTCCAGGTATATGTGGTAGCTAAAATAGGCAAATTCATCAAGGTAGAAAGTAGAGTAGAGGTCACTAGGAACTATGGAGGGAAAGGAACAGGGAGTAAGTGTTTAACAGGTACAGAGTTTCTGTTTGGGATGATGAAAATCTCTGATGGTAGCACACTATTGCGAGCATACTTAAAGTCACTTAATCGTACTCTTATGGTTACAGCGCCAAGTTTTATGTTCCATGTATTTACCATAATTAAAAAACATATTTTTAAAAATCAAATTAAAAACATTCTGATGGTGGGGTGGCTGGATTGATGACTAGGTACCTGAGACAGAAAAAGTGGATGAGGGCAGTGGCCGGCAAGGGAGGCGGTGAGACCAATGTAGGTGCCCATCAGGAAAATTAGAGAAAACCATGTCCATTCCTGCAAAGTGGGTACGGCTGCAGGCGAGAGATAAGCTTCTGCTAATCAGCACCCACATGGGTGTCAAGAATTTATAAGTACTGATTTAAATGCATTAAGCAGATCTGATATTCTGAAGATTCCTACTGAAGATCAATTTCACAGAGCAGATAACCACTCCAAAACTTGTCAGTTTAGAACAGATTTGGGTTGAATTTACACAATGTGTGCCTGTAGCTTTGTGGGCTATGACCTTTGTAGTTGGACCTGAACTTCCCCTTTCACTAAATGTCACTGCAAATTCCAGGCACCATTTGGAAACACATGCTGCTCTGCCTTTTGCTGAGCGTTTTTTAGTGAAATAAATTCAGTATCAATCAGATGGAAGAAGCAAAGTGCTTCCCTTAAATATCTAGGGTTCTTGCCATGTACTCACCCCCAAACTCTGTTTTACTGCAAAGAGCAAGTTCACTCTACGTGGTACCCAACACAGGACGCCAGTCTCTTCCGAGTGGTAATTTGATGGGCTCCTAGAAATGGCCACCTGCCTGCAGCGTCCTTTAGAAGGATGCTGGTCCGGAGGACAGCTGAAGGTAATTTCTTTCCCATCAACCTCTACAAAGTAGATTAGGTCCTTGTGGGGCTCTAGTTTCTCTGAAAGCAAGAGAGTTCCAGCAAAGTGGCCTTAAACCAGTGAAAAAAAACAACCCTAGTGCACACTGGAAATCAGAAGTGCTTCAACAGAGGTAGGAGTGAAGACCGAGTACAGGGGTCAAGAAGCCCAGGGTTCAAATCCTAGCTTTTCCCCTATAAGCCGGGTGATGTCTTCAGCACCAAGAATCTCATCTGTTCCAATAACATATAATTTCAATGGAAAAGAGTCATTACCTGTAAAAGTTTTTCTGAGGATCAGATGAGAAGAAACATGTATAAGCACAAAGGAATTTAGTTTATTAACTATTCTTAGATTATTTAGTTTCCTATTTAAAGGGGAAAATGTACAAAACGTGTCTCCTAAATTTTGTTGAGGAAGCTTTTAAAATAGACTCCATCAATATTTATGGCATAGCCATCCTGCTGAGGGAACACAGGGCAGGAGGAGACCGGTTTTCAATATCCGTTAGAGTCTAACAGAGCAGCTAAGTCAACAGGTGTTAAGTCTGACCACCACCTTGTCCCATTCCACAACCTTCAATGGCTCTCCACCACTTAAGATAAAATTCCAACCTTTAGGTTGGGATTAAACCCATTGTTTCCCCCTGTAAAATGGAACTATGTAACAGAATGTTGTAAAACACCACTCACAGACACTGGGGTAAGGGAGTTTACTCAACTCATAGTTCACGCTAATTATTATTATTATTACTATCATTATCACAGCAACCTTGTCTCTCCCAACCCTTCATCATTCTAGCTCACGCACCTTGCGCTGGATCCAAGCCAGCCCACGATACGCCTCAGACCCAGACTATCCTCTTCCTTCTCCTCACCTTCGTTCCCTCATCCTCCTGCCATGTGGGATCCTGTCCATACTTCAAAATCGAGCTCAGACCGCCTCCTCCATGTCCTCTCCACTTCATAATTAAACCAACTATCTCCTTCCTTTAGCGTTCCCACAGCACTTTCTCACCCTCCCTGATTGGGCTCGCTTCCACATTTTACCTTCCCTCACAGAGTAAAAACTCATAAATTCAGTTTGAAGAAAGGCACCAAGAATAAAGGCTGGAAAGTTTTTATTACAAACTGAGTAGCTGTCTAACTGAACACCACGAAAGTAACATGACCATAAGAGCTAACTTTGTGTTGTTGTTGTTGTTGTTTTTAAAGCTTTATGGGCATGAAGTCATTTAGGTTTTACAGCTCTGATAGATGCTGCTTTAATTCTCCTACGTCATGGGTGGATAAACTGAGGCCCGAAGAGTTTTAATTGGCTCAGTGTTGCACAGCTATCGAGAGGCACATCTGTACTCAAACCCAGGAAATCTGCCTCAAGAACCTATGCTCTTAAACAGTACATTATATTGTTTTCCAACAGCAGTTGAGCAATAGATGGTGTACTGTTAAAAACAAAATAAAAACAAAAAACAAAAACAAAAAACAAAAAAATCCTACAAAGACAGTGATCAGTTTTCTCAAGGCTGGATTTTCAAACTTTTGAGATCCATCAAGGAATTCTGTTCTGTATCAGATCCGTAAAATCTCACAAAGAACTATCTTCCCCTTTGCACCTTCCTCATTGAGGCTACCTGTGCTGAGAGACCCTTCTGCTGGTGTTAATGCCAAGCAGCCTTCGATCAGCTGTAGCCACAATCTACCTGGTCTGGGGAGGTCAGTTCAAGATAAGCACCTACTGCATCAGGAAGCACCCCAAGCTGTAATGAAAACTGCTTTCATTACAGCTAAAGAACGAGAATTAGGTAAAGGTGAATTGCAAATCTGTAATCTTTTTACCTTAGCCATGGGTGTGTGTGTGTGTGTGTGTGTGTGTGTTTAATGAAACTACGTGACAATACATTGACGGCTTCAAGTATACATATTTCCTGCTGGATCTTCTCCACAGCCAAATGCAAGGCTCAGGACAGAAAAATAATAAAGTCAGCAAAGGTTCTTCACTGTGCAAAACAAAGATCAACTTTCGTGTGATGCTGCCAAGTGATGTGGTATTTAAGGTTTCCGAGTTAGTCCATCAGTCCACGTGGACTGACCAATTTCTTAATCTGTTACTCTAACAGCGGTTCAACTTTTGTCATAATTTTGCAGGCAAGCAAACTAAAGGCTGGGTAAGTATATCGTGCAGGGAAAGTGCCAAATCTTAGCTTGAAATGATCTATTTCAACTTACTGACTCTAACTAGGACATTAATAGGAAAAATACAGCAGATACATATAATATACATTACAGAATAACATATACTATTAAAGAGCCTTTCCCTAATGTCAAAATATTGTTTCAAAGGATGCGTGACATGCCTCACACATTGATCTCCATTAAATACCATTCTGAATTTCTTGCTCACAAGTGCAAATGATGATTTTTTTAGTGGCATTTTTAACATGTGATATTAAAAAACCTCCTCCTCCTCCCTTTGGAAAGGAACTTTTGAGGATGCCAAATTAATTTTGGAGATGACTTTTCATTTTGTTTAAGCCAAGATATTTTTTTTCTCCTTTGCAATTTTAACCAAACAGAATTCTTAGAAATGAAAAAATAGTAACAAGTATATTTCTAGAGTAGAATAGCCTTTCAGAACTGAAAATGTTACATCAATCCTTTAATGTTACCCAGTCTTGGCTTTTTAAATTCCCTTAAGAAAAAAATACCACATATCCTTATTATGTTGCCAACACTGAATGTGTCATTTTGGTGGATTTCTGATTTGGCCATAAAACAGTTTAAAAAGCAATTTCTAGTCATTTCACAAATATGGCTTCTGAGAAGCTGAACTGATTCTACCTGATGTTAGAATTTTCAGATACCAAGATTCACCCTCCTTGTTTGCTTAAAGTGCTTGGATGTGGAGCCCAACTGCCTTTGTAAAAATTGTTTCACCCAAAGCATCAACTTTGGTCATTTTTACCGCATGGTAATCAGCACGGAGCATATAGGAAATGTGAAATCTTACCTGAAGGATTACTTTTATATTTCCAACTGAGTTCTTCCTTTCTACCTTTTATAAATATTTATTAAGCTGTATTATGTGGAGGGATGGGTTTACCACTTAGAAGACAAGGTTTAAAATAAACCAATCCCCACCCTCATGGGTCACCCACAGAGAAGTCTGCATCACCAAAGATCTGTGATCCACAGACGAACACAGGAGGGGGTGGGGGGTGTTCCCAGTAGGCATCAATGAATGAGAAGTTCACTGGGTGGAGAAACAGAATTTCATGCAGAAGAACCAACATGAAAGAAGGCATGGTCGTTAAAGAACACAGTGTATGGAGAAAGGGAAGAAGTGTCCTGTGGGGAGATGGGAGGGAGGGATGAGATTTCAGTGGTGAGTCGATAATGAATTCCTAGGGATGCTGAATGTCGTGCAATGGAGTTACCATTTTATCTTGTAGGGAAAGGGAAGCTAACAAAATCCTTTGAATTTTTTTCTTTCACTTCATCATAGTCACTCATTCCTCTGGAAAATACCGAGGACTATCATTCTTAAAGAAAGTACCAACTGCTCTAAACATTCTTAAAGAAAGTACCAACTGCTCTAAACATCTTCATTTTTGCTCTATTTACTCCAGTTCTTTGTGGACGTGCACACATTTTTATCATGACTTTGTAATCGATGTGTACCGATGGGTAATCAATCGCAGGCACAGTTTGGAAGGAAGTATTTGAGGCTTCCATTGTATTACAAAGACTGTTCCATACTTCACGTGCCACTGAGCGTTTTTAGGAATGGGAGTAATTCAATCAGACCCTTTCTTTGGGAAGACCATTCTCAAAATTCTAGGGCGAATGGAATGCCAGAAGGACAGACTTACGGCAGAAGTACTCTTTGGGAAGCGGCTGTGGTACTCAGGCAAATGATGCTAACCGCAGAAGCAGACCAAGGGCAGGGGGATGGAGCAGAGTGCTAGACCATGAAATAAGCAAAAGGCAAAACTCCAGCACGTGGTCAAGGGGTGAAGCATAGGAAGAGTGAAGCATAGGAAGAGAAGATGGTGTCCAGCATCCACGACTGGCTGGCAGCTGATCCTGTTTCTCTAGACAAGGAATCCATAAAGGGAGTCAGGGCAGTGACAGGAGGAGGTGTAGACTCAAGTTGGAGGCACCTATGATTAACCCAGTTGGAGCCATCTGGGAAGGAAGATGGAAGCCAGTGATCTTGAGCTCTGGAGAGGAAGAGAGAGCCATGATTGTCGTCAGAGTGGAACTGGTAATGATGCCGGGATGTGATGATGATGTCTTCGGGGAAACCATGTGTAGTAAGGAGCTCCGGTGAGCTCCTTTCTGTTTTCCCTCCAACCATGTGCCCACGTGGCAGTTTAATCCTAATTTCTTTTGATGCACAGCGAACACCTCCTTTCAAAGCTTTCAAACTGTCACCAAGGAAGGGTACCTTCCAAGTTAATCACCATCTGTTTTGATGATGCCTATTATAAGACCATTCACTGCATTTCCTGAACTGGTGCGGTTTCACTCAGTTATACCCAGACACCCAGCTTCTCCAGGGGACTGATGCAATTAGCGCGTGATAGTATGAGCAAGAGAAGCGAGTTGTAACACATTTCACAGAAGGCTTGCTTGGTACTGCTTTACAGAGCGTCAGCTTGGGGACATGAAGTGTATCTAACTTCTCTAAGCTAGAACGCCTTTCAAGAGCTTTGCAACGATGGTCTTCAGGGAGGGTACCAAACTGCCTCTTTTCCTATGTCTACCTGCCTTCCAAAAGCAGCGCCCATGAATTAGGAAGCCATGTGGAAACTCTGCAGCTCTCGAGAATGCTTCACGGTAACCAACGCGAGGAATGCAGTCAAATGTTCTATTAAAACCAGCTCTTCACCTACCCAACCACAAATGACTACTCATAAGGAAATAGCCCATGCATTGCTGAAGACCTCCAAAACAGCAATGCCTTTGGTATTTCACTAAAATCATATGTTTTACTATTCCTTTAATTTTGTCCCTAGGTATTCCTCCACCTTGAAACCTTTCATGAAGGCTCAGGGCACTGAGGGCAACAACTGCACATTTCCCTTCCATGACTGATAGCCTAAGCACCTGCCTCCTGCATCACAAACACAGCCCACGCCCCATCCCCACTGGAAGGGGGGCCATCCAGAGAAAGTCTAATCAGGTTTCGATGAAGCACCATGTGCAAAAGCCTCTTTTGCTCTTAATGCTGCTTTGGAAACCTGTGTTTTCTTTTTTTCCCTTAGCTGAGAATGAGGGGGAAAAAACCCCATTTCCCAATCCGTTCTACCTTCCCCTCCCTAAAGCTCCGATCGCCAAGATTAGACGGACGCCCAGGAGAGGACGCTTCCCATCCCCTGCCTGAATGAGCCTCTTAACACAAACTTTATTCAAGAGCGACGCAACTTGAGTGAAACTGTGACTAAGTGAGAGTGAAAACGAAGAAAAGTTGCAAAGAAAAAAGAGCCTTCATGCAGGCGGTGGTGGCTGCCGTCACAGCTAATAAATTTCCCGATGCACCCACTCGTTCCCTTATAGACTGGCGAGACTTCTCTGGGTTCTTCTGGCTGGCTTCTGTCAGATCTCCTCCCTGGGTGGCACCTGCCAGCAAGAGCATCATGAGATGCACTAGAAGCAATGCCACCAGGCAAGGCTTGGCTTGCTCTTGCTGGACGCAAGTGGAGGAGGTGACCACCGCAGGCTGTTGTCATCAGACTGAAATCCCGAATCTGCTGCTCGCACCGAGGACACTTTGATGTGCGTCCACTGCAGCTGAACTTTATCCGTTTCCCTGCGGGATGGCTCTCCTGCCACTGAAATTGATGACCCCCGAGCCCCAACAGCTGAAAGAAACAGCATTCGAGATAAACTGCCAAGGGCAGCGGGCGAAGCATCAGCATCCGAGGATGAAGCAACTGGGTTCCCACGGCACGGCTCCCACCTCAGATCGCCTCCTGTCCTGACGCCCCGGTCCCTCTCCCCGCAGCCGACATGACTGCTGGGCTGTACGCAGCAGGAGCCAGGCCACTAACAGGGGACAGTCAGAGTCACCGGTTGAAGAGAAGGGACATCAAAAGGTTTCCAGAACAGCCTCTGACCAAGGGGACTTTACACCTTTGGACAAAATGGGGTTTTTCCAGGTTCAGAGAACACGCAGACCTCACATCCCGCAAAGGCTAAAAGCTGCTGAAGGATGAAGGCAACCCTCATGGGGTTAAGCAGCTGGGTGCTGCTTAAATCCACAAGCAAATACGTCCTGGGCACCTACCATGTGCTCAGATCTAGACCCGACGCAGCAGGTACGGAGGCCCAGAGGATGAGCAAGCAGACACAGGCCGCTGTCCACAAACCTCAGTGTGCAGCAGAGTTCTCTGCGGTGAGTCTCTCGGGCTTCACATCCCCAGAAATTCTGACTCACTGAACCTAGTGTTGCTGAATCTGCAACTTTAAGACACATGCCCAAGTGGCTGTGGCTGCAGGACACCCTGGGGCTAGACCACCCTGGAGAAACATGGGGCCATGATCTGATCCCTGCCTTCAGGAAGTCTGCAACCCAGACGGGTTGATAACAAACACCCACAAAGCACTACACAGCCATAGATTTTTTTTTTTTAATGATGCACTTTTTTTTTTTTTTTTTTAATATTTGTCAGAGAGAGAGAGCACAAACAGGAGAAGGGGCAGGCGGAGAAGCAGGCTCCCTGTGGAGCAAGAAGCCCAATGTGGGATCATGACCTGAACCGAAGTCAGATGCTTAACCGACTGAGCCACCCAGGCGCCCCACAGGATGCATGTTCTAAGTGTTATAGGAGTTCACAGAGGCCTGAGCATGACAGGAAGACTTGGTGGGTGAGCCGGGCTTGGGGGTCAGGCAGGACCTGCACAGAGACAGCCCCATGCAATTGTCTTAATCAAACCTCCCGACTCAGTGTGACAAGGGCGCCATGGCGGGGAGCATTGGTGAAGATCAAGGCAGGAGTTTGAAGACTGCCACCAGGCAGGTAAATGGGCTTCGTGCGCTGAGGGCAGGGAGGGGACCGTCACCAGGAGAACCATAACACTGGCATTTCCAGAGAACACCACGTTCGCCTTTTCATTCCACCGCATTCATGTGGTTTCCTGAACTTCGTAATTTAACATTTGTGAGAGAAAAAAAAAAATGCTGTCACGAAACCCAAATAATGCACTGCTCCGAGGCAGCCAGCCAGCTGCCGACAAGAGTGACATCTGAGCATCATTTAAAGTGTCATTCATAGCTCTGCTGCGGAAAAGGGATGTTTAGTAAGAAAGAAAAGTCATAAATTCTGTTCAATGTTAAAAAAAAAAAAAAAAGGTTGGGGCGCCCCAAGGGTTCAGGGACTGGCAGCTAACCCGGAAGACAGTGACAGCCAAACAGAGAAGGAGGAGTGAGATCCCCGAAGGAAAACTAAAGGACGATATTTATATTACATTGTATTCATGAAATAATGTGTCACGTTGTCTTTAATGCATTACTTTAATGCATTACTAACCACAGACACCACAAGGCCTGTTTGATCAAAGGTCTGGTTCACAAGATCGCAGGGAGAAGGAGGGAGAAAGGACCCCACAGTGCCTGGCCTTTTTTCTCCACACTGGCCCATCCAATGAGCCTCCCTGCCCAAGACGGCCCACCAAGGGCTCACATCGATTGGGCGGAGCAAGAATCAAAGGGGATAATGATTTAATTAATTTCAGCAGTGTGAACTGTGGAATTTTTAGATTTGCAAGAGACCTTGGAGGTCACCGAGGCATGCACTGGAGTTTTTTTTAGAAGTGGCCCATTCCACAAGGATGAGTAAGTTGTCCAAGGTCCCCGAGATGGGTGGGGAGAACTGGCTTCCGTTTGAGGACTGTTTCTAAGAACTACAGTCCACTAGGCTGATCAAACTTGCTTGAAAATCCACCAATATTTTGGTGTCCTGTATTGTTTGTTTCTTTATAGTTTGGAGCTCTGAATTCCACCTCCAGACCAATGCCATCATGTGGGGCACCACGTGTAGTTAAAAGGTGCTCAATAAATGCAGGTTGAGTCAGACCTGGAACACCCCAGCGCATCTCACCCTCCCCACCCTGATACTCCACTATGGGGTAAGAAATCTGCCATCAGATCGGATCGACAGTCTCATGTGTGACTAATCCCTTAGTTCTCAGCTAAAAGCAATATCTGGAAGACAAACTTTGCTGGACATTTGTGTGTTCAGTTGTTTGGGATTCTTTTTTCCCCCTCTCCTTTTTGGCTTCCCTAACCACAACTGCACTGCACTCAGATCCCACTGCCCTGCAAATGTCTGAAACAAACACACTAAGTAAATTTCATTGTTCTCTAGGCTCCCTGTTGCTAGAACAACATTTTCTCAAACGACCTGTTGCATGCATGGGCTGTAGAGAAATAGCCAGGCACTTGAATAAAAGTTTCCGAGACCCCAAATAAATGATGATTGATGAAACCTAGAGCTAGGGAACACCAAGTCCTTCGGACGACTTACCCACGGCCGTTTGTGTTTCCAGACCGTCCGTGCAGGCTGAAGTCCACGCCTTCTTGCTCATGGTCTAGGACAGCACTACTTTTGAGGCCTCAGAATAAATGCTTTCATTCTGCTGCAGTATGCTACAGGAAAAGAAAACAAAACAAGTCAGAATGAAAAATGCCACTTCAAGCAGTTAGTTGATATTCAGGGGGAAATCCCTGGCTTCTCTCAGATGTATATTTTATAACCTCAAACAAGCATGTTAATTATCAGAACGAAGCTATCACACCACTGATCTACCTAGGGTGCCCTGAAATGCTGGGGGCGGGGGGGGGGGGCGGTGTGGGAGTGGGGAGGAAGAAAGAAGACAGAGCACCTGCTGGGGTGGGAAGTACATCTTGAAAATCACGATCTATACCACCGGGGACATGCCTGCCAAATTCCAAGTTTACTAACTGAAATCAGTACACAGAGAAGGATCCATGATGTTTCATAATTAAAGATAACTGATGTGTAGCCGCCAAGGGTAGGAAGTGGAGGACGTTTTGTTTCAAGTTAAAGTTCATCTGATTCTGCCCATTAGAGACGCAGACTCACTGAGCTGATAGTAGAATCTTTAAATACCGGGCTGTTAGGATAGAACAACAACAACAACAAAAAAAAGGCAGAGTTGGAAAGAGGAAATTTTCTATTTTGCACCACAAATAGGTCATTGACAGGTTTTCACTCTGACTCGATACATCTCCATAAAGAACTGCCCCAGCCAAGTTGGAAGGCAGCGTTTACTTCGCACACTGAATATGAAATGAATGGTTAAAATATGCACGCCTCTTTACCCCCACTCAGAGCAGCTGACGAAGCCTACACATTAGAACTGTGTGTGACAAGGTGGCTCTGGAAAGTTCCCTTCTGCCTGGTGAGCTTACAATGTTCCCTTGTCCTTGGGTGCTGTTCTAGCTTCTCCCGATGCTCACACAAGTCCACCCCACTGTTTTGTGACAATGGCCATCTGGGCCTGGAAATGAGTTTCAAAAGATGTCTGCAACCTCTTCTAGCCTTTTACGAGCTCTTCCTCGTCTGTTTTGAAAGCACGCTGCAAGACTGCCAACCCGCTCTTGCACTCCAATGACTGCATCCCACTGGGATGCCAAACCCTCCGCATCTCCAAAGGTCCTGAGGCCACCGCCGGGTCACCATCCCATGACCTGGTTGTAAGAGACAGGATATACCTTCATGCCTCACTCGGTGACTGCATGAACAATTAATTCCTTGAAAGCCTTCTGAAGTTATGACTTTACAGAAGACTCAACAGGTTTGAAAAGAACTTCTGGCGGGGAGGGGGTAGAGTCTATCTGTGGTTATCTGCGTGTAGGCACTCAGAACTTCCGAGGAGGAAGAGAAAGCTCCTCTTCGCTAATGTTTAAACAAGTGAGTTGAGTTGAAGCCCATTATATTTTCAGTCTAGTTGGAAGAGCGACTGACTGAAAATAGCAAAGTCTTTTTTATTTTCTTGATGCTATCAATACCCACCGAAAGTGGGGTTGTCACGATTTTATTAGTTTTCCCAGCAGCTTTCATGCAATGTAACTGAGCTCCTACTCGAATGTGTAACAGTAACATATTGCTACAAATCAACATAAGCCAGGAAGTTCAAAGCATGACAAACTGTCTTTATCTTACCGTTTGGGTAAGAACAGAATTTTAAAGGGAGGAGGAAGATGTAAGCAAGCCCACTGCACGTTCCTGGCTGATATTAATCTTCTTTTACTAAAAATAAATCGCTGCCTTTCTTTCATTTGTTACCAGCTTTCTCTCTCTCTCTCTTTTAAAAGATTTTATTTATTTATTTGACAGACAGAGATCACAAGTAGGTAGAGAGGCAGGCAGAGAGAGAGGGGGAGCAGGCTCCCTGCTGAGCAGACAGCCCAATGCAGGGCTTGATTCCAGGACCCTGGGATCATGACCCGAGCTGAAGGCAGAGGCTTTACCCACTGAGCCACCTAGGTGCCCCTCTCTCTTGATATGTTAACTGGGAGGGTCTATGTCATCTGGTTCACAATTCTTCCTCAAAGGAAGCTGCCGGCCCGGTGAGGCAGACAGCACACAACAAGTTAATCTGGGCTGAAGCAGACCTAGTGTTTAATCACTCGTGCCCACTGACTCACTGAATGCCATGTATGGCGTTGGTTCGAAGAGTTTACCAGGAGCTCGGTACCTTCTCGTGGTACGCGTTCTCTTTCTGTGCTGCTTTTGCCTGAAGAAAGACATTCATTTCTGGATTAGATTTTGCCACCACACGTACCCAACTTATCTGGGAGAGGCAGAAGGCTCCCTGATGAGCTCAGGGCCCTTTCCCCGCAGCCAAAGCCAGGTGTCCAGAGGGACAAGTCACACTGTTTGGAGAGGAGAAAAAAACAAAACAAAACAAAACAACAACAAAAAAAAGCAGGGGAAGCAAGGCCTGATCTAGACAAGATTTTCCATTCTTATCTCTGTAGATGTGAAGGAGCTGGACGTGATTCATTTCAGGATTTAGAGCTGACCCTCAATTACACATAGTGCACCATGTAGGGGGCGGGTTTGTCAAAAGAAAAACCACTGGACATTCTAACACACCTCGTTTTAAACAATAATTTCGATATCCTTTCCTCTTTCAGCCAACTTTTCAGCAGTGCTGCTAATAATCAAACAGACTTGAACTTAATCTTCTTTGCCTATCCATTCTTGTTCACCAGTTGAAGCTATAGAGACAAGACCAAAAGTCTAGAAAAAAGAAAAGAACACCAGGGGACGACAGCATTCACAGATCTGCCTGAACACGGGAAGTTATCTATATAAACCAGGATTCCAATCCAGATGATATCCTTATGGGGTCTGAAATCCGATAAGCATTTTTGTGATAATTTTCTGAAACACTTACAAATAAGCAAGAGCAGCAGAGTGTACCAACACGATTCAGAAACAGTGCCCCCAAAACCGTGAGGTTTGTTTTTTTTTCTCTTTCTTTTCATCTCAGTTTTGCCACTAACTAGATTTTTCCATTTAAGCACCATCTCCTATGTAGAATTAGTTCCTTATCTATCAAATAAAGGGACATAAGTAAATATTCTCCACAATTAATTCCCAATTAGAATTCAAGCGGCTTTTCTATGTGTTTGAGTATATCGTATCAAATGAGATCTCTAAAAACACAATTGTATCTTATACGACTGTCAGGTACGTCGCTGTTCTAAAATTCAACAATGAGATACAGCATAGAAAAAAAAGAAAGAAAGAAACAGGATCATTGTGAAACACCACTTCAGTGGGGAATGGATGTTCTTGTCAATAAACAGGGCTGGGAAAATGAGCTCTTTGTTTGGAAAGAGATCCCCATCTTACACAATTCAGAAAATACATTTTAATAAATTAAATAACTAAAATATAAACATGTTTCCACAGACATACGTATATAGGGTATTTATTATACATAGATACATCATTTTATATAATTAAATACAGAAAAATAATTTTCTCATCATGAGAGGCCCTGGAGGCCACTGCAGAGACTTTGACTTTTACTCCAAGTGACACAGGAAAGACATTTGAAAACTGTGAATGAAGCGGTCTAATGATCTTCCTTATGTTTGAAGGAATCCTTCTGTCCGTTGCAAGGAACAGACCATAATGGGACAAGGCTGAAAGCAGGGAGAGCAGTTAGACGACTGCAAAAATTCAGGCCATACACCCAACACATGGGTGAATGGGTGATACTGGGGGAGGGGGGGAGGGAGAACTGGTGAGAATCTGGATATATTCTGCAGATCAAGTTGACAAGTGGTATAAGACAAAGAATCTATTTTGAAGGGCAAGTAGACACGTGGTATGAGAGAAAGAAAAGAGTTAAGGAGTTCAAGTTTTTGACCAGACCATCTCTAAGAACGGTGTTGCCATTCACTAGACCAGAAAAGATCATGGGAGAAGCAGGTGTCGGGAACTCCATTTTTGCATGTCAGATCTAAGGTGCCTAGTGGACGTCCTGGGGAGAAACCATGTAGACCGCAGGATATGGGTGATATCAAGTAGCCAGTAGGATGTGTAAGTTTGAAATTCACAGACATGTGGACAGAAGATACAAGTTAAAGCGTGAGTTGACTGTCATGGGTGGTTCCCAAGATCCCACCTATTGGTATTCATGCCCTTGTACAGTCCTCTCCCCTTGTCTATAGACTAGATTGAGTCATTCTTGCATAGCAGACAGAAGGCAGCAAAGGCAATGGGATGTCATTTCCAAGATTAAGTGGCAAGACTGGCTTCTATCTTGGGTGCTCCCAAACATTTTCTCCAGGCTTACTCACAACGGAGGTAGGGGCCCAGCTGCCGGGCTGTGAAGCCATTCTGTGGGAGGGGCCCACATGGCCTGCTAGCAACCACGTGACTGAGCTTGGAAGCAGATCGCAACTTCCCCCTACCCCACCTTCAGATGGGACTGCAGCCTGGGCTAATGAATGGCTTGACTGTAACCTTATGGAGATCCCAAGCCTGAGACACTGATCAGAAGTGTGCCCTGGTTCCTACTTACAGAAACTACGAGGTAAGAAGTATTTGTTGTTTTAAGCCACCAAGTTTTAGGGTAATTTGTTACACAGTACTAGATAACTAATACTCTTCTAATGTGCAAAAAGCACTCTTCTAGGGATTTTATACAACTCTTTACAGTTGGAGAAACTGAGTCACAAAGTTGTGAAGCATCACTTGCCCAACACCACACATATGTGACGGAGGTGGGAATCCAACTCAGGCCATCTGACTCCAGAGCCGGGGCTCTCTGTGACTGCATGACAAGATCACTCGGAGATAACCTTCTCTACCCTTGGATGTGCATACCTGAAATGTGACTTTTCCACTGCAGGGAGGGCTAACACCATAGAGTTTATACAAACAAGGGCCCAAGGACACTTTTGCCAACTTCTTCACCTGTTGCATCGCTCTAACAATCCTACTTTCGAGATCCCAAATATATTACAATATACACGCAACTGTGGAAGATGGAAAGGCAGCCTCTTGCCATTTGAAGAGTAACCTCCCCATGGTTCTTTAATTTCAGTCCGGTTCATCTGTTTGACTTAACTATGAGGGAGTCTCCAGAATAGTTTGCAAATGCTTTAATATGAATTCCTATGGACTGACTGTCCTTTTACACATTTAAAGAGCTCTCCCTAAAATGACTCAATGGTGAAAAAATAACACCAAGATACTGGATAAGATAGCCACCATATTTCTGCTTGAATTTTTTTTTACTAAGAAGGGAAAATTGATTTTCAGTTTCCAACAGAGTCACTAAGGATTCCTATAATATTATGTTTCTTTTTTTAAAAGATGTTATTTATTTGAGAGAGAGAGAGCGTGCACATGCACCTGTGTGAGCAGGTAAGGAGGGGGGCAGTAAAGGCAGAGAGATGAGCAGACTCGCCGCTGAGCAAGGAGCCCCATGTGGGGCTTGATCCCAGGACCCCGAGATCATGACCTGAGCTGAAGGCAGACCCTTAACCGACTTAGCCACCCAGGTGTCTCCAAACAATCTTAAGTTTCTAAGTAGGAACTGGTGAGACCAAAACATCAAAAACAGGGGCGCCTGGGTGGCTCAGTGGGTTAAGCCTCTGCCTTCAGCTCAGGTCATGATCCCAGGGTCCTGGGATCAAGCCCCGCATCAGCCTCTCTGGTCAGCAGGAAACCTGCTTCCCCTTCTCTCTCTGCCTGCCTCTCTGCCTACTTGTGCTCTCTGTCAAATAAATAAATAAAACCTTTTAAAAAAGCCATCAAGAACAAAAGCTTTTAAATGACATAAAGTACAGTAACTATTGTCCCTTTAGTTTTATAACAAATGAGACTTTCCCATTCTTTCACTGACACAGACATGTGAAATACAGAAAGTGAAAGAAGTGAACTCTATACTTCTCCCCTCCCATAGAAATTTAGAACGGCATTGCTGTCAGAAAGGAAACTGTTGCTGGCTCTTGTATCTTCCTTATTTTTTCGAGAACGCCCATCAAGTAGTAGCCAAGAACATGATCATCCATACTGTGGAATCTTTTTGTTTTAACTGTTAAGATGGTGCCCACAACCAATGGAAGCCACAGAATTGAAAAGAAAGAATCATCAAAAAAAAAAAAAAATACAACAGGGCGCCTCGGTGGCTCAGTGGGTTAAGCCGCTGCCTTCAGCTCGGGTCGTGATCTCGGGGTCCTGGGATCGAGTCCCACATCGGGCTCTCTGCTCAGCGGAGAGCCTGCTTCCCTTCCTCTCTCTCTGCCTGCCTCTCTTGTGATTTCTCTCTGTCAAATAAATAAATCTTTAAAAAAAAATACAACAAAACCCACTGCCATTTATAAATCTTTCTGTTACAAACAGCAACTGTGTTTTATAAAGGCACATGATGCATCCCCACAGGTATTTTTTGCCATTTAAAAATACTGACCAGCAGTGACAGCCCCGTGGCTAGGCAGCCAGCATAAACCTGCAATTTGGACAATTTGTGTGGGGATGACATTACGACGTCTTGTGACCCAACGAGCAGATGCTCCTGATTCACACACAAAAATGTCTAAGACAGTTTCGCAGGCACACGTGTTTGCATAGTGAGGACAGCCTTGACAAGGATGAGCAAAAAGAGTGTCCAACGATAAAGGATAAGTGTTTTTCTTTCTTTCTTTTTTTTTAAAAGAGAGTCCGTGAGATGAATTGGTAAATGTTCATGGGCCTTCTTCTAAGTAAAGTATGGATGTGACAGAAAGTACTCGATTAATCCTGCTTTTTATTTTTGAAAAACGGGGAGAAGGTAGCATACATCACGTACCAGCCAGTGTGTCCTACGGTGAAACACCAAGTTATGGGGAAAATAAAAGGAGGGCAAAAAAGACTGGGATCCATCAGGGAAACACTTTTCAGGGACACTGGTGTACCAATCGGTATTGTAAATCTCAAGGAGGAAAGAAAGCATGCCGCATGGTCCAAAATACTTTTCGACCACAGAACGCTTTTCCCAGAAGAAATAAGCAGCCAGAAGATAAGCACCGACTGAAATGAATCCTAGTAAACCATACCCGAGGTGAGAGTTCTCCAACTTTCTGGCCTCAAGTCCCCTTTGCATCCCTAAAATGTACTGAGGATCCCAAAGAGCTTTTCATTAGGCAGATTGTATTGAACGATATTTATTGTTTTAGAAATTAAAACTGTGAAAAATCTGAAATACATTAAAATTAATTCATTTACTGCAAACAGTAATATACCCACTGCATATTACATAAAATGACCTATCTTTATGAAAAAGCAACTATATTTTCCAAGACAAAAAGGTTAGTGAGAAGAGTGACACTGATTTAAAGTTTTGAAAATCTCTTTAACATCTGGCTTAACGAGGGCTCCTGAGTGGCTCAGTCCATTAAGCGCCTGACTCTTGATTTCAGCTCAGTTCTTGATCTCAGGTGGTGAGTTCAAGTCCCACACTGGGCTCCATGCTGGACATGGAGCCTACAACCAATCAATCAGTGAATCTTAAAAAGATATATCTGTCTTAACAGAAAAAAGTTAAGATCTCAAATGTGCCTCTGAATTCAATTTTCTGTGATATGTAATTCTGGCAGCGTGTAAGCTGGCCGTAGCCATGAAGGACGAGTAGGAAAGGGCATGTTGTCAAGAGAACATCTGTTTACTTGGATTCTTCCAGGTAAGAACCTGGTACACTTTAGACTTCTTTAGCAAGTGCTTTCTTTTAATAATGCAGGTTTTTAGTAATCTAGTAAGGATTTGTTTCCATTGACGATGACAAACTTTTTAAGTACCCTGAGCAAGATTCGGAAAGACCTGTTTCACGAAATCAGTTAACAAAGTAGGTGTGTAATCGTAAACCATGAACTATTTAAGAACGACGAAACAACACTGGCTATCCTTGGGTGTTAATGTACACATGTAAAATAATAATAATAATAATAATAATAATAATAATAATGGCTCCTATTTGTGGGGGGTTTCATTTTTTTTAAGAGGGGGGAGGGGCAGGGACAGAGGGAGAGAGAAAAATCTCAAGGAGACTCCACACTGAGCAGAGAGCCTGACACAGGGCTCGATCTCACGACCCTGAGATCATGACCTGAGCCAAAAGCAAAAGTCAGATGCTTAACTGACTGAGCCACCCACGTGTCCCAACAGAAAATTTGAGTGTTAAATGCTCAAATGACATTATTTCCTTTTAGTCTGACAATCACCCTCGGTGGTAGACACTTGCCTCATTCTACCTTCAATAAATGAAGAAATGAAGGTCAATAGGGCCAAGAAACGTACTCAGGGTGTAAGTAACTTTGTGTCTCTGTGTCCCACTTTGGGAAATCCCATCATATTTCAAATTTTTCATTATTATCACATTGGTCATCGTGACCGGTGATCAGTGATTACGACTCACTGAAAGCTCAGATGATGGTTAGCGTTTTTTACCAAGACATTATTTTTGAATTAAGATAGACAGAGAGATAGATAGATATCTTGTTTTTTAGACATTATGCTAGTGCACACTTAGTAGCCTACAGTATAGTGTAAAAGTGACTTTTGTTATGTATCGGGAACCCAAGAATTCACCTGACTGATTTTACAGCGATACTCGTTTTATTGCGTTAATCTGGAACCAAACCTGAATGTATGACATACGTCTGGGCTTCCTTTTCAAGTGCTTTCTAAATCCTTAGCTCCCTTGGGTCACTAAACACTGTGCCCATTACTACTCTAACCTCAACAGCTTTCCTTCTGCTACCCCAGAATCATTTAAAATATACCAGATACCTTCCTAGATCAGTGTTAATCACTTCCCAAGTGCCAAACACAACATATCATGCTTGCTTGTATTTTTCTTGACTGGCTGGAGACGAAAGAACATAGGAGTGTAATTTTATGTCAGTTTTATTTTTAAACATCTTTAGAGTATTCAGTCCTGAGATTAAACAAAACTGGCAGTGGAATTCAGCCAGAAATTGTAGATACTTTTAAAGAGAATAGTGATCTACGGTACCATCAATGGTGTTTGCTGAAAACTCCATGCCAGTTTATTTGTGACATTTCCAGAGGAGACAGAATCAGGTCCATCATAATGTGAACTGATTTGAGAAGAAAACAGGATTTAAAAAAAAAAAAGGTGGACTTGGGGTATACCCAGAAATCCATTGACTGTGTCTTGCCCTTTCTAAATGCTCAGCCATTCTTAATGTCATCCCCTACCTATGTAGAGACATGGAAATGTACCAATGAAGTACCATTGAATGTACCATTGTTTTCAATATGAATATCCAAACTGGCACGGAACTTTTTAATGGATAGGTCTGTGCACCACAGACTAGAGAACACAGAAGAATCCAACTCATTCTCTCGACACCATAATTACCCTTGGAAAATTGCGCTTCATACTTTGTATAAATGGTATGATCTAGGGGCGCCTGGGTGGCTCAGTCACTTGAGTGGCTGACTCTTAGTTTCCACTCAGGTCACAATCTCAGGGTTGTAGGATCAAGGCCCATGGAGGGCTCCACGCTCAGCATGGAGTCTGCTTGTCCCTCTTCCCCTGCTCCTTCCCTCCCCATCCCCGGCCCGGCTCACTCAGGGGTGTGTGCTCTTTCTCAAATAAGCAAATAATCTTTCATAAATATATAAATAACTCTTTTTAAAAAAAATGGTATGAACTACTATCAGGTGATAACCACACCAGATAACCCTTCCACACTGTGTCAAACTTACAAGGGGCATTTCATTCTCCAAAATGGCCCCTTCTCTCAGACCAACCAAATAAATTGGAGGCTGGTGTATTTGTAAGCGACACGGTTAGGAGCAGGCCTGATTTGTTTTTTCACCATGCCGAACTTCTGCAAGAACTTCTGGAAAGCCATCGCAATGGTGCATCTCTAATGACTGTCATGGACGGATGGAACTTAAACATTGGGTTTCCATTTGTGAGCACCATGACTAGATTTACGGAGCCATGCAAATTTTGGCCTTCCTCTGAAACTTAACGGCCCCGATCTTAACCTTCTTTATCATTCTTGGTGGAAATTTTCAACAACCACAAAGGTGGGGAAAAGGGTGTGTTGCATATTGACCTCTTAGTCACATTTCCTGATGTTGCCATTTTAGTATACTTTAAATATTTACTTATGGCGACACTTAAGTAATTATAGTTTATGAAGCCCTGTTCTTTTTCTGTCTCGGTAGACCCCTCGGGGTGCTGCACCACAAAAGAAAGTTCTCTGAATCACTGCCATTAGTTAGCGAAGGGCTGATGCTCTTAGTTGGTTAGCACGTCTCCCAGTGCCCCCAAATCTGAAGAGCAATGTTAGGCTGACATTTTTTTTTAAACTGCCTTTCACATTATACGCTAGGGCAGCTCTAAACGAACACTTCCTTCTTGCCACCCTCCACATTTATATCGGTGGCCCCCAAGCACCCAAGCACCTGACACCTCAGACCCCCCCCAAGTGAAGCTGAAGGAGCCACGCGCTATGACCCCTAACCAAGAAGGGGTCAGCTACGGGATGAAAAGGAAAACACAGCGATGTCATGCTGCATGGTGAGAAAAACTCTGAGGTCCCATCCCTTTTAGAGAACCACTAAGCCTGGTCCTGGTACCCCAGCATCACAAGTTGCTGAAACTGAGAACTCCAGATTGAGCGCTTCACCTTCCCCCTTATTTCACAAGGGAGCTGGTTCCCGGTCCTATCAACTCTACTTCCTGGTTACCCTGCAGGAATCCTTCCCTTTCCACCCCTCTGGCACCATCGCTTCTGTCCTCACCCACCTCTCCTGCCCGCCCACCTAGACTGCTCTTCGGGTCCTCCAACCAGCTCTCCAGAGTGGCCCCAAGATCTCGTGACTGCACCCCCCAACAGAACCAAAAACCGTGGATAACTACAGCACCCTGCAAGGGTATCCCTGACGAGGGAGGGGGTCTGTGAACCACGCATCAGTAAATCACATGGGTGATCCCAACCGCCCTTCCCCTTTGGCTGTGAATGTGCAGTTAAGAAGAGATCTGGAGAACACAGATGTGAAGGATACATAAAAGGCCAAGAACCAATGTTTCATTCACAGATTTCCCACCCCCCTCTGGGTTTTCTTGGCTCATCTAGATTTTAGGTCAAGTTCTTTCTTTTTTTTTTAAATTTTTAAACTCAATTTGACTTTTAATCATTAAGATTAATCCTAGAAGCATGTCCTGTTAGGCAATGCCAAGTTGCACTGATACGTTTCATTACTGCTTGAAAGGCCACATATTAAAAACACTACCAGAAGTCAAGTTAAAGAAAATGAAAACATAATGATCTGGGATTTTTTTTTTAAAGCAGTTACTAAAACAGAAACAAATGTTATTTTAAATCTCTGGCTCAGTGTAAACTGACAAGATATGAATATGAATTCTACCAAGTAACGTAAAACAACGGCTTCTCTGCACAACCCCACGCCAACAACCCCACCTCAGAGTTCGCGTGGATGTTGTGACATGTGGAACGTATCACCCAGCTTGCAAACCACCCCCCCTTCAAGGAGATTCGCTCCAGCTCATTTTCTGATATCGTGACATCATTAACTTTAAAAAGCTCAGTAAATCAAGATTCTTAGAGCTGATGCGACAAAAAGTCACCGCAAAGTTTTCAATTTCTAAAGCAAGTGAGGAACAATATCCGAAAACCTGTAAGATGCTGCCATCCTTGTCAGGGGAGGTGAGTCAAGTCATTGACACACTTCTTAGGATACTTTGTAAGGAAATTCTGCCAGGCGCTTGTCTGGATTAGAGGAAACCTTCTCAGATCCACACGCCCTCGGGAAGTTTAGCCTCTATCTGGGAAGACAGCATATATACAAAGGGAAATGGCACAAGTGGAAAGGGTCTCAGGGAAGGTTCCATAGGGCAGGTGGGTGACCTTTGGCATTAGATGGATGGCCATTCTGAACTCCTGTTTCCAGTCCAAAAATCAAAGTTCCAGGACAAGCTCAAACGATCGGGCTGTCCCTCAAACTAGCATTTACGGGGCAACTTCTGTGTGTTAAGAAGTTCACAAATGTGACCCCCAACAATCTCAGAATGATAGCCTGTTTGTAACTGGTTTAAAAAGGACTCAAGGACTTATCGACACTCGGAAGAGTCATTAGTTCCCCTTAAACATTCAGAAGCCAAAATGGTGTTTAGAGCAACATAACGATCACACAGAAAAGAAGACAGTCTTAACAAGAACAATCAAGGGTCAAAATCACTATGTACTTTGAATATAAATATGGCTTAATAGAATAAGGATTTAGAGGGACGCCTGGGTGACTCAGTCAGCTAAACGTCTGCCTTCGGCTCAGTTCATGATCCCAGGGTCCTGGGATCGAGTCCTGCAACAGGCTCCTTGCTCAGCAGGGAACCTGCTTCTCCCTCTCCCTCTGCTGCTCCCTCTGCTTGTTCTCACTCCCTCTCACTCTCTTTCTCTCTCTCTGATAAATAAAAATTTTTTTAAAAAATAAGAATTTAGATCTGCCAAAGCCAAATCACATGCCCCCCAATGTAACTGAAGTGACAAGAATGCCAATAAATACACTTATTTATTCTATCCCCTAACATCAATATTATGCAATGATTTCATTCTGCACTGAATTATTAAAACACATGTTTGCTTTAAAATAGTTATTCACATTTGATTCTCAAAATGTGATCCAAGAACTTTAATGCCGAATGCATCACAGGAGAGTAGATCACAAGAAATACAACCCCTGGGCCCAACCCCGACGCACTGCATTGGCTCCCCGGGCCCAGGAATCTGAGTTTTCAACGAGCTCTCCCCTTACCCCCAAGCGAGGACTAGCTACACATTTAAGTTTTCAAACCCCTGGCCCGTAGTGTCCTCCCCCACCTGCTTCCCTCTCCTTTTCTCTTTTATTATAATGTGTCTTTGCCAATGTAAAGAATTATCTTTCAATATCCTCCAAATGTTTTCTGTGTCACCTTATACTGACTAAAAGGAAAACTGCTTCTGAAACAGTGAAACTGGGGCACCCGGGTGGCTCAGTGGGTTAAAGCCTCTGTCTTCGGTTCAGGTCATGATTCCAGGGTCCTGGGATCGAGCCCCATATTGGGCTCTCTGCTCAAAACCTAAAACCTAAAACCACAGACAATATCAAACCCTACATATACTACGTTTTTTTCCCCCATAACTACATACCTATGATGAAACTGATTTATTTGTATTGAATTATAATGAACACATAAGACGATACACTTTTAGTCATATAAGACAGGGATGCACTATTTTTCTATGTTAGGAAATTATCATCACGACAGGTCTAGTTGCCATCTGTTGCAAAACAAACTTATTACAGTATTATTAACTATTTTCCCTCTGCTGTATATATCTCTGACTTATTTATAACTGAAAGTTTGTATCACTTAATCCCCCTCACCTGTTCCAACCAACCATCCCACCTCTATGATGATAGAAAATGTACTGAATCTGTAGATTGCTTTGGGTAGTGTAGACATTTTAGAAGTATTCATTCTTTCAATCCATGAGCATGAGCCTGAAGTGTTTTTCCATTTCTCTGTGCCACCTCCAATTTCTTTCATCAGTACTTACAATTTTTAGAGTTTTAGAGTAATTTGTTAAATTTATTCCTAGGTATTTTTCAAAAAATTTTAAGAGTTTTTATTTCTAGATAGTTGACAGTGTTTTATTTTTTTATTTATTTGACAGGCAAAGATCACAAGTAGGCAGAGAGGCAGGCAGAGTGAGAGGAAGGGAAGCAGGCTCCCTGCCAAGCAGAGAGCCCACTGTGGGGCTCAATCCTAGGACCCTCAGACCATGACCTGAGCCAAAGGCAGATGTTTTAACCCACTGAGCCCCCCAGGTGCCCCACATACAGTGTTTTAATTCTGGTTAGGTAACATACAGTGTAATATTGGTTTCAGGAGTAGAATTTCGTGATCCATTGCTTACATGTAACACATAGTGCTCATTAGGTATTTTACTCTTTCTCACACAATTATAAGTGGGATTATTTCCTTGATTCCTCTTTCTGACAGCTCCTTATAAATATATTGATACACGACAGACTTCTGAATATTAATTTTGTGTCCTGCAACTTCATTGAATTCACGCATTAGTTCTAACAGTTTTTTGGTGGAAACTTTAGGGTTTTTTTATACATAGTATCCTGTCATTTGTAAATAGCAACAGTTTTATTTCTTCCTTTCCAATTTGCATGCTTTTTATTTCTTTTTCTTGCCTTATTGTTGTGACTAGGATCTCTAATACTATGTTGAATAAAAAATCTGAAGTGAGCAACCTTAGGCTGACAATTTTCTTTTAAACTGCCTTCCACATCATACACTAGGACACTCTAAATGAACACTTCCTTCCTGCCTCCCTCCACATTTACATCGGAGGGTTCCCACACACCCAAGCACTTGACACCTCAGACCCCGCCAAGTGAAGCTGAAGGAGCCACTTGCTATGACCCCTAACAAAGAAGGGGCCAGCTACGGGATAAAAAGGAAAAAGCAGTGATGTCATGCTGCTTGGTGAGAAAGGCTCTGAGGTCCCATCCCTTTTAGGGAACCACTAAGCCTGTTCCTGGTACGCCAGCATCACTGAGTTGCTGAAACTGAGAACTCCAGATTGAGCACTCTGCCTGCTACAGCAGGCATCTTTGTCTTCTTCCTACTCTTAGAGGAAAAGCTTTCAGCTTTTCACCACTGAGTATGATGTCAGCTGTGGGTCTGTCATATATGGCCTTTATTTTGTCGAGGGACATTCCTTCTATGCCTGCTTTATTGGCAGTTTTTAATCATACAAGAATGCTGAATTTTGTCAAATGCTTTTTCTACATCTATTGAGATTATCATACAATTTTTATCCTGTGTTTCATAAACATGGTTTACCATACTGATTGATTAGTAGGTGTCAAACCATCCTTGCATTCCTGGAATAAATCCCATTTAGTCATGGTACATAACCCTTTGCTCTTTTTCTATTTTTTTAAATGTAAAGTTGCATTGTTTATTTGAGATTTTTCTTGTTTCTTTAGGGAGGCCTGTATCACTATGAACTTCCTTCTTAGAGCTGCTTTTACTCCATCTCAAAGATTTTGGAATGTTATGTTTCCATATTCATTTGTCTAAAATATTTTTTTACTTCCTCTTTGATTTCTTTGTTCACCTATTGGTTGTTTAACAGCATGCTGTTGGACATGTTTTTTCCAGTTTTCTTCTTATAATTAATTCCGAGTTTCATACATTGTGGTCAGAAAATGTATTTGATATGATTTTAATCTTCTTAAACTTATTGAGATGTATTTTGTGGCCTAACATGTGATCTAACCTAGAGAATGTCCAATGTGCACTTGAGAAGAATGTGTATTCTGCTATTTGGAGATGGAATGTTCTATAAAATCTATTGAGTCCATCTGACTGGTATAATCTATTTTTTAAGGTCAATGTTTCTTTATTTAGATTTTCTGTTTCGATGATCCATGGATCAATGTACGTGGGTATTAAAGTTCCTACAATTATTGTATTGCTATCTATTTCTCCCATTATTTCTGTTAACATTTGCTTAATATACTTAGGTGCTCCTGTATTGGGTGCATAAATGTCTACAAATTTTTTAATCTTCTTGTTGGACCCCCTTTATCATTATGTAATGCTCTTTTTTGTCTTTTGTTATACTCTTTGTTATAAAGTCTATTTTGTCTTTCAAAAGTATTGCTACCTCAGCTTTCTTTTCTTTTCCTTTTGCATGATATATTCATCCCTTCGCTTTTAGTCTGTGAGTGTCTTTAGGTTTGAAGTGAATCTTTTATAAGCAACCTATAGAAGGGTCTTGTTTTTTTATCCACTCAGCCATACTATGTCTTCTGATTGGAGAATTTAGTCCATTTCTACTTAATGTAATAAGTAGTACTTACTGCCATTTTGTAACTGTTTTTTGGCCGTTTTTGTTATTCTGTTCCTTTCTTTTCTTTTTTTCTTCTTTCTTTTTTTTTTCTTTTTGCTTTTGTGTATTTACTGTAGTTTTTTCTTTGTAGTTACACTGATGTTCACACAGAAAATTTTATGTATGTAACAGTCTTTTACCTTGATAGGAACTTAAGTGTGAACACATTTCAAAGTTTTATATTTTTACCCCCCCCCATATTTTATATTTTTGAAGACACATTTTACATTTTTATTTTCTGTATCCTTTAACTATTATTGTATTTTTAATTAATTTTGCAGGTTTTGTCTTTTATCCTTCATACTTGCTTTAAAAGTGGTTGATCCATTACTTATTAATTTACTTTTTCCTGTAAGATTTTTACTTTAGTACATTTTCCTACTTATTACTAATTATTAGTGCCTCTTCTTTTTAACTCAGAGAACTGTCTTTACCATTTCTTGTAAGGCCAGTTCAGTAGTGATGAATGCCTTTAGTTTTTGCTTATCTTGAAAACTCCTAGTCTCTCCTTTAATTCTGAACGATAACCTTGCCAGGTAGAGACTTCTTGGTTTGCAGTTTTTTCCTCCTAGCACTTGGAATATGTCATGCCATTCCTTTCTGACCTGTAAAATTTCTGCTACAAAAATCTGCTTATAGCCTTACGGGGTTTCCTTTGTATGTAGTAGTTTGCTTTTATTCCTGTTTTTAAGATTCTGTTTATTCTTAACTTTTACTATTTTAATTAGAATGTGTCCTGCAGTGTTTCTCTTTGTGTCCATCTTATTTGGAACTCCCTGGGCTTCCTGGACCTAAATGTGTGCTTCCTTCTCCAGACTAGGGAAGTTTTCAGGCATTATTTCTTCAAAAAATTTTCTGGCCCTTTCTCTCTTTCTTCTCCCTTTGGGAGTCCTATAATGCAAATGTTATTGCACTTGATCATGCCCCACAGCCCACAGGCCCCTTAAGATATCCTCATTTCTTTTAATTCTTTTTTTTTTTTTAAACACTCTGCCTGGGTATTTTCCATTACTTTTTCTTCCAGCTCACTGATCCATGCTACTATTTCATCCATGCTATTGCTGAACCCTCTAATGTATTCTTCAGTTCAGTTTCAACTTCTACCTCTATTTTCTACCTCTTTGTTGGAGTTCTTGCCATGTTCATCCATTCTTCTTCTAAGATCAGGGAGCATTTTTCTGACCATTACTTTGAACTCTTTATCAGGTAGACTGTTTACTTCCATTTCATTACGGTTTTTTTCTGGGGATTTGTCTTGTTCTTTGGACTGGAACACATTCTTCTGTCTCCTCATTTTCCCTATCTCTCTGTGTTTGTGTGTATTAGGAGAAATGACTACCTCCCTCAGTCTTGGAGTGGCCCTGTGTAGTAGCTGTTCACTGTGGCCCCAAATTTCAGTCTTCTCTGGCTACCAGACCCAGGTGCTCTACAGTCATTCTTCATGTGTGCTGCGTGTGCTCACTGACTATGGCTTGGGCAATCGCCTGCTCAACTACAGCCCACCTGCTGCTTCAGGAGGGCAGGGCTTGGGGCACTCACCTGGCCCAAATGCAGCTGAATCACTATGCAGGGAAATTGGGGCTCAAGCCACTTGTCTGTCCAAGTTGCAGTTCTGTCTGTGGCAGGGTGGGCCAGGCTCAGAGTGGCCAACCAGAGTGATTATGGCCTGGTTGCTATGAAGAGAGGGTGGGGCACAAGGTGCTTGCCAGCCTGGTTGTGGCTCACCCATGACATGGGGTGGGCAGAGCTTGGGCACTTATCCCACTGGTTTTGGCGCAGCACCTACACAGATTGGGTGGGGCTCAAGGTGTAAGCCTAGCCTTGTTGCTGCTCCTGTGTTGCAGAGGGTAGGTGGAGCATGGAGCACTCACCCAGCTTGGTTATGTTGTGGTGTAGGCAGAGGACACCCTCCGGCTCTGGCAGGCTAGAGGAAGGGCGCCAATAATGGCGCCTGTTGGCTCCTTCACCAGCAAGTTAGAATGAGCTTGCAAAAACGTTGTCCACCAGCATTTCCACACCCCAGATATAGTTCCTGCAGGTTCCTGCCTCTCCAGCAGCAGCTTTAACGTTAGCAAGTGGGTCTCCCTCACTTCTGGTCTAGATGCTTTTCCATCTGTTGATTTTATGTTGGATCTCAGGACGAGTGGATTTGCACATAAGTCCTTAAAGAACAGGATCTCCATTTCCTAGTTCGATAATCCTCCTGGGTTAATCCCCACTGATGTCCAAAACCTGAACTTTAGGGGGCTTGTCTTTCTGGAGCCACCCTGCAAGGTCAGGATGCCTGATGTGGTGCACAATCCTCTTGGTCCCCAAGGGAGTGTTCACAATTTGGGGGCCCTTCTAGTTTGTATGTGATGTGGTCTCTCTGTCAAAATATCTTACTGTACTGTATCCATCTTCTTCTTGTGATGATGTGAGATGAAAAAAGGCCTCTGTGATGAGATGAAGTGAGGTAAATGGGGCCTGCATTGTGACTCAATATCAAGCTAATGTTGACCTTCCAGCAGTATGCCAGGAGGATCATCTGCTTCTGGGCCACAGGTGACCACAAGTAACTGAAACCGTGGAAAGCGAAACTACGGATAAGGGGAGGAGTTGGAGGGTGGGAGGGGAGACAACTCTATTTCAAACAATTCTTATAATTCCTCTTTTCTTAATGTATCTAGCTTGAGTCAGCAAAATGCAGTACTGGCAAATACTTTGGGTTCTGCGTCCCAGTCCACATCCTAACTAACGCCCATAACCTGGGAATGTTACCTTGCACAGAAAAAAGGAACTCCACAGACAGGATGCCGGTCAGAACCCTGGGATGAACACCCTTATTACACAGGTGGGCCTAGTGTAACCGTAAAGGTCCTCAGAAGCAGAAGAGGGAGGCAGAAGAATAGAGTAATGGAGAGGTGACTCCAGGGAGACTCAGTGTTGCCGGCTTTGATGGTGGAGAAAAAGGCCACACGCCAAGGAATGCTAAGTGGCCTCTAGGAACCAGAAAAGGCTATGATATGGATTCCCTCCATAAGGAACGCAGCCCTGCAGACACTTCTGTCCACTTCTGCACTTAACCAGCTCTTCCCACTTACACCTGCAGCTCATCTTCTCACCATCCTCCATGCCAGATTGGGGGATCACCTTGGAAAAGTACAAAGAGGAGAGGGTCGAAGCCAGGCCTTCTCAGCTCCAGCACTATTGACATTTGGGGCCAGGTCATTTTTTTGTTCTGTGCACAGTGAGATACTCAGTAGTATCTCTGATCTCAACCCACTGGATGCCAGTAGACCTACCCCACTGTCCCCCACTTATGACAACCCAGAATGGCTGCAGACATTGCCCAATGTCCCCTGAATTGGACCCAATTCAGTGGGACCAAGCTGGGATCCACTGGTCTCAGGCCCATTTATCTGGCATTCCGCTACTCTTTCCGTCCGTCCCCCCTGACGGAGGGAGAAGCCCCCAGCATGTGTATACATCTACTCTTACATTGCAGCTGGTCTCATTCAAATAGTTTCCCATGAATTCAGTCTGTTTGGCAGTTTAAAACAGCTCTAAGTCAAAACTGAACCACAGGCTTTTTTAATGGCCCAGCTACACATATTCCCAGCCACAGGCAACGGAAACATGGCTATTCCACAATGACCCACAACCCAGACCTGCCAATGAGCTCAGAATCCATTCTGCTGCTAGAAAGGCTATTTGACTGTTACAAGTAACTTTCTAAAGCCCTCTGCAACTTCACTACCTAAACATCATTAATAAAAGTCCTTCCCATCAGAAGGTTTAACACAGTGTAAATCAAATAGGAGATGACTGAAAGCCTGATTGATGACAGTACAGATGTTTTGGAATCGGATCTTGGGAAACAGCCACTCTCCGGGAATAAGAAGCCAGTCTAGTAGAGACACAGATAATATCCTTGGCAAGCCCTCTCTAAGAAAAGGACTTCAACAAAGATGTTCAAAGATCCTGTTTTATGTAATTCTTAATTCTGCTCAGACTTGCCATTTCAATTTCAAAATAACCAAACAGTCAATGGGAAACACAGGTCCTGTTCTTCCTGGAATCTGAAACAAGATTACAGTTTCCAACATGGGATGTGAAATTCATCGGATCCTCACGAGTCTAACTGGAAGCCAGAGCCGCAGGAAGGCCCTGTGAATTCTGGACGGAGGTGGATCTCGAAGCTGCAGTGACTACAGAATGTTCTTTCTGGAATGTTAGCATACACATCCCTAGTACCAACAAGTAACCAATGGCTTTTTAACTGATCACTTAACTGCAGTCCCTGTAGATGAATCCTCCATCATTCTCTCAGAGGGCTTTATCCAAGTGCACAATACTCTTAGAAAGCCTGAAAATAAGATCATGTGACCCTGAAGCCCG
The DNA here is from genome assembly GCF_922984935.1 of Meles meles. Lineage (NCBI taxonomy): Eukaryota > Metazoa > Chordata > Mammalia > Carnivora > Mustelidae > Meles > Meles meles. Next base: position 142,899,140 of record NC_060070.1, read on the forward strand.
AAGAGCCAACGTCCTAAACCAAACAGCATACTCAGTACGGATTCTACCCTCACTTTTTTTGTAATGATGCTGGCCTTAGGGCACTCAACCCAGGTAGCCACAGAAAGCTTTCTCAAGTCTTTTCAGAGAGGTGAAACTCAAGCATTCATGACAAGCAGTACACGTGAGGAGGGCAGGGACAGGGGAAGAGTTTTCCAGGGAAGTGGGGATGGATACCGTATGCTATTTAAGATCTGGGGTATAGCACATTGCCGAGGATGCGGATGATGGGGTGGAGGTGGGAAGAAAGAACTTGGACCTCATCAGGCAGTGTCTCTAACATGCAAAATTCACAGATTCCAAAGTGCTGCATTATGAATGTGCACATGGAGAAAGGGAACAACACGGAGCCTCTGTCTTCAAGCCAGCTACCCTCACCAGGCCAGGAATGACTCTACCACAGTAGCAATAAAGTAGCAAGTGTGGTGAGTTTGCAATCTGCTGAAAACATACACAAAGCTAAGAGTCTCAAAAGATGATTTACTACCCCACACTCCCCGCTTTTTATACGGCTAGTTGAGAAGAGCAGGGGAATGCTCTTAAGCGGATTGAGCTACAGGTTTTAAGTCCCTGCCAGATTTAATATCCCACAACTATAAATTTTTACTTTGAAAGTTACTCAGGTATACAACACACTTCTATAAAAATAATGTATAAAGTAGCTCCTTATTTCCAAACCCACAATTACCAGCACATGAAACCCTTGTTGATCTTAGCACTGGTTTTATATATCCTTTGAGCTGTTAGGGAAATTGAAACATCTTATTTCTTCTTGCAACAGTTGCTGAGTGCCTACTTTGTGCTAGACCCCAAGAATACAGACGAACAAGATATGGTCCCGGCACCGTCCATCTAGTGGGGGGATGAGAGACAGCCAAGGCTATAAAAGAGGAAAGCAGTACAAGTGAAAAGAAGGGTATTTTTTTTCCTATGAAAACAATATCAATTTGGGTTTCTTACCCTGGTTCCCAATTCACAAATTGTATTTTCTGCTGTGGATTGTTCATGGTGACAAAAGGATTTCAGTATGATTCTTTTGGGTTGGAAACACCTCCCTAACAAATTTAGCTATGCCTTTGGTCTCATTCTGGAATGTTCAGCTGATGAAGTTTTACACCAGCCTCAATGATTCCATCACAGTATCTGGACCAGCATGTCCATCTGATCTTGTGTTCAAGCGCCACTGACGATCATTTTGTTCCATTTCAGATCTGAGTGTTTGTCTCATTTTGCTATTTTATTTTCATTACCAGCTAGCTGTGTTTTTTTTCTTTTTTTTTAAATCAATGACTAATGTCTGCGCGGCCGCAGTGAGCAAAGCACCACGGGAAATGTAAAAAGGAACCAGAGTTTGTCCTTGTCCTTAAAGAAGCTTCCACCCTGAGTCTGAGAGGCAAATATGAAAACAAACAATGAGGTGTGAATCAAGAGGTATGTGGTGAGTGCTGCGAAGGCATGAACTTGGCAGGTGGAGGGCTCCAAGTTGGAATACAGGTATGGGGTAGGGGGAGGAAAGTCTTCTATTTTTAAATTCTCTATATACTAGGATTTTTCTCCAAATCTTATTTATTTTCCCCATTTTACTTGTATCCTGCTTCACTCCCACCAGTGAAGCCTGTCCTGTTTACACTGTAGTTTGTTGAGGGTTACAATTCAGTGAAATTCAACCCGAACATTTGTCCTTTGAAGCAGCTAAAATGCTCACCTACATTTGCTTCTCACTGGATGACTAATTGTGAAGGTGTGCGAAGGACAACGGATGAAACTCGGGTGTAACTGTTCGTTTTCCAGTACTGCTCTTAACTCGTTCTGTTTTCGTCCATCACCAGACCTGTTTTCTGTATTTACTGTTTCCTTTAAAATGCCTGTGAGATTTTAAGAAATTAAATGGTTGTTGGGGCGCCAGGCTGGTTCAGTCGGAAGAGCATGCACCTCTTGACCTCAAGGCTGTGAGTTCGAGCCCCTCGTTGGGTGCAGAGATGACTTCAACAAATAAAACTAAAAAAAAAAAAAAAAAAATTAAATGGTTGTCTGAAAGTGTTCAGTGTATGATGAGATTTTTTTTTCTTGCAACTTTTACCCATCCGTGGCTGTTTGCCTAAATAAACCTGCTGCTTGAGCCAAAATGTTGTTTGCTTGTTCGTTTTTCCAAATTCTGGCAATAGTGTTCGACGTATCTTTCACTTGCCATTCTTCTTTGTAATCTGGCTTCTTGGGTGTCTGGTTTAATTGCTTTTGATTTTGAGAAAATGTACACGTGTGTATCACAGGAGTCTTCACCCAACTACCGGATATCCTTGGGTTATTTAAGAAAAATCTTATTTTCAGATTCTTATTCACAATGCCATTTTCTATTCTCTATTAGTTATGATCGTCTCCATTCTATCTTATATTAGAAGGCGGCTTTGAAGCCAAAATGTTACTTTCTCATCTACAGATGGTTTGATATGCTTTTGCTGCAAAGAGAACCTGGCTGTCTTTTGGCTGGTACTCGTTTCCAGCTAAAAATGGGAAACCGAAGACAGAAAGCCACAGAGGAATGCAGGGTAGGGAATTTAGATAGACTTTTACAGAATACTTGCATTATTTATTTTTTTCTAAGAGATTTGAATATTCAGTATATTAGTCATTTTCTGGTTTGAATATAAGTAGACACCACTATTTTGATTTCACAAGAAAAAAAAAACCTGTGGGATTTAATCCACCAAAAGGAAGGGAGAGGAGAAGGGAAAGAAAAGATGAAAAATAGAGACGGAGGGAGCAAAAGACAGTACAGTACAGTTTTTATGTGGAAGGTTAAGTTCAAAAGTAAAGCAAAAGTCACATATAATCCAAATTAGCTTTGAAAAATCCCTCAACTTTCCCATAAGACATTGCAAACATGATTTTGTGCATACAACTCTTTACAGCAACTTTCACATAGACGGATGTCCGGGAGCTACTGAGTTAAATGAGGAAGAACTCGCCGGAGGTTCACACACCAAAGTCGGAACATCCAACCAGCCACCTCTTAAAATAAGCATTCCATCTCTGCAATTAAATGCAGGGATTAGACAAAGAACGCTTAAGCGTTAGTGCCTTCCAGCAGATTTTGCTCTGTTCTGTTGTAATATTAAGCTTCTTTAACTTTAATGCATATTAATACATTTACTATTGTTGTAGTTGAAGGAATTGTGGCTTCATATCTCAGGTTCTTAATGTAGCAGTATTAAGAGTAACTTGAAAAACAATTTCTTTAAAAAATTTTTAATCTGGTTGCTATGTAAAAAAAAATTTAAATAATACAGATAATAAAATTCTGACAAATTATGCAGAATTTAAGTAAGTATGGGAGGATGCCGTCCTGCGTCTTTGCTCTGTACGCCAGCTTTTCTGGTGACAGCAGCCCCAAAAATGACCTCTGTGGGGGTCAGGGCACAGAGCAGAGCTGCAGGTAGCCTTGGGTCAAGGTGATGACCTTAACATGTATTGCTTTCAAGAGCCCCAGAAAGGCACTTCGACTCCCAAACATCTCCCTCTACCCCTTTCCCTTTATTTTCATTGCCTAAACCACAGCATGCTGAGCTCCAGGAGAAATTCTCAACCACCGTACTTTTCCAAAACACACATTCTTCCAGGAGAGCTAACACCGTATGATACAAACAGCAAAAAGTGTCGTACATTCACCAGATCCTCCAAGGAAGAGAGGCCCACGGCAGTTCCCACACAAGGGTGAGGGCATGTCGCCCAAGCGAGGGAGTGAAGGATGACAGGGTCCTGGAAGGCATGGGAAACCCATTACACTCTTATGCTCCAGCAGCTTAAAACTTAAAAGCGAAACAAGTAACAGTGGTGAGTGGTCATTCACTGTTCTCCGGAAAGAAGCCTGGCGGCCCTCTAATTCCTAGACAGCCAGAAAGACGTCCAGACATTACCATGAATGTGGGACATGGAACGTGTGAAAGAACTCTTTTTTTGTTTTTTTCCTTCATGAATGAACAGGCATGTGTCTTATTTCAGAAAACACACCATTAATTATTTCTTTTCAGATGCTCTGAATTATTCCGCCAGTGAGATGTTAGTTTCCAGAGATTCCACGACGTCATCAAAAATTGAGAAATTCAATCAGCGGTCAAGCTAAAAGACAGCAAATCAGCCATGGGAAGAGACTGGGTAGGGACAAGATGCGGAATTTAGGGGCTATCTAATACACTCCCAACGTGACATTGATGACTGCTATCCCTCTGCCCCCACCGGACAGGGCTCCAGGGTAACACCTGGGTCCTCTTTGGGATACTCTGTCTCCACTCCAAGTCTCTACCTCTGCGCACCTTGATGGGGTGTTTTGGAAGGAACAGTACTGATGAGGACAAGAGAACTAGAACCCGGATCAACAACAATGGGAGATGTATGAGATGAGACAACCTGCTCTCCAAAGCCGTCCCACTCAGGAGTATCGAGAAGAAAGGGGAAAAAAGTGGTAACACACATGACATCCACATTAGGGAATACCAAGGAAGAGCCAATTAGGACGCCCATTTGGCACCGCGGGCTCATGCATATGAAACAGGACGCCTGGCATCAATGAGCAACAGCGCACAGGGTTTGTGGGAACGCCGTTAACTGCCACGCATCAAAGGCTGCACACCTCCGTCTTTCTAACTCCCATTAGCTCACCCTTGTCGGGATGAAAAGAGCTCAGGGAATCAATGGCTTCTGTTGAACTGTTTATATATTTTCCAAGTCCTGATTAGGCCATTAGTCACCGAGCACACTGCACAGTAAACGAGAGTACCTGCAATTATGCAACTTCCCAAGAACATGCAGAGAGCGTTTGCAGTGAGACGACGGTGCCAGCAAAATGTGAAAGGAAGATTATTCGTCAGCAGTTTTAAGAACCGTGCACTTAAATGCCAAATGAAATATATGCACGGAAGATAGCAGAAGCTGGGGGGCGGAGGGGCCGGGGGGTGGGGAGGAACACTGATTCTTCTGAACACAGGAGAGCCTTGAAAATGAGAGCCACCCTGGGTAACAAACCACTCCCCATAAACCAGGCTTCAGCATCTTCTCTCCTCTCTGACGGTAATGTCGGGAAGAGCCTTGATAAAACACAGGCACCACAGGTAAAGAACAATGGACCCTTGACATCTTCTGGGTCTGTAGCTCATTCTCCTTCAGAACTGCTCCCCCCCACCAAGCTGTCAATATCCGTACTGGGATGCAGTGAGCATCGGGTCCAAGCCCGTAGACGCTCCCTTCTCCTTTGGGCTCTCCGATCTCGTCTATCACATGCACGTGCGATCAGCAAACATTATGTAATCCTCTATTTGAGGATTTCCCATTCAACATCATAAAGAACATTTCTAGAAGAAAAAAGAAGGGAAGATGTGAGCGTGACATTTCATGTCTTTTACCAGGATGCTGAACTTGCCCACACATTGCCTGGGAGAAACTAGGGACAGACAAGGAGGGAAGTTTTGGGGGGTTCTTTTGCCCCAAGAAAATCTGTAGGGGGTCAGCTCCTCAAAACCTGCCGGCAGAGAAATGGGAAATCACGGATCATGAGAAATGGGTCAGAGCATCTCCATTTACTGTACAGTAATAACATAAGCAACAACCTTCCAAAGAGTGTTTTATAGTATTTTTCATGGCAAGGCTGTCACTCTTGGGTCCACTAATCCTCCCTTTGCTACTTCTATTCATACGCTTTATACATATTTATTTGTTGAGTTATATATTTTAGCACAACTTGGAATGATAGTTATTCTTAAAAGCCTGCCAATGTGGGTCAGGAGGAACCTCAGAAACCTGGCTCACGGTGGTTCTGGCCTAAGGAACATCGACAGCCAAAACCAACCAGAAAGCTGATGAGATCCAGGCTTCCAGAACACTAGCGGAAAGGCATCCTTCCCTCTGCTTTCTTCCATCGAGCTTTTGCAAAAGAAAAAAAAAAGTTAGGGGCGCCTGGGTGGCTCAGTGGGTTAAGCCGCTGCCTTCGGCTCAGGTCATGATCTCAGGGTCCTGGGATCGAGTCCCGCATCAGGCTCTCCGCTCAGCCGGGAGCCTGCTTCCCTCTCTCTCTCTCTCTCTGCCTGCCTCTCTGTCTACTTGTGATCTCTCTCTGTCAAATAAATAAATAAAATCTTTAAAAAAAAAAGTTATTTGCCAAAGAGGACTGCCTTTGTCATGCGATCAACCACTTCCTTGAGTGTTCAGAGTGCAAGTCTAGAGGTCCCCGTGTCGGGGTCCAGCGGCAAGCAGGATGCCGCTTTCTTCGCCGGGGACTGAGACAAGGTGTGAGACAGGCGTGGTGTCCCACGGATGCAGCCGACGCAGCTGCCTTCTGAATTCGCCGCCCTGAGTTTCTCCACTGCCAGCCTTCCAAAACTAATTGTGACTGTTAGGATAAAGAGGGCGGCTTCTCAGCTTCGTTGCCTGTAAGATTGTTTCAATTTTCCACCTCTGCTAACTGTCCTGCAGGATCTTCCAACACGGAGCCCTCCCTGGCTAATCATAGGCAGACGTGTTCAGAAGAACTCTTTCCCACTCCTCATCAGAGAGATCACCCTGCGTCCCCTGTCTTCCGGATTTCGGAGATGACCACCCATGGGTCCGGGGCCGACTGGACCATGTTTATGACCGGCAGACTCTTAGGTTGAGGCTTGGGACAAACAAACCTTTCACATGAGCCCTTAAAAACAGACAGTGTTCTGTTGGAGTTTTTGAACCCCGTTCTAGTACAAACATGCTTGGCATCGAGTGCCAGAGAATTTTCCTCTTGGCAACGGCTCTGCCGCCACCATGGGTATCAGCACTCTGGATCCCTACAGGCTTCTCTCTTCCCCTGCCCCTCGTCCCCTTTTCCACTGAGCCCAGGCTGCAGGGGTGCAGGCCAGGCTCTGGGTGCCAGGGAGCGGTCAGAGCCTCCAGCAGGGGACCAGCTCATGCCACGGTTCTCCTGGCCCCTCCCTGGTCTGGCATAATGACAGATGGCCACCATGTTCCACGTCTGTCTGTTACTCTGAGGCAGCCCACGGGCCAACAAAGCCAGCCCAGGACCGATTACATGAAGACTAGAGGGACATCCAGAGGTCCCTCTAGACCCCAGGGACCTTTTTCCCTCTCGTCCCCAATGCCTTTGAAGGAGAGATGGTAGAGAGGAATAACCTTTCTCAGCTCTCCTCCCCAGGCCTGTGGAAAGATCTTCAATTATCTGACCATGGACAAGCAGCAGCCCTTGGAAAGGATCAAATCCATACCTCCTCTCCCATTTGAAAGTGTTCTTTTGTAGAGGCCTGATTTCTTATTAGAATGCTTCCTGCTGACTAAGGACGATTTTTCCCCCTCGGGATGGACTGGAATGTAAGAGTTGGAAAGGGTCTTGAAAATCATTTGATTTAGACGTGCCACGAACTGAAAATGCCTACTCGCAACTACAGCACAACGTTTCCTGGGCCTCGACCTCTCTCCCCACCCCAAGCTTTCAGCTAATTCAGTAGAGGCCTGGTGGGGGACCCAGAGCAACTCCAACGGGTTCTGAAGATACAACTGAAAACCACCGATAGAATCCAACTTCCTCACTTTTCCTAAGGCCCAGAGAATTTAGGTTACTTGCCAAAGGCCACCCAATAGTTAATGACAAGCCTGACTTCCCATAGTTTCTGGTGTCGCCTGACCACTGACATTCTTTACCTGCATTTACTATGTAGTAAAGCTTCCGTCATTTAGTGTCCACTAATAAAGACAATGTCTTCTTACGGCTATCCAATTCAATTTCTTCGAATTTGTTGCATAACCTATAAATTCTTGGTCTTTACACTCAAGTGTCACCCTTCTTAAATTAGGACTGTTTTAGATTCTTCATTAATTCACCTTCGTATTCTAGAAGTGACAGAGGCCTCATGGAAAACAAATGAGGAGCACGCTGAATGACATTTGCTATGGGGCTTGCCCAGGGGGCTCAGTTGGTTGGTGAAGCATCTGCCTTTGGCCCAAGTCATGATCCCAGGGTCCTGAGATCAAGCCCCGCATCGGGCTCCCGGCTCAGAGGAGAATCTGCTTCTCCCTCTCCCTCTGCCCCTCTCCAACCCAGCTCATGCTCTCTGGCTCCATCTCTCTGTAAAATAAATAAAATCTTATAAAAAAAAAAAAAGGCATTTTCTGTAGGAAAAACAAGGAAATGGTCAATGAGCCGGTATTTGTTAACCTCTCCAAATAACCATGCACATACACATGCACATACACAAATACAAAACTAGCCTTCTACTTCTGGCTCCAGGAATCACTTGTTACCTGGGAAAGGACTGAAGTCTTTCACTGTTTATGTCCCATGAATGTAAAAGTGCACTATAAATTTTGCTCACTGTTGTATGCCATGTTGATCACTAGTGTCTTTGTACAATAACCTGTAATAAATGCTGATAGTAAAAGAATAAAAGTGGGGATGCCTGGGTGGTTCAGTCGGTTAAGCCTCTGCCTTCGGCTCCAGTCATGATCTCAGGGTCCTGGGATCAAGTCCCACATCAGGCTCCCTGCTCAGTGGGGAGTCTGCTTCTCCCTCTGCCTTTCCCCTTGCTCATGCTTTCTCTCTGTCTCTGTCTCTCTGTCTCTGTCTCTGTCTCTGTCTCTCTCTCTCTCTCTCAAATAAATAAATAAATAAAATCTTCAAAAAAAAAAAGGAGGAATAAAACTATATTTTGCCAAGCTATCATACAACGAAGTCTTCTGCTGAAGGACAGTGGCCTTTCCATCCTACCATACTCCATGCCCATCCCCCAGTCCTGTTATTCAGAATGAGTGGGTACTGAGCACTGGGTTTCCCCTTTTCTGGGGAGGAACAAGTGAGTGAGTAAGTAGTGAGGGCACCATAGGTAGTTCCCCCACCCACAGACCCGTTTGAAAGAAATACACAATATTGCTGCGCCCACACCACACACAAAAAACCGCCACTTTTAAAGTCAACTTCTTATATAAAATCCAGCAGTACTCCCTGTGAGAAGCTGAAGAAGAAAATACTGCGTTTTGTTCACTGTAAGTTGTATCAAGAGGGTCTACGGAGTTAAACCGTTGTGTAATTCATAGGGCTAACATAAAATGTTTACAGGTGATTTAAAAAAAAAATGTTGGAATTTCCATCAAAATAAATCAGGAGACAGAGGGACAAGTCATTGTTCAACCTTTAAACTATTAAAAGCTGAAACATTCTCTAAGGGTTTTTAAGCCCTTAAACAGAAAGATAACAAAGTAAAGATTATCTTCTTTCTCAATAAATTCTTTTAAGAGCAGAAAGCATTGACTTTAGCTCTACCTATTTGTTATCTCAGTTCTATCTACGAACTCTTAAAAATGGGGTGCTTCCAGAACAAATACATTCATACATACATACAAATACATTCATAAGTATTATGATTATTAATATTAATTAATATTAATTAAGATTATTAATATAATTTTATTTATCTCTGACAATTAAAAAATAGCATAATACAGAACTTCCTTCACTGAAATTTTTTGAGCTTTGAAGGCTCGTCCATACATGCCTGCGAATTCCCCAAATTGCAAATTTTTAAAAAAATACTCAAAATATGACTTCCAGCTTCTTGACTACTACAGGCATTGATTGAATTTCAGTACCTTAATTCAGTGCACATCACATTCATCTAACATCTAACATCTAATAATAACTGAATTACTACTCAGTAATAATTTGTTACGCAGAGTATATATAATCATCCCCAAATATGTAACACAGAGTCTACAACTTAAAAACCATATCAGGAGCACCTGGGTGGGTCAGCTGATTAAGAGTCTGACTCTTGATCTCAGCTCAGGTCTTGATCTCAGGGTTGGGAGTTCAAGCCCCACACTGGGCTCCACACTGGGCAAGGAGCCTACTTAGAAAGAATACATAAAATTTTAAAAAATAAATAAAAACTATATCAGACTCTGAAATACGTGATCTAGCTTGTGAAATTCTAACCTTATGCTTTTCTGAAGTAGTATGTCTGGGGGGCATGAAAAACAGAGGCCATTCAAATCTGGTAACACACCATGTTAGTGAATTTTCTTAACAGTCCCTGCCCTAATTAAGGCCAGTAAGAAAGGCATCCATCCAATACTCCAACAGACAGCCAACTTTTCTGGTTGTATAATTATTCACCTCATAGGGGTCTACCTCAAAGGCATGCGACCTACGGATTTAGGAACATGATGCCGAAGAGAGATGTTTAGGTAAAACGGATTACTTGGGACAAGTGGACTTATCTGAAATAAAGATCCTTGACCACTAGACCCACTCAGTTTTACACTCTAGGATAGAAACAGAAGAGATTAAATAATATATTCATACGTGGAGCCAACTTTTCCATCAATTAACAAGCAGGAGACCTTATAAGCATTTCAAGGCAAGAGTTCTTTTTTTTTTTAAGTCCTACAAATACAAGTACAGCCTCTCCGGAGTTTTTTGTTTTTTTTTTTTAAACGTAATTTATTTAAAGACGTAAACGAAGTCAACCAAATAAACAACAAATATTTACTGAGAACTTTGCACGTGGCGAAGATTATGTTTCTGAGTCCCAAGTCCTTGCAGGACATTTACAAAATTATTTAACTTTATAAAGTATTTCAATAAATAATGCAGTCTTCCAAAATGTGCACGGGGCTGTAATTCCATCTAGTTTCTACGATGACACTATAAACCTTGGATGGAATTACAATCTTAATGGGAACAATCAGGGTGTGCTACTCCACATGCTCAGGGAGTCCATGATGAACTCAGTTTCTAAAATAATAACCACCAAGCCAATGGCATGTAATTACCACATGAAGCCAAACTGTCTGCTGGCTACTATAGGAGAAACATTCATTTGAAAGTACCACTCACCTCACTATGGCAAAATCTACATGATATATCTGAAAAACTTCTTCCTCTACAAAAGGTAAACCTTTTAATCTTTTGGATGAGAAAATGTCCACTAGAGTCTCCCTGTTATATGAGTTCTAGATCAGTGATGACAAAACCTTCTAGATACTATCAGTAAAATCTTAGAATCTCCTAATATCGCCTTCAAACACCTAAAATGTAAACTCCAAAAAGTTCAATATATTAGGAAACAGAGAGAAAAGAAAGCATGCTCAAGAGCCCTAGGAAATGACTGGCATTTCTTCTAATTCTTTGGGACTAGCCTGACATTTATTAACATAAACAAAGCAAAATGCCTTGTGTCTGTAAGAGGGGAAAAAAAAATAGAGATTTATCTAGAGAGATTAAACCCTGGGCTATAGAAAAATGAACTTAGAAACAGACCCAGAATTTCCCTGGGAAAACAAAAGACAATGACACTATGAATCAGCATTTTTCCTCAAGCAGCCTAGAATAAAAGAAGAAACACACACACACACACACACACACACACGATAACAAACACATGAGGAATGAAGACAAAGATGCATACAAATTTAAACAAAATATTTGTATTTAAGACACACAATGTGCTTGATATTTTCATGTCTGTGCTGTACCTAACTTTATTTGGTACTCGTAAAGTCACCCAAACTCTGTCAATCAATATTGCCATAGCAACCAGGAGACCTCCCCACCAAAATTTCTCTGCCAGAAATCCTCACCAAACAGAATATAAGGCGTGAAGAAGCTGTACTTTCCTATGCGGCCCCTTCCAGCACCATCATGCTTCTATCGGCGATGGTAGGTGACAGGCCCTGGAAAACCCAGCTCACTGAGGGACGTCTTGTGGATTACATGTCACTGGGTTCCTGTATCACTGACTTGAGAACTTTTTAATAACATTAGCTCTTCAGTTCATTTTCAAGCTCTGGGGATTGATATAGACTGTATCATATGGTTTCCCTAAAGTAAAAAGTATCAAGATAGGAGGCAAAATAAATAAATGAATAAATAAAGTGATGAATTCCCCTGACAATGACATATATCATTTAGAGGCTTTACTTAAAAAGCCCTCTTTTTTTTTAAAGATTTTATTTATTTATTTATTTGAAAGACAGAGATCACAAGGAGGCAGAGAGGCGGACAGAGAGAGAGAGAGAGGAAGAAGCAGACTCCCCGCCGAGCAAAGAGCCGGATGCGGGGCTCGATCCCAGGACCCTGAGATCCTGACCTGAGCTGAAGGCAGAGGCCCAACCCACTCAGCCACCTAGGCGCCCCAAAAAGCCTTCTTATTATAAAGGGATTGGGGGATGTGGGGCTAAAACAATGTCTGTCTCTTGGGAGTTCATCCCTCCCTATAACTTGAGAAATGCACGCTTGGTGCCAAGTCAATAAAGAATTCGTAAAACAGCTCTGAAGTCGCAGATAGAATCAGTGGAGACACGGTTCTCAGCCCAACACCAGAGGCAAGCAAGTTGGTACATGAACACCAAGTCAACAGCTCAAGGCTTCCCTTATCAATGACAGGCGAAACCCCTAACTTCGGCCTCCTCCGTAGAGCACCAGCTAAATTCAGAAATAGCGAAGTCCTACTTAACCCCGAAGGCTGAATAATTTTTCACAAGTTGTAACATCCTCTTGGATGGAAGTGGGCCATTTGGACTTAATACGGCAACCCCAAAACACAAGGGTAATGGCGAAACGAGGGAAGTCCTTGTATGTCCGCTTTCCACAAAATATTCCTGGTGACATTCAACCTGCTTTCCTCCTGCTCAGTGACAAACGGGGCTATCTAAAAAGTAATGTCCTTCCAAAACTGCCAATAAGCTACTTCATAAAATTTAATTTAGTATCTTGAGATTCCCACTAATGACATCCCTGACAGCCGCCAGAAGCTGGTTAGACAGCTTTCTCTTTTTCTGGGGTGCTTTACTGAAAGGAAGCATGGGAACAGATGTGCTTAGTGATAAGTGTGTGTGTGTGTGTGTGTGTGTGTGTGTGTGTGTGTGTTGAAATATACTACCTTCCCTATATGCAGAGGGGATTTCCTGCCTGGCATATTCTAGAACAAACAGAGACAATACTTATTCCTTAGGACAGAGCTTGTGAGTCAGGCTGTGCTATGGGACTGCAATGCTTGAGGTCTGCGGAAGTCATAGGAAAGCAAGCTTAGGGCCTGGAGCTGTTCTATTCCAGATGGAAAAGAATGGAAAAGGAGCTGAACTTTGTTGGCAATTAAAAAAATTTTTTTACACAAATTTCTCAACTGTTTCCTCGTTTGGAGTTTTTACCCACTCCAGGAGAGCGAGATGGAACAAACAAAAATGGTACTATTCTGCGTTCCTAAGAGAACATGGAAGGACCCAGTTGTCTCCTTTAAAAGCATCATTTGTGCTCCAGCTGAATAATCTCTAGGAGAAAGAGGGTGATACCGATAAGCTTGCCCATGATCTACACTACTTCCCTCTACCAGCAACTTGACTTTGTGCAGCGGAGACAGACCTGTACTGCTATGCCTCCTCCTGGAAACCATACATGAAGGACCATTTATTTATTCCCATTACCAAAGAGATTAGCTCCAAAGTTCTCTTGAACACTTTACAGCTTTCCAGAAGCTCCTCATTCTTCACAGGTAATTAACCTCTCGATGGGCTTAGAGCAGCCAACAGTGTTAGAAGCCACAACAGACTGATGCTAAGTTATAAACCAGGGGAGAGGATAATTGGAAAATAGATTTCCAGGCCCAATGGAAAATATATTTCCATTTATTGAAATAAGTAGACTCAACTTTTCAGGAACATGTGAATCACAACATTGCAGCATTGGCAGGGACCGGAGAAAATCCTTCTCTTTCAACTCCTTTTCCGAATAATGAGAAAATGAAGGTACAGAGAGAGTGACTTGTCCAGACAGACTGAACTCAACACAAATTTACTGAGTGCTGTCTCAAGTCAGACTTGGCCACGCAGCATGCCATCCTCTTTCCCAGCCAGTCCCCTTCGCAGATGGTGCGGTTCAAGCAACCCGTGCCTCCTGCCCGTGGGTCCCCCGATTACATGTCAGGAAAGATCTAGGCAATAATGACTAAGCTCTGAAAACTGAGAATGAGACTAAAGAAAAACAGGAGATAAGAAAGGAGGTAAAAAAAAAAAAAAGACTCAAACTGCAACCGACTTTAGCATTTGCAAACACTACCTGTGCCTTTCATTCCCCTCGAATGAGTATTGACATAATGTCATGCACGCTTCATGCTTTCGGGGGTGATGGGGTGATGGGATGCCTGGGCAGAAGGTCCCTGGAGGGGTCCCAGGTCCCAAATTGTTATGGACTCCTTTCATCATGGCCATCCTCAGGCAGAGTGGCCAAGCTCCCTGAGGGCAGGAACCTCGTCTGTCTTGTTCTTTATTAGATCCCCCAAACCTAGAGGGTATGAGACACCAAGTGGGTACTCTGTAAAATTCACTGAAAGAATGAATATAAACTCCTACGAGGCAAGAAGAGAGATGCATCGCCTGGAAGTGCTGATGTGGTGTTACCACGCACGGTCGGAGAAAATGAAAAAAAAAAAAAAAAAGGCCTATTTAAAACATAAAAGAATGTTAAGGGGCGACCTCGGTGGCTCAGTCGGGGAAGGTCCAACCCTGGATTTCAGCTCAGGTCCTGATCTCAGGATCCTGGGATAGAGCCCCACATTGGGCTCCACACTCAGTGGGGCGTCTGCTTGACGATTCTCTCTCTCCCTCTCCCTCTTCCCATGCTTGCGCATGCACTCTCTCTCTCTTTCTCTTTCTGTCTAATATAAATAAATAAATAAATCTTTTTTTTTTATGTTAAAAGATGGGGAGGGTTGTATTTATTACAAAATGAGGTATATTAAGGGGCACCAGGGTGGCTCAGTGGTTAAAGTCTCTGCCTTCGGCTCAGGTCATGATCCCAGGGTCCTGGGATCGAGCCCCGCATTGGGCTCTCTGCTCAGCAGGGAGCCTGCTTCCTTCTCTCTCTCTGCCTGCCTCTCTGCCTACTTGTGATCTCTGTCTGTCAAACAAATAAAATTTTAAAATCTTAAAAAAAAAGAAAATTTTTTAAAAAATTTTTAAAAAGATTAAAAAATAACAAAATGAGGTATATTAAAAGTACAAATCTCTTACGCAGTTACCTCCAGTTCTATCTATTAAGTAGGTACCACAGTTAGCCCAACAGGGTTCCTCCCACTAAAGTACACTGCCCAGAAAGCCTGGTAAAGGACGGCAAACAGCCACTGAGAAGGAACCTTGAACACATAGGTAAAAGCCAAGCAAAGGTGGTTGCAATGATGGGCAAATGGCAGCTCTAGGTGGTGTGTGGCCATTGTGTATTTGCTAACAAGCTCTACAGAGCTGATGGAATTGTTGGCAACCACGGACATCAACATCGCTCTTTGTGCTCGAACCTCTACTTCATCACAGTCACAGAGAGACTACAGGACAAATAATTTGGATGATCACGTCAGGTTCTTGGACAGCTTGCTAGCTCTCTAAGGATATGAAGTGGAACGTCGAGACAAGGGCAGCCGGGTATAACGGTATTAATAAACATAATTATCAGTTTTGCCTATTTTCAAGACTCAAGAAACACACATTCATACAAGTGGAAACAAATACGATAGCTTCTTTGGAAAGTTTTGATCTGGTTTTGGCCGTTGTGAATAAACGATCATCAAAACAATTTTTACAGATAAAGGCTATGGAACAAGCACTGTGTTCGGCACTTCACACAG
The DNA here is from genome assembly GCF_922984935.1 of Meles meles. Classification (NCBI taxonomy): domain Eukaryota; kingdom Metazoa; phylum Chordata; class Mammalia; order Carnivora; family Mustelidae; genus Meles; species Meles meles. The sequence continues at coordinate 142,914,820 of NC_060070.1, forward strand.
ACCTCGTCTCATTCTTACAAAGATATCAGGTGTTCTACATCTTTGTTGTTGAGATGAAGAAACTGGGCCTCATGGCTAAGTAGCTCAAAATGGCCAACTTGGGCTCAAAACGTCTGTCAGAATGATTCCAGACCCAATGTACAGGCAGAGGTCTTTCCAGATAGGAAGATGCCCATAGACACATCTTGATTTTCCTCACACTGGTGTGTCTGAACACTGAGTAGCAGGAAGGCATGAAGGGGAGAGCCTAGACCATGCAGCCCAAGCTCCTGGGTTCAGATTCCAGCCTCACCACCCCCCAGCAGCATGCCCTAACTTCTCCGTGTGCCTCAGGTCCTCACCTCTAAACATCACAATCATAATAGTATCCACCGAACCGAGATCTACCTACTCACAGGGCTTCCGTGAAGATTCAATGAGCTGATAAACACACCACAAGAACACAGTAAGCACTCAAAAACACACACACGTCGTAACGTGCAAACGTCTAGTGCCCTTTAGAATGCTAACAAAAACCCTGAATACTGGAGCCAAGTGGCCTCGGCCATCTCCACACCATGTGATCTTCGCCAAATCACTTCAACTTGGTGAGGTCCATCTGCGTCTGTCAAAATGGGATGCCAGCTGCCAGGCTTCATTCCTAGGACTGTCATAAGAATCAAATAATGGGGGTGCCCCGGGTGGCTCAGTGGGTTAAGTGTCCAACTCTTGGTTTCAGCTCAGGTCATGATCTCAGGGTCGTGAGATCGAGCTCTGCGTCAAGGCTCCACACTCCATGGGGAGTCTGCTTGAGGACCTGTCCCTCCCTCTGCCTCTCTCCATTCTCACGGGTTCTCTCTCTCTCTCTATTAAATAAATAAGTCTTAAAAAAGAAGAAGAAGAAGAAGAAGAGGAAGAATTGAATACTGGACAAGTTATAGGAGAGAGTTTTAGACACTTAAGAGTATTCTATCTGTACCACAATGTCTACAGGAATGACTATCATCTTTCAACCTCTCAAAACCAGAGAGATCATCTTTATCACATTCACTCCTGCCTGCGAATTTCACAGGAAGCAGCAGTTCCAAAGTCTCGAACTGAACTCCCTGTGATAACAGAGCATGTCTGGTCAGCCAGGACTCAATCAGATGGAACTCTATTATCTGCCTCCTTCTGCACACCCACTGCGAGAAGGTAATTGATGTTCACCATGACCCCAGAGCACTCCAAGACTCCGGAGTACCTTCAGGGAAAGATTAAATTATATTCAGCCTAGTTTATTATAAAGTGTATTTAATTATACTCAAGTTCTTTGAAAACTGGTGACCTCGGAAAAGCACAGACAGAAAGTCACAGGTTCTCCCTGCTCAATAGAAGCCTGTCCTCACTGTCCCATCTCCAATCACCCTTTATCAGAGTTTACTAGAAAACACAACCCACCTTGGGGTAGGAAAAGCTGGTAATGCAGCACGCTAATTATAAAAGTCAGAAGAACCTCCCTGCATAATTCTTAAGGACCACTAAGGTGCAGAAATATTGATGTCAAAATCTTGAAATCATAAAAAATTTAAACTATGTAAGACTCCTACATGTGTCGAATACGGGTTTCATTTTTCTAACAATGAATTTAAACATTTGAACAAGGGGTGCCTGGGGGCTCAGTCTTTAAGTCTCTGCCTTTGGCTCAAGTCATGATCCCAGGGTCCTGGGATCCAGCCCCGCATGGGGCTCCCTGCTCCACGGGAAGCCTGCTTCTCCCTCTCCCACTCCCCCTGCTTATGTTCCCTCTCTCGCTGTGTCTCTCTCTGTCAAATAAATAAATAAAATCATATTTCAGTGTTAGGAGAAAAAGGACGGGTCGTATATTATTATTCTCCATT